>NC_073341.2:32538815-32853552 GCF_027580225.2 Misgurnus anguillicaudatus | reverse complement strand
CACACACACACACACTCGCTCACTCACTCTCTCTCTCTAATGCTATCTTACACGATGCTACCTCGCTGTCATTTGTAATTAGCAACAGGAAATGTGGCACATTATACTACACTTTTAAATGGTTCACCTATGTTTACATGCTTAAATGCCTATTTACTACTGTTCCCTTTAATTCTTCTCATGCCACGGCGTGGCGGTGTCAGGTGTGCGAGGGCCCTTCCATCACTGCTTGCAGTTTTAATTTTGTCTTGTTTTCAGAAAAAAATCTAAAAATTCTTAAATTAAGATGTTTTTTCTTGATGAGCAAAACTACCCAAGAAGATAAGTTTAGTTTTTAGACCAACAATATCAAATTTAAGTGATTTTGTGCATAAAACAAGCAAAAAATCTGCCAATGGGGTAAGAAAAAAAATCTTGAACCATTTTCTTAAACACTAAATTCAAGAAAAATGTGCTTACCCCATTATGCACAAAATCACTTAAATTTGATATTTTTCCTCTAAAAACTAGACTTATTTTTTTGGGTCGTTTTGTTCATCAAGAAAAAGCATCTTAATTTAAGAATTTTTAGATATTTTTACTGAAAACAAGACAAAAAAACTAAGATTTTTTTTCTTGAAAATCATTTTTTTGCAGTGTGCCATCAGCTGTGGTCTTGACCGGTCTTGATATAAAATTCAGAGTCCTCTTTGTCTGAGACAGAGACGAGACCGAGTAAAAATAAGGTCGATTCCAAGACGAGACCAAGACCTTTAAAAAGTGGTCTTGACACAACACTAATGAAAGCTTTACTCCTATTTTTGTTGTTACTAGGGCTCTCAATTGATTAAAATATTTAATCTAGATTAATCGCATGATTTTTATGAGTTATCTTGCTATTAAATCGCAAATTAATCACACATTTTTATCTTTTCAAATTTACCTTAATTCAACACTTTCAAATGGACAACACGAATGTGGACAAACATAGATGCTTTATGCAAATCTATGTTTATTATTAGTTAAACCATACTCAACATAGAGCATAAAGAACATAGACATGTTTCAAAGATAATAGATATGTTTTTAAAAAAAACTTGTTTGTCTAAGGAACACACTGACTTTTGGGGATTTTAGCTTATTCACCATATCCCCAAGAGTTGGATAAGTGCATACATACCCTTTTCATCTCCGTGCGTCCCATAACTCTGTCTGACGCACCCACCGCTAGCCCAGCTCAGCACAAAGACTTGAAGTAAATGGCCTTTTCCAAAGCGTTTTTCAAACATCGTGGACTCCGCCTTTAAAACCGAAACCAAAATCTCAGACACACAAGTTAATGGACAACAATCCTTTGTGTATTAGTTAACCATTTAGGACAGTACAGCTCTTAGAAATATCTTGGTGATGTCACATAAGAAGAGCATTTAGGTGCATCCTTGAAATATTTTGAAAATTGCAAAAGCAAATAGTTTCCAAACAATAATTAATCATCGTGCACCTTAAAAACAGGAATCTACTTTGTGAAAGAAATCAGATACTATTTAGATTTTATGTTGTTTGTAAATATACATAGGCTAAGCCTCCCTTTGCTTTTGGCAGGCATTTTTGTAATTGTGGCATTGAAGCATTTGTGCTCATGAGCTCTCAGCTTGTCCTAGTGTCATTTCCAGTGGCACCGCATTCAATGTTATCCAAGCTTGCGGGCGTGCTTTTGTGCTAGTTATCGTTCCCCTGCTCTTGAGTGAGCGTTAACAGCGCTGTGTACAGGAAGTACAGATTAGCGCAGTATGGTGGTGTGGTGCACAAGTCTGATTGTATAGTCACTGTGAGTAGGTGGATAAATGGGTTGCCAGTCCTTCCTTAAAGCCTATTATCGGCTGGCTCAGGACTCTAGTTATTTACATGCAAATGGAGTTTTTGCAATCCTTGGTCTGGTTGCAGTCAACATCCAGCTCCCAGAATCTTGGGGAATGAGAGCGCCTCATCCACAGTGGCGTTAATAAGCACTGGTGTCTACCAGTTACCCGCCCCCTCTTTAAGCTGTGGGCATAGTGTACTCCCCTCACACCCTCAGTGTATGCCCGAGTGTCGGTGCCAAATATGGAGTGCTTCCTTCAAGAGCCTGATAAGCACGGGTGTCAGCATCTCTTAATTTTAACCGTAAATTGTTATTTATGTCCGAATGATTTTGTGAACAATTTCGTCAGCAGATACTTGTTTAAAAAGGGCCAATGTTTGAAAGCAATGCATTATGCTATCTGTTTGGACCAATATTTACTGTAGTTATTGAATCCATCTGTTATAAATATTAAAAAAAACAGACGCACAGAAAAAAACGCGCTTGAGTCTAATTATCGCTATCTTTGCCTGCCTGGTGAAAGGCAGTAAATAAGCTAATGAGATTGGCCTGTTTCACATAAACCCAGCGGCAGCATAATTATCATAAACAGCTTTTGATTATTTGATTGATCAGTTTAAATGGCCACGCCCCGTCTCCTACGGTTGTTGACACTAAAAAGCCGCAGCACAGGGCTGCTGTAATTTCTACAGCGGAGCCCTGGATTCTGACAGGAGTTACGATTTCGTCTGCCGGGAGCCTGTCGGAGCACCGCGGAGGTGTCCGTGCCCTAACAGGACAGACAGCTGTCATCCGTGCACGGCCCCCCCATTGTTCTAGCATGGCTTTACATCTATGCTATTTTTAAGATGCGCAAAGCTAGAAGGGACAAGGCAGGGAGAAAAGATCTTGCCTTAGTTTTATCGCAGCATAGTGTGACAGGCTTGCTGGAGGAAATCCAGCTGATAGATTCATAATGAGAAGCATCCAGAGACACCATCAGCTGGACCAGTAGATAGCTTCTGGCTTGTGTTTTGGGAAACATATGGGCTGCATATTCACATTCAAATGATATCAAAACACTGGTGTAAAATATTGTTTGTGTTCTTGTTAAACGATTCCAGAGAACACGTATAATGATAAAATGTATTACTTGAATGCACTGTAAGTTGCTTTGGATAAAAGCATCTGCCAAATGCATAAATATAAATATTGCAAACACTTTAATTAGGCTATGGGCACATGATATTGGGGTCACCCACATGCATTTTGCTGTATTAATATATAGTTGCAATTCTGTTAGCAGGATCTGATGTTAAATAACAGTCAACTATGAAGGTTCCTGTATTCCTATATTTATATATGTGGCGAGGGCTGGGCGATATGGCCAAAAAAATTATTAAGAAAATGTTTTCCATATCAGTCATTATCGATAATTATCATGATAAATAACAAATCTTTATTCCTGTCAAATTTAAAGGCAGATTTTTGCTCCTGAATGAAAATTGTAAAAAGTACTTTTTATTCAGAACATGACAAATACAAATACTAAAATCTTGTTTTAATGTTCAGGCATATGTATTAAATGTAAATATATTTGTTATGAAATCAACACATTTCTGAAACACAAGAAATCATCATCATCATCATTTAGTTTTATTTGAGCATCTAATACATAAAATCAACAAAATAACAAATTTCATTACAATACAAGTAAAAAAAAGAAAAACAAAAAAAGAGAGAAATAAAGAAAAAATAGAAATGATGCTCAAAAGGGGTAGGTAGAAGCTTAAGCTTATTAACACCTACCCCCTTTTATACCATTAAGCCACAATTACATTTATTAACCAATAAGACAGTCGTCACATGTTTATGCTATCCTGTTCCAGTGACTGTACAATCAACAATAATTGCTCACAATACTTCTATTAAGACATGAAAGAAAAGAAAAAAAACTCTTCAATAAGTACAAAAAAGCTAGAGAAAGAAAACATTGCCTGTAACAAATAGTCACTAATCTAGCTCTATAACGTATTCCACTTCCACCCTAAGACCATTCTTCCGTCCTATACTTAGACAATATTATTTGTTTATACTTTGCTTTAAATTGATGAATGGATGGGCACTGCTTAAGGTGGGAGCTCAGGGTATTCCAGAGTCTGGAACCACACACAGACACACACATACTTTTCCTTGTCGTTCTAAAAGAAGGTACTTTAAAATGGGCATAACCTCTCAGATTGTAACAGCTATCCCTTTCTGTGAATAATTTTTGAATATTTGCTGGTAAAAGAACCCGATTTGCTTTATATCCTAATTGAACAATATAAAAATCAATTAAGTCCATAAATTTAAGCATGTTACTTTGTAAAAACAAAATATTTGTATGTTCTTGATAACCTGCCTTATGAATAACTCTGACTGCACGTTTCTGGAGTATTACCAGGGAATGTAGGGAACTCTTATAATTAATTCCCCAAACCTCAATTCCATAAGTTAAATATGACAAAATAAGACTGGAATACAATATATATAGCGCCTTATAATTTAAATAATACTTTACTTTATTTATAATTGCAATATTTTTTGATATTTTTCTTTGTATGTGTCCAATGTGTGATTTCCAGCTCAATTTACTATCTATCGTGATTCCCAAAAATTTTATTTCTGTTACTTTTTCTATTCTAATACCAGTTATGCTTATCAGTAATTCAGGATTTTCCTTGTATTGGCCAAACATAATCATCTTTGTTTTATCTAAATTGAGTGACAATTTATTCCAGTCCAGCCATGTTTTAAGCTTAGCTAATTCCTGATTTACATCCTTTATAAGTTTATTATAATTATCATTAGAATAGAATAAGTTGGTATCATCAGCAAATAGCACCATTTTTAATAGATCTGATACTTTAAATATGTCGTTAATATATAAATTAAATAGCAAGGGAGCCAATATAGACCCTTGAGGCAGCCCACAAACAATGCTCATACATTCTGATTCATCGTCCCCCATTTTAACAAATTGTTGTCTCTAATTTAAATAACTTTTAATCCAGTTCCCCGCTATTCCCCGAATACCATATTTTTCTGCTTTTTGAGCAAGAATAGAATGATTGATGGTATCGAATGCTTTCCTTAGGTCTATAAAGATTCCCACAGCATATTTTTTATTGTCAACAGCACTAGTGATTTCTTCCACAGCATCAATAATAGCCATGGTTGTCGATCTTTTGGATCTAAATCCGTATTGCCCTTCATTAACTCATGTTTCTCAATAAATGTATCCAATCTATTGTAGAACATTTTCTCCAATATTCAATCAGCAGGCTACTGTCACTTTAAGACCCAAGACAGACAGTTTCAGTATACTGAGTAACATCCAGCTGTTTATGTTCACTTAAACAAGAAAGAAAACTTATTTCAATGATCACGCGTGTGTTATACATATACGAGCTATAAACGCGGATAAATGGATGTCAAGAGCGTCACGTTGCTGTGGTAGCGCACAATCATACAGTATATTCACTGCAGTGGTGGATCTGCTGTGTTTCCTGAATTTGTGAATGTCCTGTAAATATATCAGGTTAAAGCTTTGCGGATGTGTGCTGAAAGAAAATACAGTACACTGTACCTATTTTGTCTGCTGTGTTCCGGGCTTTGACGAACCCTGTTTGCGCGTCCAACATTACACAAACGGAAAATGCTTCCGCGCATTTGGATTCCGTAATTCCGTCTGCGTTATCCGCATCGCGAAAATCATAGGGCTCTACTAATAAATTAATAACTTGCCTTATCTTACTTCACTCCGTTAAGACTAACTGACACTATGATTGTAAACCAAAGCCGTTTCTCAATATGCGTTCTTGTCTGTACTTGCGTTCTTGTGGACTCGTGAAACGTCATCAATTGCGGCCCAAGTACTGTTCCAATTCAAAGTTCGCAGCAAGCCCAAGTTCACATAAAATCCCCGGATGTGTTCTTGATCCGCCCATTTTATCGAGGATGCATCAGAGAAGACTTGTGTGGACTTATGACAGCGAAGTTTCCCAGAATGCATTTCGCGTCAGGAGTTCGTTCTTCCGAGTCTGAACTTGCAAGTTCGAACTACGAAGGACACAAGTCCGAGTTTGGCGTACTTGGTATTGAGAAACGGCTCAAGAGCATGTGCCGCATCCGGAAGTGCTTGCGTAACATTACGCACAGTCTTACCCTGGCTTTACACCAGCCGCGCTTGAGGCGTCAAATTCGCGTCTACCGCGTCTAGTTTGCCGCTTGAACATTTTGAGTTTACTCGCTTCATTCGCGCGTAAAAGGCAGTGCGTGAAATTCTAGTCTTTGAGACATTCACGCGTAAATTTGCATCATGGGAGGGGCTTCTGCGACTCCGTTCGCTTCCAGTAATCACGTCACTACTAGAGCAAGCTCCTGATTGGTTAACGCAGCATGTTTTTCTGCCAAAGTTAAAATTTTTCAACTCACGCGTTCGCCGTGGCACAGCTCAATTTGCGCCATTCGCGCAAACTAGACCTGTAAATGTAATATGAGCTTTTATTTTCACAGTTTCTCTGCCAACTGATTTAGTCGAGCGGAGACTTTTATGCGTTACTTTGTGCTTACTTCCGCATGTGACATTTCTGTTTCACACGCAGAGACATGCGCACATGGACAAAACCATGAGAAAGACGGTTAAGGTGTTGACATGCCACGCGAAATCGGGGTAATAAGCAAAAATCTACCTGTGCCGATCGGTTTTTGCTTACGCTGTTTATGGGCTTTCCCCGATTAAATAAAACCGTTTTATGCGTTTACATGACCCCACGTGCTATCAGTTTATTAAGCATAATCGGCATAAGACTGTGCATGTAAACGTACTCACTGATATTACTGTTATGTATATTGAATTTCTGTCAAGAGATCCTTCTTAAAGTTGCACAATGCACCTTTAATTCAGCCCAGTAATAGTATGCCATCCATTTTTTGAACACATTGGGGTGGTTTCCCAGACAGGGATTAGCTTAAAACAGGACTAGCCTTAGTTTAATTAGGAAATATAGCTGGTTTTAACAAACATGCCTTACTAAAAATAATACTTGTGTGTATTTTGAGGTAAAGAAAAGTGCACAATGTATTTTAAGATATGTCAGTGCAGCAAGTTGTTTTCATTTTGGACAGCTCTTACATTTATTTTAGTCAAGGACTAGTCTAATCCCTGTCCGGGAAACTGCCCCAATATGATTTGGAACAGACTAATGCAACTCTGTCGATTGCAACTTGTATGAGAACATAAATGCGAATACACACGACCGTATGTGTGCCCTTTTATTTGTGCGAGTTAATTACAGTGCCTGTCTGCTAGCTGCTCTTTTATTGCACCACGTGATTGTGCATTACAGCTTCTTGTGGATAATGTGATCACACAGTCTATCATTACCTCAGCTGCTGATGTAAGAACAGCAGGCTACAGCTTTGACTATGAAACACAGATGCAACAGTGAGCAGGAACAGGGTGAACCTCACTGACACCCTCGAATTTCAACCATGTTTTATCTAATTTTATTATAATTGTGTAATTGTGGCACTTAGTCCACTGCATTGATAAAGCTAAAGGCTGAATTTAGAAGTTCAAACAACTCGGTTTTGCAAGTCAATTTAACCTACTATTTTAAAGTGCACCTATTTTATTGCTAAAAAACAATGTTATTTTGTGCATTCGGTATAATGGAGTGTGTTCGCGTAGTTCATGGTTCAAAAACACATTATGAACTGGGTGGCACAAAATACATTTTTGTAGCTCCTGTGTCTCCAATGCATTGATTTTGTACAAAACTCATCAATTTGAAAAGCTCTGTGTCCCTGATTGGCCAGCTAATCTGTACGTTGTGATTGGCCTGAATATCTCTGATATCAGCTGGAAATGTGATGTTCCTTACCATATTTAAAAGATTCGGTCGCAATGCTAACAGGAGTTAACTTATAGGCTGTGAATCAAAGCGGGAGGAATTATGATGATGTCGGTCTTGTCTACATCACCAATCCCAGGAAGTAAATTGTTGGCTACAATCCGTGTGTTTTTTGTAACACAAGAAAAGAGATTTATGTTGGAGACGATAACGCCCGTCATCATTTACTTTGGGGTTTGTACCTTTTGCATATCATTAACATGTACTAATACACACTTACACACCAAAGGTAGTGTTAAAACATGAATCAAAAGATAGGTGCTCTTTAAGTTTTGGCTTGTAAAAAGTTCATTTTAAAGTTAAAGTAACATAAAAATAAATGTTGGTTTGACAAAAATGTTTTTAACTTTTAAGACTTGTTAGATTGGATCACCTCCGCCTACCACTATAAGTCTATAATATCAGAGCATACACTGTTAGAATAAAAGTAAATAGCTGTCAATGGGATGTTAGCCTTGTTGGTTGTAGCTGGATGGTTGATTTTTAAGGACTGTCAGCTGTCAGCTTGATTGATGTATAAGAAGGGTGCAGGGGCCTGAGATTGAAGTTCGTGTCCTAAGGTTGTCTTTTGATGTATTGGTGATGTTGGTTATGGTGCTGCAGGATTCAATCTGCTGTTATTATCAAAGGAAAACACCACAGTTTTTAATATTTTAGTATATTTTTACCTCAACTTAGACAAATTAATACAACCCCTATCTTTATTCAATGCGTGCACTTAATATTTGTACAGCGCATTGTGAATGTGTTAGCATTTAGCCTAGCCCCATTCATTCCTTAGGATCCAAACAGGGATGAATTAAGAAGCCACCAAACACTTCCATGTTTTCCCTATTTAAAGACATGTTACATGAGTAAGTATGGTGGCACAAAATAAAACTTGGCATACTTGGAGTAACATATGACTACTCCCCCTCTCGCTCAAACTTCCGTCAATATTACTGCGCCCTAGGTGGAAGTGCTGCAAACTAAGTGCTCTTCCGCTATACAATAAAGTTCTTATATTTATCCGATTTAAAAAATTGCCAAGTTTTATTTTGTGCCACCATACTTACTCGTGTAACTACTCATGTACTCATGTCTTTAAATAAGGAAAACATGGAAGTGTTTGGTGGCTTCTAAATTCATCCCTGTTTGAATCCTAAGGAATGAATGGGGCTAGGCTAAATGCTAACACATTCACGATGCGCTGTACAAAGATTAAGTGCACGCATTGAATAAAGATAGGTATGTATTAATTTATCTAAGTTGAGGTAAGAACATACTAAAATATTGAAAAACAGTGGCGTTTTCCTTTGATAATATCAGCAGATTTTAAATAGGGAAATATGGAAGTGTTTGGTGGCTTCTAAATTCATTCCTAAGGTGTTTTCCTTTAAATGCATCTGATAAAATAAACAGAAGCATTCTCGACCATTTTTATTGCGTTTTCTGACAGTATATACAAGTATTAACTTTGTCTCTGATTTTCTCCTAATATTTGTTGAAAAATGAATATGGTTGACATAAAGAATATATGGCTGTAAAATAAATGCACCTGTTCTTGGACCAATTTGATACATTTAATAATTTCATAATGAAATCTGTCTTTTGATAGTATTGTGACATGGGAAAAATATAATATCTAGACATACATGGACAGTTCATATCCACTGGGTGAGTCACTGTGAAACTGAACATATTCGACGTCTTTTTATTTAATAGAAAAGAAGTGAATGAGTGGTTGTGAATTCATGCTGAATTTGCTGAATGTACCATGGTCAAGTGTGAGAGCGACTGATAGACTGTTTGCTTCAGCTGAAGTTGGTCTGTGATATTGTAATGGGCTTGTGCCAGCGCTGTTGTCTGGAAAAGCGCGTAGGCTGGTGTTTCTTGCCAGCAGCTGTTACTTTACTCCTGTACAGTATAAACTGTGTCATCACATTAAAAGGATAGTTTTTAATGAATGGCTCAGTTTTCAGCCATGGTCAACACTCATAAGTGTATATGTTTACAATATCTTCATATTATTTATTTTATTAAGCATTAAAGATAGTTTTCTTTTTCTGTTCTTATTTATCCTTAAGATTAACTTAATTTTTAAAGGTGCACTTAAATACATTTTCAGTGATGTACACTATGAGATGGGGACTCCGGTCATATCAGTAGCATACATTTTTTATTTAACACAGAGCATGAGGACTTATGGGTGGGTTTCATTTTATACTGTTTTATTTGGCTTTGAGCCATGGTGCATTTGTACCATCAATGCAAGTATTACACACCTGTTCACTGTACTGTAGATCAGTGGCGGCTCGTGACTGCTCATCCAAGGGGCGCAAATTCAAAATATGTGTTTGTTGTGATCCTATGTGCATCACGTGTTTTGTCAAAATAAGGGCCTGCTGCAAACGCGTCAAAACTGGTTATAATAAAAAAGACGCTCACGTTCTCAAATACACGCAAGACACTCCCTTAACACTAAACTCTGATTACGCATGAAATTATGTGAATATCTGGCAAACGCGAGCGTCTCTTTTATCATAAACCCTTTAGACGTGTCTGCAGCAGGCACTTATTTTGACAAGACACGTGATGCACATAGGATCACTCAACGCGCAGAACAAATATTTTGAAATTACGACCCACACACATGACAGGCTGCATACATATTGTGACAATATGTGAAGTCACCGGCCGCCACTGCTGTAGATAATTATCTTCCAAAAACTTAAAAAATTTAAAATTTGTTATTTAATCATGCTTTTGTCCGTAAGAAATAGCTTTAAGGGGATAGTTCGGCCAAAAATGATATTAAACGAGATGCACATGTCCATCATTTTTCAAACGAACACATTTTCAGTTATTTTAGAAAATGTTTTAGATCTTTCAGTTAATCAAATGTAAAGTTATGGGGTCCACGTCCTTCAATTCCAAAAAATGTGCATCCATCCTTCATAAAATAAATCCAAACAGCTCCATGATGATAAACAAAGGGCTTCTGAGGGTAATCCGCACGCTGTTATTGTAGAAATATCCAAATTTAAAACTTTATAAAGAAAATAACTTCCGGTAATATTGGACAGAACACGTTGTTGTGCACCCATGTGTTATACTAACCCAGCAGTTGGGTTAAAACAACCCAGCATTGGGTCAATTTTTAACCCAGCTGTGTTCTGTCTGTAACATATTCCCTGTCATCTATCCTCACTCCGGACTCCACTACCCATAATCCTTTGCACCCCGTCAACCACCATCTTTGATTTCCTTCTTCACCTGTTCACGATTACCTGGACTCTGTACTTACCATTGTCTTTATTCTTTGTCGTTTCTTGTATATGTCATGTGTATTATTGCCTGTCATCTTGTTCATCGTTCCATTAAAGTTATATGTTAATTGTTACCTGTCGTCATCCTTGTCTCTCGTGTACACTTGTTGTAACAGAGTCCAATATTTACCCAGCATGGTTAAATATTGCTCTATGTTAAAAGGCTCTGCACTTTCCTTTTAAAACTGCAAAGAGTTGGTAATAGGAGCTGGTGTGAATCTGTTCTTTGGAAGTGTTAAAAGTGTCATTTCTGGTGATTTTTTTTATTACACCAGTGGGTGGTCTCCACTTCCTTTATCATCACCAGAACCTCCAGTTTTATTTCTGCTTTAATTAATCGCTTCTATCTAGCTTAGATGGCATCACTAGCATAGTCAAACTGAATCTGATGTGTGAAACCTTTAAAAAATACTCAAATCAACGTGTTGTATGAACTTTAATTTTGCATGCGCATGTGAAACTAACGCGTGCGCACATGAAACTATCCCGTGCGCATGTGATAGTTTCACGTGAACACGCAAAACTAAACTTTCGATTTGTTTACTCAAATGTCACCTTAGGGGCTCAGTAAAAAAGTTATTTACATGGTTGCATAAAAATTTTGAGTTAATTCAACTTAACTCTTTCCCCGCCATTGACGAGATATCTCGTAAATCAAGAGAAAACGCTTCCCCGCAAATGATGAGTATTTCCGTGTTTCCGCAATACCGCTATTATCCACTAGGTGGCGCCCTTCCGCAACTTTTTAAAACCGGAAGTATTGCCCTATGGCAAGCTGCTGCATGCCCGTGTCTGTTTTAAAGATCGCTCTGAATGGGATCTCTATGAAAAGTCCGTCACAAAAATTGAATTATCTCAGCTTTTTGCTCAAAATGTGGTGTTTTTGCAGAAACCTACCCATATTCAAAAGCTGATTACAAAAGAACTACTTTTTTTTGAAAGCAGAGGGTCTGTTATTTCATTTGGTATATTGTATGTTTATATATTTGAAGAAGAACATTTTCTTGAAGGCATTAAACTTTTGTGAAAATCATGAAAAACGCTGGCGCTGGCTGGCAACTTTTTTTTAAAACGCTGGCGGTGAAAGAGTTAATATTACTGTTTTACGCAACTTTTTTGAGTTAACTAATATTTTAAAGTCGAATTAACTCAAAATTTTAAGGCAACCAGGTAATTTACTTTTTAACTCGTTCCCCGCCATTAACGAGTTATCTTGTCAATTAAGAGAGAACATTTCCCTGCCAATGACGCTTTTCCTGACGAGTTTTTACAGTAATCGCTCCTACCCAATTAATAAAAAACTGAAGCAAAAACTAATTTAATTAATTTTAAACTCTATGTATGTTTTGATCATCATTCTGAATCTGATCTCTAACAAAATTCCTTTACAAAATGCAATTATTTCAGCTTTTTGCTCAAAATGTGTTATTTTTGAAGAAATCTACCCATATTTAAGAGGTTATAAAAAGAGAACAAATGAAGATAAGATGAAACTTTTTTTCCCGCTTTGTTTTCCTGGAAGGCATTTTAAATTTTTATGAAAATCACAAAAAAAATGCTGAGGGGAATGAGTTAAAGTTGAAACAACAAGTCTTTTTTATATAAGATTATTCAACTAAATTTAAGAAAATAAATAAAGCCTTGTCTGGTCAAAAATTCTGCTTTATACAAATATTTTATTACTTTTCAATTTATCATAATGTTGCTCTGTTAGAGTTACATTAAGGAAGGTTAAGCAAATTATTCACTGACATCAATGGTGTAGTGATGTCAACTCTTGCTGGCTCTTGTGTTTGACTGACAGATGCTGCCAACATTGTGTCTCTCACCTTTCCTCTACTCAAGTCTAAAAATCAAAGACGTTATACTGCAGAGATCTAATAAAGGAATTAGCAAAAGCATTGGATGCAGGAATTTTTCCTCATGCCAACTTCTGCTCGCTATTTTAAGTCATTCGGGGCGATGACCGTTTCTGAGGCCTGCAATTTTTGCATCACTGGCTTGGCACACTGACAGGATGGGTAATCAGAGGCTTAGACACTTTATCTCACTGTCTGTCTCATCTTTCTCTCGCTTTGGTATCTGTCATATGGCTCCATCTGGTAAAGTGAACCTTTCTTGAATGGTCTGTCGATCATATGAAAAAATTTCATTAACACTTTAAAGTGAATCAAGATTTCTTACACTTGCTTTTAGTGCAGTATCAATGAAACCGCTCTTATCATTATGACTTCACGACTTATGGTATTTGTTATAGCTGTTAGAGTTTAAAGTTAAAAGATTGGAGGTATATCATACGCTCTTAGGAAAAATTTATAAAAGCTGTTACTGGGACAGTACCCTTTTGAAAGGTTTTTATATGTACCATTTAGGTAGGGTCCCAATACGTACCCTTGAGGTACTACTAATATGCACTCTGTAGCTACAAATGTGTAATTTCTGAAAAGATACCACAACAGTGAAAGTTTTTTTACCTTTTTGTCTGGGAGTGAAGCAGTGCAATTATATAATATTAACCTATTAAAAATCCAACGTTTACATGGTATGATACCATCAATATGGTATTATCGTAGAATTCTAATAATAGTAATAATGATAATTAGCTGGCGATTTAGTTTGTTTCAAATTATATTCACTTCAATGAAAAATAAAGCTCACGAGAGGCAATGCAGATTGGGCCTGGGGGTTGCTATGGTGAGATCAGGGGGTGTGTCATAGAGCCAGATGGAGGGAAAATTTCGCCTGCTGTTGTGTGAAGTTGATTTTAAAAGAAACGTTTCAACTTCATAGGAACTGACATAACATACTTTTAAGTCAGCAAGGTTGTTACACAATGATGGTATAAACCAAAGGATGGGAATATTGTCAATATAGCAAACTCCAATAGCATGGACACACATACAGTACATTTTCAAATACTGGATCAGGATCTGATGATCTGGTATACCCTCACACCAGTGTCGATGAAGACAGCAACGCTGCCTTTGATATTTAGCATGAGGACATGGTGCTGAAACATTAGTGTTACAAAAACTGTGATATCCTCGCGTTGCTGCGTCCTTAACTTTGTTGCTTTGCATATTTGTATTGAACCATCCATGAGTCAGTATATCAGTGTCAGTGTGAATATTTACTGAATATTGAATGTCAAATATTTCTGTCTTGACTATCATTCTGTGCCAAGCAAGCAGCACTTCATCTGTTGCTGTTTTGATAAATTATTGATATTGAAAAACACAACTAATGCAATACAAGTTGTGCGTGTGTCCAAATTGTGAATTGTGCAGAAATAAGCACGTTCAAGAATGAAATACAGATGATGCACACTAGTCGAATTCTGTGCCAAATTTCTCTGTTGCTTGGCAACAATATACAGCTGACAATTAGGCTTGAAAAAAAGATTGTTGTATTATTAATAAA
The DNA here is from genome assembly GCF_027580225.2 of Misgurnus anguillicaudatus. NCBI lineage: Eukaryota > Metazoa > Chordata > Actinopteri > Cypriniformes > Cobitidae > Misgurnus > Misgurnus anguillicaudatus. Next base: position 32,839,045 of record NC_073341.2, on the reverse strand, counting down.
GTAATGAATGATTGCACTTTAGTATCTGTCGTCATATTGCTCCACCTCTTACCCATAGTAAATTCACTGTACGTGGTCTCCTGTAGGTTTTTAAATGCCAAACCGTAAGAGCTGTGTTCAGCGCTCTATCATTTTATTACCGGCTGCTTTATCACCGAACTCAATTCAGCAGCTTCGGTCAAGGGTTAAAACGCTCTGATTTGGCGCTATTAGCTCTCATTTGTAATTTATTGCGACTTTAGATGTCTTGACACTACCTCTCTCTGTCTTTATCTCTCTCTGTCACTCTCTCTCTCTTTGTCTGTTTCTCTTTGCCTGTTTGACAATTAGTTAAGTGTTTGCTCTTTACCCATGATGAATAATTGATCTACTGGTGTCTTAATGATTCATATGCCATCTGTCACAATGTAACGGCTGCATGTGTGAGTCAGGGAGCCATCAAACAGGCGTGGATCTGCGGCGGACGGAGAGGGATAATTATCCAGCAATGTCTGGCTAATATGAAATGTTATTATATCAACACCGTACAGGCTACAAACTGATAACATGAATGCAGTGTCATCAGAGTACCTTGAAGAGTGATTTGCATTGGCATATTTAAAATTAGCTTGCAAACTGAATGCTGTGTTATTTTATGCGGTGGCACTATTATGTATTTTACATTTACGTACATTTACTGTAGCTACGTAAGATTATATAGGCTGACATGCACACACAGGGTTTATATGGCTTAATTGAGAATAGTGGCGCTTGCTAAGGTGAAAATCACTATTACTATTGCTCACCGTTATGGGTTGAGTGTCTAAACAGATCTCTTTCTCTACTATACTGTATATGCACTGATTGCAATTTTCTTGACCGTTTACGATTTTCGGTTTTTCTGTAGGTATGACCTGCCGATACCGATTTCTACACTACTCAACAACTAGGCTACAACAAAAATACACTTTTCTTTAATAAAAAAAACTTTATTTCAATCATAAAATAAATTATTAAACATTGCATTTTTAAATTACAGGATCTTATTTCATTTGAACAGATCTTAGGGAGCACTCACACTATCCAAACCAAACCATCCACCAGAGCAATTGTCCCCCCTCCCTACTCCCCCAGAAATACGCACTCACACTTTTATTGATTCGACCCGAGCCCGCACTTTTGTCATTAGGATGTGATTGTTTTGAAAAAAGCAGGAAGTAAAGCACTCTCTTATCCAGTGGTGGCTGGTCAATAGGGGGCTCTAGGGCGCCGCTCCTCTAAAGTTGGCCAGAGAAGAAAGCTACTTTTACCAGAAAGTTAAATATATAGTGCAAATTAAAAGCGAGGTGCATGATTTCTGAAAAACACATTGGAAAATGGAGTCGGGCCGAGTACCAAAACACACTTGTAGCCAATCAGCAGTAAGGGGCATGTCTACTAACCGACATTGTTGCCTGGGTTGCGTATATGCAGGGCGGGTCTTTGAAAAGAAGGTCCAGATTCTATTGGGGTAGGGGCGTGTTTGTTTAGGTGATTTCAAGTATCAACATTGGCTTTTAGAGATCATGCACCCCGCTTTTAATACAAAATAAAATAATTTACTTTCAATGTTAGTCATGTTATCATTTATTTAAAAAAAAATCAAAACTGAGTTCATTGTGTGTGAGTCAAGTTTGTGTGTCTGGGGCACCACCCAAACAAGTGTGTATGTAGGTCAGTAAATGTGGTAAAAGCATGTAATGTGGTTTCAGATCCGCCTTGGGGCGCAGCATTGTGCGCCCCAAACTCTCCAACTTATGTGTAAGTGAATCAATATTGGTTTTTATGTTTTTGACCTCATGTGAGTGGATCGTTCTCAGGGTCTCATAACCCTGTTTCAGATTGCCATGTAACTGCAGATACAGTATTGATCAGCAAGTGAAATATCTTGAGATAAAAGAAAATAAGATTTTATCCTTACAAAATCACCCTTTATAAATGCATTTAGTTTTTGTAACATGACTAACAGTGAAATAGTACAACTAAATAATTTTATTGTGTATTAATTTGCGCTATATGTTTAACTTTTTGGTAAAATGTTAAAGCTCAAATAACACACGCTGTTTCTGCATTTCTGATGTTAATCTGGAGTACCTATAGAGTAGTATTACATTCTTTATATCTCCGAAGAGTCTTTAGTTTAATCCGATTTATAAAAGAAAGATTAGCTTGACCGATTCTTTCCGATAACGTACGAAAAAATGAAGAAGGAGGAGTTACGAGCCATGCAGCACTATACAACACTGGTTAACTTATGATTCACTACATGTTCGTGTTATTTATTTAATATGCACGCGCCTATTTCCAACATAAGACCGAAGTCTTACTTACCGCATGCAACGTATGACCCGGTTGGGACTTTTCAATGAAGTCCAGCGCATCAAACACACACGCAAGCTCCGCTGCTACTCCGGATAAACAAACTATATCCATTGTTTCCATAAGGCTGGCTTTCTTCTCCTTACATCCAAAAACACACTTCTTCATTCATGCCATTGTTGAGTTTTTAAATTAAAAAAAGCTGCCGCGTCATGTGATGTTTGAAAGTTCTAGCGTCTCCCGTTGATTGACGGGTGGGCGGGGTTTCCGGGGGATGTGCCCATAAAAATAGGTGATACGTATAAAAACCCCTGAAACGTCAGTTGGACCTGTAATCGAAAAAAACTTTCCGAAACTTGTACGAACCCTGGCGAAGGCACAGAAATACTCTGTAACAAGCCCAACTGCTTTTTTGACATTTTGCCTACGTTTAGCATGAGGAAACTTCTCGGTTACGGATGTAACCCTCGTTCCCTGAAGGAGGAAATGGAGACGTCACGTCCCAATTCGTCGGTCACAACGTGACGTCGTAGTGACCGACTGAAAGGAAACAACTCTATAACTGTGTTAATAGGTCAGAATGCATGAAATACCGTTGAACCACTCATTTAAAGTAGCTTTCTTCTCTGGCCAATTTAAGGGGACGGCGCCCCAGCGCCCCCCTTGACCAGCCACCACTGGTATACAGTAGCATGAATGCACTGCCATAAAAGCATCTGCCAAATGCTTAGGTGAAAGACACCCAACTTTGCATTATGCATGCTTTACAATGATTTTCTGAAGGAAGTGATTGTTTTTAAATGTTAATTTGTTTTGCACAGGTTATAAACACAAGCTGCTATAAATTATATCAGCTTAACTGTGCATGTGTTAATGTTGCATAATATGTACCGATTGATCCATCAGAAGGCTTGCGGGAGGCAGGACAACTTTTTTCAAAGAAACAGGGTGTTACATGAATGTGTCAATGACAGCTATGACCAGGACAGTAATCATTCTGCCACTTTTATAAATAAACCTTTATGCATGCATGTTGACAGATATCTAAGTATCAAAACGAATCCATAGATTTATCAGTTTGCATGTCCTCCATTCGGTCCCTCTGATCACCAAAATAACCAGACCCATTTTTCTCTCAGTTCATTAATGTATCTCCAAGTATCATATCTTTACATACAGTATAGCACTTTGTCGTACAGTGCACTTCTTACATTGTCATTTTACTTATGTATTTTTAGTACTTTTATCAATATCATCTGTGTATTTTGTATTAGCTGTGCACTAGAAGCTGTAGTCACCACAGCCAAATTCCCTGTTAGCACTAAAATCTGATTCAGGTTCACATTTCACAGACATGAGCTATTCTTTCTTTAGCAGCGCTCCAGTCTTTCATCTCCTGCACTGCTTCTATTTTTATTTCTTTCTCAGGTCCTAATTATAATCTCTGACATCCTGACACCCCAAATGTGACTAATGTGCAGGACAATCTGGTTTTATTAATCTGCTGTTATTAAACTCACCTGAGTCAAAACGGGAGGTGGAAAATATGCATGATGTAATAAGTTGGGGGGTGCAAATTAGTAAAAATGGCAAATTCATTCAGCATGCGCAGACACTAATATTTGAATGCACACAGCATGCTTAAAGCTTTCATCAGTTTGAAAATGTATCCGTCAGTTCACATACAGCATGCACTTTATGTATGTCACATAAGATAAATACTTTTCTTAAGTGCCTTGCAATGTTTAAATATATCCACTGTGAGACGCTGTGTCGTATTTTACAGTACATTAATTGTTTTCTTTTGTGTTGATAATGTGCGCACTGTTTATATGGTTGTATTGGAGCTAGAGGTCGAATGTCAATGTATGTATATATTTATTAACGTTTTGCTTTCCTGTATGTGAATATAGTATTTTGTTAGCAGGGCAAAGGTCATGGGTTTGATTCCCAGGGAACATACATACTGATAAAATGTAATGCGCTTTGAATAAAAGCATCTGCCACATGCAGTAAATGTATCCAAACGTAATTTTAAGGATTCATTTATTATTCAGTTGCTTTAATATTGTTTTAATGTGACATTCTATAGGCATATTGACTGGCTGATGATATCACATAGCCTTACCAATTTGACACTTATCACCCTGCATGAAACACCTTCTGGTGGCTATAAGAACTTGACAAGAATTTGCTTAAAGGGATAGTTCACCCAAAAATGAAAATACTGTTGTCATTTATTCACTCTCATGTTGTTACGTTATGTAACATTATAAAATGCTAACAGGAAGACACCTAACAGGAAACATAATGCTGAGAGAAATAAGCATATTATGAGGAATGTTTGCAATCAAACCGTTGATGAGTCCCATTGACTTTTATCCTACTATGGAAGTGAATGGGGCTCATGATTGGTTTGGTTACAAATATTCCTTAAAATATCTTTCTTTGTGTTCATCAGAACAAAAATATATATATACAGGTTTGTAACAATATGAGAGTGAGAAAATAATGGCAGAATTTTTGACCTATCTCTTTAATTGTCATGAAAAAAATCTTATTGGTCATGAAATAGATTTTATGTTCTTTTGATACAAGGCACTTTCTTTTGTTGGTTTATTTGATAATAGCAAGTTTGTTATTCAGTAATCTTATTTAAGCATCTGTTCAATTAAAATTTTGGAAACCAAGAGACATAAATTCCCAATAGCTTCTGATGAAGCCAAATGCTGTGTACACAGTCGATCCATCTAGATTTTCATCCAAAGAGTCATTCAGAGAGAATAAGAGAATACCGGAGTACATACCACAACTATAACAATAAAAAATAAATAGCTGATGAATGATACAACATACTGCCAAATGGTCTTTGACACTGACTCTTGTGCTTTGGAGCATAGATTTAATTTTTCATCTATTGGTGTGATGCTTCTATAAATATCTTTATAAAGTAGTTATTGTAATCATCCATAGTGTGAACGACCCTTAGACATTCTCATGTTTGTGTTGTTCACACCCATACACACACCTTTCTTTGCCAGTATTTCTCATCTCGGTAGGGTGAAAGGGGGCAGAGTTTAATATGCCAACAAGAGAAGGTGACCCAAAGTCTCTCTTCGGATCACTTAAGACTCAGGCTCTGCTTATTTCTCTCAGCGTTCTGTTCCCTATTAGATGGCTTCCTGTTAGCATTTTATAATGAACCATGCCCCTGGGTTTTCTTTGTGAGAAGAGAAATTTTGTGTATTCTACTTGGACAAGATGAGATCACACTTGTTCTGTCTAGGCTCTAATGAGGGTACTCACCCAGTATCGATTGGCAGATATTAAAAAGCGACAGCAGGAATTCATTGGTCAACCAGCTTCACTATGCTGGTCCACCAGCTTTACCAGTTAAGTTTTGCTGGTGAACAGCATGGCTATGCTGGTCCATCGACTACCAGCACTAAACAAAAATGACAGATCTTAATGCACAACCATAAGGCACTTGCTCTCTTTTCAGCTTTTACTTACAGGAGCTTTATGTACTGTGATGTAATATTATAGGTGCTGTTGCATACTGCTACTATTGTTGCCTCTTATGATGAATTGATAGTGATGTTGCCTTAATTGTAAGTGTATTTGAATAATAATGGTTAAAGGGGTCATATTATATCTTTTCTATAATTTTTATTATTATTTAAAGGGACACTCCACTTTTTTAAAAAATATGCTCATTTTCCAGCTCCCCTAGAGTTAAACATTTTACCATTTTGGAATCCATTCAGCTGATCTCCCGGTCTGGCGGTACCGCTTTTAGCATTTTATAGTTACCAAGGGGACTATTTTCGGGCAGAGCGTAATATCACTACCCTGCTGCAGCCATGTTACGGCAGCAAAGTCCTTGATTATTACACAAGAATGAGAGAATAGTTCCTAGCCATATCGGCCTAGAAAATCGCAACTTTTAATTTTCTGTCGTTCTTAGTACACGATACTACACTGCCCTCCAAAGGCTAAGTGCAGTATCTACGCAAACACTGAAACTGAGAAAAATGCCTTTAAAGTTTTTTACACCAGCCAGTCAAACATGTTACTGCAATTTTGGCACACACATTTCTCTGAAATGGGACAAAATTTAACCAGGAGACTTTGTCACAAGACACAACAGATCTCACAAAGCCCATAACTCAATTTTGACCAAATGCGTAGTTACTGCGCTTTCGCTTTGTAGGGCAGTACAGAAGAGTCAAGTTCTAAATAGGAAAAATATCCAAGCTTTGCTACGCAATACAAATGATTTCTTATTCAAATTATTAGACTAACAGGCTGTCAGGGCAGCACTGATTTGGCGACATTTACAGTACATTATAAAACGGTTAGTTCCAATCCTTGATTCTGATTGGTCAATAGGTGTGCTTTATTCACGATAGAACACTGCTATGACCGCTTCACCCAACAATTCTATTTAATATCACTGCACCCTTAGCAACACCCTTAGCAACACATAAACATATAATGAGACAAAAGCCGTTTCTCAATACCAAGTACGCCAAACTCGGACTTGTGTCATTCGTAGTTCGAACTTGCAAGTTCAGACTCGGAAGAACGAACTCCTGACGCGAAATGCATTCTGGGAAACTTCGCTGTCATAAGTCCACACAAGTCTCCTCTGATGCATCCTCGATAAAATGGGCGGATCAAGAACACATCCGGGGATTTTATGTGAACTTGGGCTTGATGCGAACTTTGAATTGGAACAGTACTTGGGCCGTGACTGATGACGTTTCACAAGTCCACAAGAACGCAAGTACAGAGAAGAACGCATATTGAGAAACGGCTAAAGTCTGAGAACAGTTTGTTGTTTTTATTTGAGCTTTCATGTTGTTGTTCGCAGTCAGGGACTATTTTTTCTAGCGGAAGGAATGCTTTTATTGATTTAACTTCATAAAAGTTGCACTAATATATTTTTTTACTTTAATATTGTGTGGTAATCGTTTTATAAAAGCAATAAGGTACTCGAGGCAAGTGCTGTATAGCACAGCCTCTCGTACCTTATTGCTTACTTAAAACATTAGGATAGGTGAAGAAAAGTAACTGATCCACCATTGCAAACACAGTTTAGAACAAACAACAAGACAACAAAGAACAGGAATCAAACATTATGGTAACAAACATGCTCCACAGCTTTCTGTTCTTGGAAGTACAAGTTAAAGAAGAAAAACGATAGTGTGTGTTCAAATGCTGTCTATTTCCTTTGTATAATTGTTTATAGAGGAGTGTCCTGTCTAAATATTTTCACACGCATGCGCTGTTGTACGCGGACTGTCCGCGCGGTCTCAAATTTTGGGCTGCACGCGGACGGTCCGCGCGGCCGACCGCGGACCCTCCTGATGACGAAAATTACGTCATTCGGACGGCGCGCATACGTGGACGTACCTTTTCGGCTTAAGGGAGCTGGAAAATTAGCATATTTAAAAATAAAATGGAGTTTTACAGTATTTTACCTGATAAAAAAGTTGTGCACTTCTGTATGAGTGTGTGTGTGGCTATATGAGAGCATGTGTGTATGAATGAATGACTCATTGGTCAAGCTTGATGAATCTCACATCTGAATCAGAAGAAAGCTGTGAATCAGAAATGTCTGTTATTAGAAAGTGGAATCACCTCATTAATGCCCACTGCTGCATTAAATACTCCATTTTTACATACAGGATTACGCTCCACTGTGAGTCAGCACTGTAACAACCATTAGCATACTAACCATAATTGATGAATCATCATCATTAAAATATTTGTAAAATATGCATGCACAAATATGCCAGATGTCATCCATGCTTGTTGGTTTAGTTTAACTGGAATTTATAAGGTTAGCCTAACCTCATTTTATTTTGCTTGCAGGATTTTGGCTACAGCAGGAGCTCACATGAATATTCCTGTAGACCTGCGCACACTGAGAGCTGTGAGGGTTTTACGGCCCCTTAAACTGGTCTCCGGCATCCCCAGTATGTCAACGCATTTTTATGAAGTGTTTGACAATAAAATGTAGGCGTGCAATATGTTGTTTAATCTCAATCTGGTGTGGTATGATTTCATTTCAGGTCTGCAAATAGTTTTGAAGTCCATCATGAAGGCCATGGTTCCCCTGCTGCAGATCGGCCTGCTGTTGTTTTTTGCCATTCTCATGTTTGCCATCATTGGACTAGAATTTTACAGCGGAAAACTTCACAGTCACTGTGAAGCTGAACCAGACATCAGTGGTAAGCATTAGCCTATAACACACTATCACACTGAGGGTCCTATTTTAACAATCTAAACGCATGGTCTAAAATGCACAGCACACAGTCTAAACGGGCGTGTCCGATTCCATTTTTGCTAACTGACGTTTCACGGGTTTTCTATACGTATCACTTCTTTATATGGGCACTTCCCCCGGAAAACCCCGCCCACCCGTCAATCAGCAGGAGACACTAGAACTTGCAAACATCTTATCACGCGATACAGCTTTGTTTAATTTCAAAACTCAACAATGGGACGAAAGAAGAAGTGTGTTTTTGGATGTAAGGAGAAGAAAGTAATCCTTATGGAAACAATGGATATAGTTTATTATCCAGGGTAGCAGCGGAGTTTTGCGTGTGTGTTGCATGTGATAAGTAAGATTTCTGTCTTATGTTGGAAATAGGCGCTTGCATATTATATAAATGACACGAACATGTAGTGAATCATAAGTTAAAACAGTATTGTATAGTGTTGCATGACTCGTACTCGCTCCTCCCGTGGTATAACTCCTCCTTCTTCATTTTTTCGTACGTTATCGGAAAGATTCGGTAAAGCTAATCTTTCTTTTATAAATCTCATTAAACTAAAGACTCTTCGGAGATAGAAAGGATGTAATACTACCCTATAGGTACTCCAGATTAACATCATAAATGCAGAAACAGGGTGTGTTACGTGAGCTTTAAACCCTTTAAAAGTCGATTTCTTTAGTCATGGAAGTAAAAATAGCATGCTTTTAATTGCCGTAAATGTTTGGATATCCAGCATCATCAAAAAATGATTTACAAGTATGGAGGAAAAGATTTGTAATCTAATAATACTTTATTTGTAACAAACAGGAGATAAAGAATTTACAAAGTGCGGAGAGCCGTTTCAGCACTCAGACAGCGCCATGAGGTTTTTTTAAGGCATTACTTAAAAATGTGTCTCATCATATCCACAGGTACAGAGTCATCATATACAATAAATCCATGGTGTAGCATTTAAAAATAGATGCAATATTTGCATTTGTTTAAAGCAAAACATTTAATTACTTACAGGGCTACATGTAAAACATCTCTTTTCGCCTTCTAACGTCTCATAATCTGTCCTCATTTATGTCCAAGAGACTCAATAATAATCGTTTACATTTTAATTCTTTAATTTTTCATATTATATAAAGGGTTGTGTTCTGCTGCGCATCCATGTGTGCGCTCATTAAATAACAAAAACAATATTGCGCCATTGACTTTAGACCAGGTTTTAGTTAGTCAATAGCGTAGTCTATTTTAGCAGCCTCAAAATACCAACGCGCCAACAATGCGCCTGAACACACCTCATTTCAGACCAGAATGCCCATGGGTGCAAAATTGGGTGCAAATGCATTTGCTATTTAAACAAAGTGGCGCTAAACATGAAAATAATTTATTGCGTTGGTTTAAAACTAGCAAAAAACACTTCCGTCGCGCATTGTGCTACATTGCCCTGGGTGTATAATAGGGTGCTATCTAAGGTGCAACAGCATGCACAGAGGAGATGTGTTATATCTGGGCAAAGCTGTCTGTTAGTATTTCCATTTATATGTTGATTGCAAATGTTTAGTTTTATCAGAATAAATGGCCAATGTTAAATGGCCATCAACTGAGAAAGAAACCAGATGGTGTAGTAGCATCTACCAGCAGGAGTTAACAGGACCGTGCTAGCCAGCCAAATCTTGACCTATTGATGCAGATCCACATAATAAAAGAATATGCATACAAACACATACATTTTATTAGTATCGGGCATACAAGGATATTTATTTTAGTCTAGGATGCAAACAAAATATTTAAAGTATGCAAAGAGAAATGAAAAGATGAATGTTTCAAAAATAACAAAACCAATCACTGTAATTACATGCTTATTACAAATAACATCAAATAACAATAGAGCAAACAAGTTAATCATTTGAATTTAAAAGAACATGTTGTAATTTTACCAATCATAGGTCCATGCAGACCTTCCCTGTCCATTAAAGGCTCGGGCAGTTAAGCATTGTTGGACAATTTTACCATGGGAGTACTTGATGGATCAAAAGCACCAGTAATCTGCTGTCCTCTACAATACATCATCCCTTGGTACTTAGATGGCAAATATAATTGTTTTGAGCACAGAAAAAAGTCAAAATTACTATGCACTACATTAGGGGTGACCCCGAATAGTCGAAGATTCGATGCATTGATAGGAGAAGCCTGATTCGACTACCAATCTCACAGTTGAATCGTCGCAGATGTGTTATGAAATGAGAACCCTTTAATTTTGTCCGTATATGGGTGCACTGTGCACAACTCTGATTTCACATATAACAGCTTTCTCCCAATATATTAATATACAGCATATTATTATAATTCTGCAAATAATATGTGAAGTATCAGCTTTCAATAAATATTTTTAAAATGCGTTAATAAATCCAGCAACCCCTGTGACCAGGCTACACGTCCATAAGAGGTTCCTATGTTAATAAACCATTGCCTCTTTGTTTCTACATTTCAAAGAAAAAGCTGGCAATTCTGGCTATACTTTTATTCTTTTAATAATTTCTTCATTTATTTATAAATCACTCTGGGTTATCTGATGTATCTATTTGGCTTGTGTTTTGTTTTCGTGCACTTGAGGCATTTTGCACATTTGTTCTGCACTTTGTTACTTCTGACCTTATTTTATTAAAAAAATGTATTTATTATAAACGTAAATTCTGATCTAATTTAAGTCTGTACATTTTGGATTGCTTTTTGTTGTATAGATTTTGCACTATTGCGTGCTGGCCATGCTTGCGCATGCAATTTAGCCGAACGTGCTAGGTGCTCTTCGTCTCATATTTAGAAGTTTATCAAACTAAACATTAACAAAAACAAATGTTTTCGACGGGTATACGTTTTTAAAATGTATTTAAAACATATGGTTATCTTGTCAAAAGTTAAACTACAAAATAGGTAAGCCGTTTCTTAAAATTTCCGTGATGAAACGGAAAATATCTGCACCGAACCTATATTTATGCCTGACACGACTGTCTTTCTTGTGATTTAATATTATGGTTGGTGTTCACTTTCAAATGATAGAAAAGAGATTCCTGAAATAAATAATATCATCAGTTGTTTTTGTATCTAAAGTGAATGGAGATGATCAAAGTGAAAGCAAGCAGGTATTTCTGTGCTAAATAATAACGCGTAGTGTCTATAAAATCATTAATTTCAGTGTTTTTATGAATTGTATATAAAGCTTAGTTTTTATAATTTGCAGTAACAGTCACAAATTATTTGTCATTTCTCATTTGTCGTTTTTTTTTGGTCATGACTGCTTTGACGCGCTTAATCTCCAAATTAAATAAAAACACTGAATTAGCCGAGGTTTCCAATGCAGGGTCACCTTTGTTATATTTTTAGGTTTAGTTATCAAACACAGTTTGGGTGTAATAAAATAAAACTACAGGCAATAAATGGCAATACAAGGAAGAAAATCTATATATTTTATAATGTGATTGCAGTTTTATGTATTATGTTCTGTAATTTCTAATGCTGCAATAAATTTGGCATGAAATCGGCTTGATAGCACACATTTATTTAAAGCACTCAGTTGCACCTGTACTGTTGGATAAAACATTGTCATTTAATTGTGAAGCCTCAACTATGTAACTTCCTTACATACTTAATGTATGTAATTTCTCTTTTTATCTCATCTGCAGGCAATGAGACTGTGGATTCATCTGATTCTGAATACCCATGTGGTTACAGGAAATGTCCTCTAAAATATAAATGCGCTGGCAACTGGACAGGACCCAACGATGGCATCACCCAGTTTGATAACATCTTGTTTTCCGTACTTACCGTCTTTCAGTGCATAACAATGGAAGGCTGGACGACGGTACTTTATAATGTAAGTTAATGTGTCGATTTACTGTTTACATTTTTGTTGGTGCAAAATTTGGAACCTGCTTGTGTTGATTATACTGCTGTATTATATGACCTTATATAAGATGAGTGACAGGTTAGGTGATTTTCACTTGGAGCCCTGTTTTCATATTGTTTATGATGAAATGGATAGGTTTTGACTGAAGTTTGGACATGTGATTATTTTCTGGTGTTTGTTGTATCAGCCCCCACCTCTACAATGGCTGTAAAGGTGCACTGTAACAATCCTTCCTAAAATGCATTAAACTTTCGTTTACAAATACATGAAACTCACAGAGTGGTCGGGGGTGTTCACTGGTGTGCTCGCACAAGGATCGATGCAAAGGACTTTCCAACAGTTTTTTGTCCAACTCCATTGACTTGTATTAGATGTGCTGTGAGGTACGGTATTACTCCGCCGCCGGGAACTTTGTTTGTATTCTTGCAATTGGCAAAGGCAGATTATTACCACCAACTGGGCTGCAGTGTCTATTATTCAAGCTCTCAATGGAAGAATATGGGCCATTCTACCGAATTCGTGCAAATTGCTGTCCCGGAACCAAAAAAATAATTTAAAAAGCATTAATGTAGGAAAATGTTTGATAATAAAAAAATATAAGCAAATACCAATCAAAACCCAAAGTAATATTTGAGGTAGCGGCAGGCTTTATATATAAAATATCATCATTTATATGGTGCTTTCAATTGAGAGGTGGTTGTCCCAAACCCCAAGGTCTGAATTTCACCATAGGAAAAAAAATATGAAATAATTTTTGTAATTTTTTTTATCATTGTTTTAAGAAGTATCACTTTGAATACTTTTGTTAATTAAAACCAAAAATATATTTATTGGATATTTTCAGTAAAAAATCATGTAAAATCATGTAAAAAAACACTGTCCCGCATTTTCACGTCACTACCGAAACATTGCATAGTTTGGTCAATAATATAATAATGCCTTAAGCCACTCCCCTCCATTTTTAACCAGAAACTTTGTCTGGGTCTCTCTCCCTTGTGGTGACATGGTGATTAGATCAGTCCCATGGTTTTGAAGTAAATGTAATCAAAAGTTTGGAAATCAGTGTGTGACATTTATGAATGTCACTACCGATCACACGTTTTCAATGATTAATTACGTTTTTTTTATTTTTTCTACTGGTCATTTAGGTTTTACTCATGTTTCAATGTTGAGAACTGTGCTAGTTAACTACATACTGATTAGCATCTTAGCAGTAGGATCAAAGTTAGCTTAAATCGTCACTACCGAAACAGTCACAACCGAAACATTTGTTGACATTTCGGTTGTGACGTGATTGTTTCGGTAGTGACAAAATGACACTTATTTCTTTATTTTAATAAATAAATAGAAACTTTAAAGTGCACATATATTATTTTTCAGTACAAATAATTTGTTAGTCATATTTCTGTAATGTTGTACGTGATTTGACTAGGACTACAAACTAAGATAAAATGAACTAGGCCAGATTAATTTAATTAATTCATACAGTAGTAGCTTGACTCATTATTGATATAAATGAAGGCTATATGATTCTACCTCTGGTCTCTAGGAAAACTTTCTGCGCTAATTTAGCGGGACTTTGACTGATTGCTTTCTATAAATGACATAACAGATAGCACTTATCAGTATCATTGTAAATTGACATGTCATTGTTAAGTGTAGACAGGGCAGGCTCACACTAATAATGTAAATGTAAATATCTTTGGTTAATTTGTAGAGATAGCTACAGAGAGAGAGGAATCACCTACATGCATAGACAGAAATATGAAAGTAAAGCGGACAGACTGAGAGAGACTATTTACTTGAGACGATACTTATTTTGCTCACTTAGTTTACTTGTAACATTTGGCATCTTCGTGTAATTTTTATAAGTCTCAATTTAAACAAGTAACATTTATTGAACTTAAAAAACTATATTTCTGTCTGTAAATAATGCCGGAAAAACTCTGTGAACACAGCAGCCACAAATCAGCCAATGGCAATACACATAAAACTCGCAAAAATCTGCCGATATATCGGTCTATCACTAGTTCTTTTATATGAAAATGTATTCAACCTACCTCAAATCAAATAAATAATTAAGTTTACTTCAAACTCAAAAAAGTCAAACTCATCAACAAGAGAATAAGTTAAGGAGGTTTAGAGAAGTTAGAATGTGTAATGGAAAAACAGACACACATGTGTACACCAACATTACAGATGGACATGGGTGCACACACACCAAATTCTGTAGTTTATACTGTGGGCTTGAAGTTTTATATGGACATACATTGCCATCTTTTTCTCAAGAGATGTGAAAATCAACACAGCATCTTGCATCCCTTCAAGGTCTGAACTATCCGCCATCTCTTCAGCGTAATTTCAGTGCAAAGTGCTTTTATGTGGTGTTGTGTTAGATATTCTTTGTGCTGTATGTTTTGACTGCATAATGCCAACCATTTTTGACTAACTAATTACTTTTTTTTACACAAAATATGGACAATCCAATATGGTCGTCACTACCGAACATTTGATGTCACGACCGAAACAAATAATGTTCTGGAAAAATAAAATAAGTTTTGTTATCAGAAAAGATGACATAATTTTGTTTAGTTAGATAAAAATTTTAACTAATGAATCCTTGAATTTGAAAACTGTATCAGTGCATGTATGGCAATTACAGAGAAATATTGCTTTCAAAATGCATTTAATTTGATGAACCACTCTTATAGTTTTGTTAAAATAATATTTCTAATCAATATAACCATGACACTGTCTTTAAAAAAATGTAAAAAATATATTTAGAAGGTTATTGTAAAGAAAATCAGAATAGGCTATTAAAAACCTAATTTTTATATCAAATGTTGTTGTGTTTCGGTAGTGACAAATTTTGGGAGAGAGAAAACATTTCGAAACTGTATAAAAACATGCTAGGAAACTAAAGTGTCCAATCAGTAGATTAATGTTCCTTAGATGTTCTACTATGTTTATGTCTACAAAGCTTGCAGGAAAAAACACACTTTTTTCAAGAAGTTTTGAAGTGTCAATTTGCACCAATTCGGTAGAATGGCCCATATACGAGTGTGAGGCGTTTGGAAAAATAGGTCCACAAGTTTACAACGAATGCTAAAACACCTGTTGGAAGGCATCTTTTGCGGCGATTTTTGTGTGGGCATATCGGTGAACGCCCCTGGCCACTCGGTGAGTTTCACGTCTTTGTGGACGGGGGTTTGGTGCATTTTGGGAAGGATTGTTCCGGTGCACCTATGCAGCCATTGTGGGGGCTGATACAACAAACACCCGCAAATTCTCGGGCCAGCATCATATGTCCAAATTTCAGTCAAAACCGTTCTATTTCAGCTGAAAACAGGGCTTTAAGTGTAAAATACCAAACTTGACCTTTAATAAGTTTGTAATGCTGTGGCAAAGCAGTAACCTATATTTGAAGATCTTGTTTGAACATTTAAGCTTTTATATTTTGATGTCAAAGTAAGGTTGCTGGCATTTGGTGTTTAGCTTTCTAAGGAATCACAGCTCTCTTTTTGGGACTTGAGTTGCTTCTTGGTTGTTTTCTGTCCTCTCTCCCTTAAAACATTAAATGGCAAAAGTCCAAAAATGTTGTACCATTAAATGACACTGACAGTTGGCACAGTTTCAGATTGTGTCCATTTTTGCACAAATAGACGTAATTTCAAAATGGAGAATGTGGATAAATGTTTCAAGGTTTTTATGAATGTGTACTCTATGGTTTCCCCCGAATGTTTCAACTTTTCTATTAGGCTTTTCACCTTTTGTAATCACCTTTTTGCCTTGTAAATAGTCTATCTGTGTGACACATTAATTTAGCAATACCAAATTCATCGGTCAAAAGGGAAACCTTGTCATATAATACTAAATTTGCTGATTTGAATTGTACCTGCTAGTATAAAGCACAGACAATTTAAGGGGCACCTATTTCATTGCTAAAAAAAGACGTTAGTTTGTGCATTTTGTATAATAAAATGTGTTCGCATGGTTTATTGTTCAAAAAACACATTATTTTCCACATACCATCAATTTTTGTAGCTCCAAATATACTGTCTTCCTGAAACGCATTGATTTTGTACAAAACTCGTCGATTTGAAAAGCGCCATGTTCCTGATTGGCCAGCTAATCTGTACGTTGTGATTGGCCTGAATACCTCTGACGTCAGCCGGAAATGTGACGCTCCCTACCATGTTTGAAAGATTCGGTCACAATGCAATGCTAACAGGTTAACTTACAGGCTGTGAGGCCGGGAGGAATTATGATAATATCGGTCCTGTCCATGTCAACAATCCCAGGAAGTAAACTGTTAATCCGTGTGTTTGTTGTAGTCCAAGTAAAGAGATTTACATTGAAGACCATAACTTGCGTCTTTGTTCACTATTGTTAACATGTATAATACACACTAGCCTCTTTCACACAGTAATTCTGGTAAATTACCATGAATTTACCAGAATGAATTTACCAGTAAATACAAAAATGTGCTGTTCACACATGCCGTTCACACATTCACGTGACGTTCCGTCTTTTTACCAGTAAGACATCATTCACACATCAGTATCAAAATACCGGTAAACTCGTAGAGAAAGCGGAAGTTACCTGTGGCGCGCGGCCGGCGAGCTCCGTCCGTGTCGTATTTGTAAACGGTGGGTTATGACTTAATATCCACGGTCCGTATTTTGTTGTTTTCACATCTGTGGCAAACGGTCGCGAAGTTGCTCGTGACCAAACAACATTGCGTTAGGCGGCGTCAAACGGAACCTGCGCGTTTGCACATTAGGCTTCACAGATGGTGTGCTAAGGACGTCGGCAATTTGGCAATTAGCCTAGATGGTAAGCTGTTTTAAACAACTTTGGTGAAGAAATGTGGATGTTAACTTCAGGTGTGCTCGACTTTTAAGCAACATGTGCGTGGAAACGTCCGTAAACAGTCTGGGGGAAACCGCGTCACCTGTATAAAAAACTTTCTGATTGGCCCGCCTGATCTGTCAGCGCGGTCTGACGTCATCTAAATGCCGGTAATGCTATATTTTTCGTTCACACACAGCGCTTACAGGTAAATTACCGTTAATCTTACAACCTGTCTTACTGGTAAATTGGGAGCACTGATTTACCGGAAAGGTTCTGTTCACACATGACATGTTAACTGCAATTTACCAGTAAATTACCAGTAAAGACTGTATGTGTGAAAGGGACTACTGACACATCATAGAAAATGTAAAATCGTAAATCAGACAATAGGTGCCCTTTAAATGAGAATAATCAAAAATTTAATAATCAAAATTGCTAATATAGAGATCTATGCTAATACCTAAAGTAAATCAATGGAAATAACATCCAAATCAAACAGGGTTTTCACAGCGCACAGTACGTTTGGTGAGTCAGACAGTGTCATGCGTTGATGTGACTCATGAAGACACAGTTAGAGGTGTTTTTCTCACTCACGACTTGACTGCTACAGTGGATTTGGGACATGGGGAAATCCTTCTTAAGCTCAGTTAGGCCACGATGTCCCCTGCCAACACACTATTTACACCCTTTGTGTGGCAGAGCAGTACCCCGGTGAGCTCACTGGTAGTTTTACACTGTACAAGGAAAGAGTTTTCCTTATAGCTTATTAAAACTTAATGACAATGTGTAGACAATATGTAGTATTTTATTAGTCAAAATCAATGTTTTTATTCATAAATATGTCCTCATTGGTGTCAAATGACCTCTGACTTTTCTTTGTAAGCTTAGAATTTCTTCTCTTTATTTACATGGAACTTCTTGGACTTACCCATTCAATGTCGTTTCGCCATATTGAAAAACTATAATAGCAGAGAGGGACAAAAAGCACTAGCCTACCACAACGCGTTTTCGTTCAGAACACGTGAACCAGCTGAAACGGACAGTGAGATTAGTGAGTACATAACGGCTACCGTAATTGCAACACGGATTTGGAAAAGCGAGGCGCTAGAGAGCACTATTCGTTTGAATGCAAAATACAATTTCACCACTAGATGGGGGAAATCCTACCTACTGTCCCTTTAAGGTTAAAACTTTCAACAGAGGGACTATGGGATTTGGTATCATAACATGAAAGAACTGCTACACTTTTCTATAGAATCTGTACCGCAGTCTAATACCATTATGAATTAGGGATGCACGGATGTATCAACCTATAATTGGTATTGGCAGGTGAATGGTATTTTACCACTATTGGACATTGGCCAATTGTTTAAAAACAGGGCAGATTATATTCTGGGATTCAAAAATGACAGAAAACGCATCAAAACTGATGCTATGTGGTTATTTTGAATTGGGTGACAATGACAACAGAATTACAATTTGTATGGTCGGCACTTCTACACTGTTAAAAATAAACCGTACATTTTACGGTAGAAAACCGGCAGCTGTGGTTGCCAGATCTTTACCGTCAAAAATACGGTAGCAATGTTATTGGTTTTACGGGATTGCACCCATTGTACTGTATATTTTACAAATTTTAAATGTTTTTTTTTACAGTTTATAACTGTCTAATTAACATGTTTATGTTGCTAAAACAGTTTATATCTGTCAAATTCAAGGGTTAACATTGTAATATTTAGGGTTCATTACCATTTTTTACAGCTCAAAACTATTTATTTTAAAGGTTTATGTTGTACAAATGACGGTTGTAATTCCTTTAAAATACTGTAGATTTACAGTACATTCTCCGTAGTCTTTACAGACACTTTAATCCGCCTATGAAACGCAACAATGGTGACATTCAACAACAAAGCTTCATGCTGCAATGCATGCTGGGTACCAGGATTGTAGAAAACTCATTCATAACTCCCATCATGCATTGTGACATGACAAAATTGTGCAACTTTCTTACCATTTACTGTCACCATCGTTGAGATTTGTATCCAAAGTGTTGATGTCTAAAGAAACTAAAAAAAAGAAACTAACTAAAGCATTACAGCAGTCTTGTTCAAAATAGTGTCATTTGCATAGAGCATCACTTTTTTGTGCTTTATATATTTTATGTTCTTTTATCATTTTATGTTCATAAAATATTTATAAAATGTTATGCAAATAAAATTATATGCATGACATACAAGCAATCAATAGATCACATGATAGTTTTTCCTACTCCCCCTAGCAATAAACAAGTGGTCTTAATAAAGCACTGTTGCAATTGCTAAAAGAGGAGAGTTAGGTCAGTGAAGGTCACAAGGACAAATGCCTAACTAAAGAAAACACTAATTACAATAATGGTGACTTCAAATGAATCTTAAACAACCACAAACTGGAGATTTAATGGGATAAATTTGGTGGAAAATATCCATTTGACTTGTGATTACATCACGTCAGAAAGAAGATTTGTCTACTAAATCACGTGTGTGGATGCTGGAATAGTTGAGGACTTGTATCTTGTTTTGACAGCAGTTGTAAACTTATCGTCCATGTTTAGAAAATAATTGTAATTTTATGTTTAAAAGTAATTTTAGTGTGATAAAATTAGGAACTTGATGACAAATGCCTGCATGATGACCACTATAGTGCAGACTGATATTATTCTAATTTTTAAACTCTATCAACAAGGGTTTAGTAAAATATAAACTGATGGCTCAGTATATTGGTAACAAATATATTCTCTAAAAGTTTTAATGTTACATCAATAACGCATAATGCCATATCTATTACGCTGATATTGCTCAATATTTTTTTTTTTTCATTTTTATGGTAATACAGTATCTTGTTAATTTTACTGCAATAAACCATATTTTTATATGTTTTTTACTGTTAAATGTAAGGTCTTAGTCTGTAAAACTAATTAAAGTTTTTCACAGTGAATCCTACGGTTATCACATGTTTTGTGAAATACGGTTTTATTCTGTATCATTTATACAGTATTTTACTGTTCAATTTACAGATACTTTTTTTTTAGTTTAGAGCTTTATTAATCCCCTTAGGGCAATTAAGTTAAGCTTACATGGTGTCTCACAACACATAAACATATACATTAAAACACACACAAACCACAAAAAAACAGAAATGAGAAAAAAAATAACAATAAAAAAAAATCACCTAGATTTATTAAATAACTGTATTGCTTGAGGCAGTTGCTTTTTACAGTGTAGGATTGTACAATATAAATTTTATATTTATTATATTTATATATTTATATTTATTATGAAGCTCAACTACGCCATATTTTCTTTCTAAAGGGGCGGTCACACTAGACTTTGAGTATGCAAATATTTTTCGACGTTACAGAAATAAAGGGCGCAGAGTGCTTCATCCGTCCTTGCTTTTCAGTACAGAGAAAGGTCACCATGACGTACTGGTCTTCTACTGGTGACAGCATGTCTCCTAGTGATACGAATTCGCAGGTCAGAATTCACCACATTCGAACTTTGGTAAGCAACGAAATGCAAAATATTTTTACACGAGCCTGCGTTTCCAGTCGGACATATTCGCATGCATATGAATGGAAGTCAATGGAACGAAAGTTTAGTTTGACCGCCCCTTAAGGCTAAATTACATTTTGACTGCACCATGAAGTGCTTTGGATAAAAGCATCTGCCAGATACAGAAATGTAAATACAATTCCCATTCTGTTTTTTGCACAGACCAATGATGCCTTAGGCCCTACGTGGAACTGGCTGTACTTCATCCCACTAATAATAATTGGATCCTTTTTTGTGTTAAATCTTGTATTAGGAGTTCTGTCAGGGTGAGTACTGTGCTCCTTACTGGTCTCAAACACAAGCTGACTTTTATTTAAGCTAATGTTAAATGTAATGACCTGCTAATCTTAAAGGGACACTCCACTTTTTTTGAAAAAAGGCTAATTTTCCAGCTCCCCTAGAGTTAAACACTTGATTTTTACCGCTTTGGAATCCATTCAGCTGATCTCCGGGTCTGGCAGTACCACTTTTAGCATAGCTTAGCACAATCTATTGAATCTGATTAGACCATTAGCATCAAAAATGACCAAAGAGTTTTGATATTTTTCCTATTTTAACAATGACTATTGAAAGCTACCAAGGGGACTATTTTCGTGCTCTGCGTTATATCATTGCACCTGCTGCAGCCATGTTACGGCAGCAAAGTCACTGATTATTACGCCAGAATGAGAGTATAGTTCCTAGCCATATCGGCCTAGAAAATCGCAAGTTTAAATTTTCCGTCGGTTTTAGTACACAAAGTTAACTACAGAAGAGTCAAGTTTTAAACGGGAAAAATATAAAAACTTCTTGGTTATTTTTTAGCGCGATGCTAATGGTCTAATCAGATTTAATGGATTATGCTAAGCTATACTAAAAGTGGTACCGCCAGACCCGGAGATCAGCTGAATGGATTCCAAAACTGTAAAAATCAAATGTTTAACTCTAGGGGAGCTTGAAAATTAGCATATTTTCAAAAAAAGTGCAGTGTCCCTTTAAATTTGCATAATGCTCTGTATTGGTATATCTGTGTATCTGTTTTTTATACATGAATAATTAATTGCATTTATTTGTTTATGAATAGTTTTATATTTTGCCATTGGTTTTGTCTGGTAAAACTGGTGGTCCCTGTTAGTAGCAGGATGTAAATGATTTTGCCTTTCTTTTATTCTGCCTTTAATTCCTTCACTCAGCAGGTGAATCAGATTGATAAATTATGTGGTCTTATCCCCATGGTTCCTCTCTGTGGGTTATTGTATTTTCTTGGCTCCTGTAGGGAGTTTGCTAAAGAGAGGGAGCGGGTGGAGAACCGCCGAGCCTTCATGAAGCTCAGGAGACAGCAGCAGATCGAGAGGGAGTTAAATGGGTATCGGGCCTGGATCGACCGTGCAGGTACACAAACAGGCAGCAGGGACATCTGTCGCAGAGCTGACGACGAGCTATGCAAAACAAATAAAAAATTAATCAATCTGTCAAAGCACACCGATGTGCCACAGTGCCACCAAATTCTTCAGCAGAATACCATCCTGCAGGGTAACAGCCTGTAAGTTTTGCCATTGTAAGGTTTAAGCTTAAAATGTTTGCTATTTTGCAGAGGAGGTTATGCTTGCAGAAGAGAACAAGAATTCTGGACCTTCTGCTTTAGATGGTAAGATGTTTGACCTCTGCTGCTTTTTTTCTGTTTTTTCCACATAAAAATAATACACATTATAATGTGTTAGGGTTAAGGTCATGTGTTTATTTTCAATGCCCTTGTGAATATGTATATTCTCATCAATATTTCACACTACTTGGACAAATGTTGCGGCGCAAAGGTCCAAAAAGCTATATAGAGGTCATGTATATTTTATGTACTGATATCGTAATAAACAAACCTCCACAATCCTGCTCATTGTGCATTTGTGATGTGTGACTTTAAACTTTTTAAGTAGAGACTGTTTTTGCTCCTCCCAAAAACATACAAGGGTTTTTCATAAGCTTTTCAGATTAAAATGTTTCCAAAAAATGAACAGGCAGTTATGTGTAGCTGTGTAAGACTCCCATTATCTGGTTATATACTGTACTTGTTAATACAGTTTATGGAAAATGATTCTAATTACATTGTTAATCTATTTAGTTCACATAGCAAAACACTAACACAGAGTAAATATTTGATGCACCTGTTATCAGTGCTTAAAAGAGCCACCACCATAAAGAGACGAGGCGTGGATGATGCCCGGAGAGGTCCAGAGGAGCCGTATGCCGACATATCATCTGTAGGTGAGTATCTTCCTTACAATACATTCATGTCCTTCACGACCCTCAAAACACATTACACAGTCACCCACAATTTGCTACATCCAAGTCTTCTCAGAGCTGAAGTGGATCAAACCCCAGCTTTCTTTTTCTATCAGGCAGATTGGTGATAACAAATAAGGACTTGAGTTGATGTGCTGTTTTATAAATGTTCAATTTTATCAGGCATGCAGTTAAACAGAGCAAGCATTCGCAGTGCCAAAAGAGGACCGACGTCGTATTTCCGCCGGAAAGAACGCTTGCTACGGATCTCCGTCCGCCGTATGGTGAAGACTCACACTTTCTACTGGACCGTTCTGGGTCTGGTTGCTCTCAACACCCTATGTGTGGCCATCGTACATCACAAACAGCCCAATTGGTTGTCCTGCCTCCTCTGTAAGACCAAAGCAAAATATATTTTTTCTAAATGCTCCCTTTTGTGAGTAACTCTGAATAAAAATGTATAAATAAATCTAAATTATTTTAAAGGTAAAAAATCTGTCACTGGGGCGATGCCCTTTCAAAAAGTGTTACACCCGTTGTACCTAAAGGGTACCTCAGAGGTGCACATTGGTAGCAAATGTAAGAGCTTAATAATGCAATGTCTCTGCAAATCTTAAAGGTGCAGTTATTTTTAGAAGGATCTCTTGACAAAAATGCAAAATAATATACAAAACTATATTATCAGGGGTGTATAAAGACCTTTCATATTGAACCGTTATTTTTTTATTACTTTAGAATGAGACGTTTTTATCTACATACATTGAGGGTCCCCTTACATGGAAGATGCCATTTTGTGCCGCCATGTTTCTACAGAAGCCCTTAACGGGCAAACTTTTTTATTACGTTGTCTCCAACAATGACATGTTTGTCCTGTGTCGGCTACCGTAGCTTCTCTGTGTTTCAAAAGCAAGGGGTGAGCTGTGAACTGAGCTGTTGGTTGCAATTTGCATCCTCACCACTAGATGCCACTAAAATTTACAAACTGCACCTTTAAAGTATTGCCTTCTAAATTGATGATGAAAGACAGTGAGCATATGTGAACATTATTACAGATTAAAAAACTCGCAAAAGAAGGGTTTTAGCTGCATACTTCAGTGTCTTGTCAAATTCAGCATTTTTTTATACTGTAAGTTTGATCTGCTGTGAAATACCACAGAAAATAACATGATTTATTTCATTGCTGTCTAGAAAAAAGCTACTGTTTTTTGTGGGCAATAGCCTGCCCTAATAAACAGCTGTTTCTTTCTACCACAGACTATGCAGAGTTTCTGTTTCTGGGTCTGTTTCTGACTGAGATGTTTTTGAAGATGTATGGACTGGGGCCCAGACTCTATTTTCACTCCTCTTTCAACTGCTTTGATTGTGGGGTAAGTTACCCTCTCATAATCCTCTTTGATATAAAGATAGCACAACAGGGCAGATGTCAGACAGGATCAAGGTGGCGACTATGAAAATTCAAAACCTTTTTCCTCATGAAAGTTAACGAATGATAAAAGACATGCAAAGAAATAAGCGCTGATGAAACCGAAGACGTTGCTCCTCGCCACTCTAGGCACTTTTAACACGTTTTTAATTTCTATGTAAATTTAAGGAGGCAGCTCTGAATATTAATATGTAGCTTTATTCGAATTAAAATTGTGTTTTTGTTTTGAACTGCATCACTTAATGTGTAATAATTTTGGATTGGCTATTAAAGGTCCCATAGCATGAAAATCTGACTTTTTCAATGTTTGAGTGCTATAATTGGGTCCCCAGTGCTTCTATCAGCCTAGAAAACAAAAAAAGATCAAACCAGCTGCTTAGATTTGGTAACCATTCTCTGCAAGCACATGAAAAATTAGTTAATTGAAATTTGACTCCCCTTATAATGTCATGAGGGGATCTTATTATAATAATATCACCCCTTAACCCTTTCCCCGCCATTGACGAGTTATCTCGTCAATTATGAGTTAAAGGAATAGTCTACTCATTTTCAATATTAAACTATGTTACCTTAACTAAGAAGAGTTGATACTATCATCTGTGTGCGTGCACGTAAGCGCTGGAGCGCGCTGCGACACTTCGATAGCATATAGTTTAGCCCCATTCATTCAATGGTACCAATCAGAGATAAAGTTAGAAGTGACCAAACACATCAACGTTTTTCCTATTTAAGACGACTAGTTATACGAGCAAGTTTGGTGGTACAAAATAAAACGTAGCACTTTTCTAAGCGGATTTAAAAGAGGAACTATATTTTATGGCGTAATAGCACTTTTGGGAGTACTTCGACTCGGCGCAGTAACACCCTCCCTCTCCCATTAAAAGAGGGAGAAGGGGAGCGGACTTTTCAGGCGAGTCGAAGTACTAAATAAAATAAAATATAGTTCCTCTTTTAAATCCGCTTAGAAAAACGCTACGTTTTATTTTGTACCACCAAACTTGCTAGTATAACTACTCGTCTTAAATAGGAAAAATGTTGATGTGTTTGGTCAGATGATAGAGGGATGTATCAACAATTCTTAGTTAAGGTAATAACATAGTTTAATATTGAAAATGAGTAGACTATTCCTTTAATATTTTACTGATAAATATGCCTTTCTGGACGAATTTCAAAGTGAAAGTGTAATACCGCTTTTATTGACTAGATAAACCGAATTTATAAAAAACGGAAGTTAAAAAGATTTAATGATTTATTTTAACTGCCTTTATGTTTGATAGTCATTCTGAGTCTGATCTCTAACATTAATTCCTTTACAAAAACGCAATTTTTTAAGCTTTTTGCTCAAAATGTTGTATTTTTAAAGAGAAATATCCATACTTCAGTGGTTAAATTAAGTGGAAAAAGTAAATATATAATTAAACGTTTTTCCCCATTTTGTTTGTTTGTTTGTTTGTTTGTTTGTTTATTGTTTGTTTGAAAGCAGAGGATGTGTTCTTTCATTTGATATATTTGTATGTTTATATTTTTATAGAAGATAATTTTTCCTGCAAGGAATTTTGTGAAACTTTTGTTAAAATCACAAAAATGCGGGTGGGCAACTTTTTTCAAATAGGCTGGCGGTGAATGAGTTAATCTGCACTATCCAACCACAGCACTATTAGTGCAGAGAGAAAGAGAGAGAAAAAAAAATATTTCAACACAACATCATCATTGTGATCAGTATTTGCATTTCATCAGCTCATTTGCATTTTTAAGGACACACCCAAAATGGCACATTTTTGCTCGCACCTACAAAGTGGACATTTTAACATGCTATAATAAATTATCTGTGGGGTATTTTGAGCTTGAACTTTACATATGTACTCCAGGAACACCAAAGATTTATTTTACCTTTATTTTTATCTTAAAAAAGTTGTGTGACATGGGGCCTTTAAGTATAAGGAGGAAGTAGTCTGTTTGACCTTAATAAGGTAATACACCTTCTTAACAGACCTGATCAATTCATCACATACAGTAGACTTTTTTTAATAGCAAAAACAGTTAAAGATGATGTTATAACTTAATTTCATGATATCAGCACCCAGAGAAACGCTCACCAATGTTCCCACAGCAAAAGCATCACCATCAAAATTGCACCCATAATTGCACTCAGATTTGCCAATTTTTTTTTACAGGTGATAGTCGGCAGCATCTTTGAGGTGCTCTGGGGATTCTTCAGACCCGGCACATCTTTTGGGATCAGCGTTCTGCGTGCCTTACGGTTGCTGAGGATCTTCAAGATTACAAAGTAAGTGCAGGCTGGCCTGAAAACACAGCCTCTTGGGTCTGTTTACCTCTTTACTGGATAATAATCTCTTTATTAACCTCAGTGCTCGGTCTCTGGATGTCCTCACACTGAACTCAGAGATGATGTTTGTGTGTTGGATAGGTACTGGGCGTCTCTGAGGAACCTGGTTGTGTCTCTGATGAACTCTATGAAGTCTATCATCAGTTTGCTTTTCCTGCTCTTTCTCTTCATTGTGGTCTTTGCCCTTCTAGGCATGCAGCTGTTCGGTGGGAGGTAAGATTTGATCAATTTCACACATGCAAGACAGCATAGCAATAGCACAAATGTTAATATGGGAAATGTTGTGACTGAAAAATCTGAAATGACAGAAAAAAGGAATATGTTTGCACAATTATACTGTATGTTCCTCTGTGTGACTAATTTCAAACATTCATACAAAAGTATTCAAATCAAATTTTCATAATTATTAAAAAAAAAAGCATTTCAGTCAAGTCACTCTAAACTTTTGAATGGTAGTGTAGTGTTGAATCTGCTTTTTACTCAAAATGTATGTCTGCAAATACTGTATACACATTGAAGATTTTGATGCTGAGCTCTTATACAACCAACCAGCATCAAGAATAAAATTTTATTTATTTAGAAGATCAAACTTCATCAAGTTTTATTCTAAAAAGCAATTTTTGGTTAAACAAAAACTCTGTGTAGCAGGTGCAGAGACACTATTGAAAATTGATGTCAGTGAAAAGCAAATAATGTATTATTCAGTAACCTGCTCAGACTTGTATTGAATAAAAAACGACTTGCAACAGATGGCATATTTTCTTTTTTTCCCCCACAGGTTCATTTTTGAAGACTACACCCCTACTAATTTTGACACTTTTCCGGCAGCTATAATGACAGTGTTTCAAGTAAGACTCAAATTTTAATCATAAAGTACAGTGCATAACTTTTATTAAAATATATTAAACTACATAGATTCTGATGAAGAGGAAATTAGGATCAGGACACAGTAATTTTTTTACAAACCTGCCTGTTAATAATGTGGTTTAAAATGTGGTTCTTTTTTAGTTTTATTAATTAAAATGCATGAAGTTATAGTGTACCTTTAGAGAATAAACACTCCTTAATTTACACATAATTTATATGTGACCCTGGACCACAAAACCAGTCATAATTCACACATAGGGATGTTACGGATCACAAAACTTATGTTTCGGATCACATAACGGTTACGGTGTTTGAGGCATGGATCAGATAATTTTTTTAACATCAGCAAAAAATGGGTGGAAAAAACTAAAAAGAAATTACAAACATTTAAATAAAAGAACCAAAAGTTGGCATTAGGTACATAAATCGAATCAAATGAATAATAACATTTTCATTGTGTAAATTAAATATAATTAAATTTTTTTAGAACTACAGAAGTAGCCATTTTGCCAGCCATTTTTCATGATTTTCACAAAAGCTTAACGTCTTCCAAAAAAAATTCTTAAAATATATAAACATTTAATATATCAAATGAAAGAACAGACCCTATGCTTTCAAACAAAAGTTTCATCCTACCTTCATTAGTTCTCTTTTTATCACCTTCCAAAAAACCTAATTTTTAAAGCAAAAGGCTGAGATAATTCCATTTTGCGTGAAAGACTTTTGATAGAGATCAGATGCAAATCGATCCTCAAAACTTACACGCACATACAGCTGCTTGCCCTAGGGCGATACCTTCGGGTTTTATAAGTTGCAGAAGAGCGGCACCTGGTGGATACTAGTGGTATTGTGGAAGGCCGGAAAAACTCGTCATTGTCAGGGAAGCGTTTTCTCTTAATTGACGAGTTAACTTGTCAATGGCGGGGAAAGAGTTAATGACACAGACTTAAGTAGGTTAATTGAGGTTACTGTCTCTTTAAGATTGGATGAGCACGGACTGGTTTCTGCATCTAATCTATACATACACTTAAGACATAAACAAATGTTTTATTATAAAAAGAATACTGTGGTATTTCGAGATAATTTTGTTTGTATGTGTCCTGTCAGGAACAGAAATATTTGCTTGCTTTTTGAAACGCGTCTGTCCGTGTATGCACTTTTGAGTGCACTTAAACCACACACACAGACGGAGGGCAAATTACAAATGACACTTTGGGAAGGAGATGCAGCATAAACAGTCGCTCAAATAACGTGAAAATTACTCTACTTTTTAGTGCTCTATTCGCCAAATGTATGAGACACAGTAGCGCAACTCTCTAAAGTTTACACATCAAGAGTTCTGATCTTTGAAGGGCATAGGGATAATCACGTCTGATTAGAGTTTTACCAGACACATTCAACTGCATGTGCATCTTTGAGTACAGAAAACTGCTCATTTTAGCAGCACCTTTTGCGGTTAAATTGTTTAAAATCACTTGAGTGTTAACATTTGCAAGCCTTAGAAACACGTGTAAATGATAAACTTTCCCTGTTTAAATATGCATATTAATCCGCGAATCGCATGCGAGCCGAACCGTACGGATCACGGATTAACTGCGAACCGTTACACCCCTAGTCACACAGGTATATTTGTAGCAGTAGCCACCAATACATTGTGTGGGTCAAAATTATAGATTTTTTAATGCCAAAAATCATAAGATATTAAGTAAAGATCATGTTCCATGAAGATATTTTGTACATTTCTTACCATAAATATATCAAAATATATTTATCATTAGTAATATGTGTTGCTAATGACTTCATTTGGACAACTTTAAAGGCGATTTTCTCAATATTTGGATTTTCTTGCACCCCCATATTTTCAATTATTGTCCTAGTCTTACAAACCATACATTAATAAAGAGCATATTCATTCAGCTTTCAGATAATGTATAAATATCAATTTAAAAAAATTGACCCTCATGTCTTGTTTTGTGGTCCAGGGTCACATATACTGTACTGTAACTCAGTTAAATGTATTGTGTTTCCAGATTCTTACTGGTGAAGACTGGAATGAGGTCATGTACAATGGCATACGCTCTCAAGGCGGCGTTAAGTCAGGGATGTGGTCGTCTGTGTACTTCATTGTTTTAACCCTGTTTGGAAACTGTATCCTTTCTTCATGCATCATCTGTGATTTACATGTATGCATTTGCCAAGCATTCATGCTTTGATTAGTCTGTTTTTCTTGGGAATCTAAGCAATGAATGAGTATAGTAGTTGCCAATGCGTTTCATAAGCTGTGTGTGCTGATAATATCCATACTTGTATTGCATCTTGGGTTCAGTTTTAGAGCTCCAAAGCTCTTTGAGTAAAACCCTTGACAAAATGGTCAGATACGCTCCTCAATGTCTTCTTGGCTATCGCTGTTGACAATTTGGCCAATGCCCAGGAGCTCACAAAGGTAAATCCAGCTCTAGCTCTCTTACCCCTTACGTGCTGAAAGATTTCAAATGCAATTGAATGAAACACAGCCTTGTTGCTCCGAAGGATGAAGAGGAGGAAGAGGAGGCATTTAATAAGAAACACGCACTGCAGAAAGCCAAAGAGGTCGGACCAATGTCGTCTTTTATGTGCTCAGAGTAAGTGAACCAAGTACCCCCTCGCCTGCTTTATTTACCCTCTCGCAGGCTTCTTGCAGCATAATGCCCACTAACATTACTAACAGCAGTCTCTTGTCTGGAAATGTTTTCATTGTTTCAGAGAAATCTAAAGTGGCATGATCCTTAACCGCTTTATAGGGCAAAATACCCAGTCAGGTTGTTTTGGATTCACAGGCTAGTCAGTTATGATGCAAAGCCTGTTTACGCCTGGTATTAATATGTGTTTTGGTCAATCGGATTACAAGTGGACGAAATTAAATACAAGTGTAAACGGGGTGTTAAACGTTTTGAGCTAGTCGAAAACGCAATCTGAACAGATTGGTTGAATGTGTTAGGGGCGGTTTACATTTCGCGAATGAGGCACCACGAATGACGCAACGCGAATTGACCGTTCACTGTTGGTCCACTGTTGGAGCAATCATTTGAAAATGAAAGGAGCTAAACATGACTGTCAGACTGCTCCATGCAGGATCTCACCTCGTGGGGTCTCAGTTATCCTAGGAAAGGTGAGAATCAGCCCAGAACTACATGGGAGGAGCTGGTCAATGACCTGAAAAGAGCTGGGACCACCGTTTCCAAGGTTACTGTTGGTAATACACTAAGACATCATGGTTTGAAATCATGCATGGCACGGAAGGTTCCCCTGCTTAAACCAGCACATGTCCAGGCCCGTCTTAAGTTTGGACCATTTCGATGATCCAGAGGAGTCATGGGAGAAAGTCATGTGGTCAAATGAGACCAAAATAGAACTTTTTGGTCATAATTCCACTAAACGTGTTTGGAGGAAGAAGAATGATGAGTACCATCCCAAGAACACCATCCCTACTGTGAATCATGGGGGTGGTATCATCATGCTTTGGGGGTGTTTTTCTGCACATGGGACAGGGCGACTGCACTGTATTAAGGAGAGGATGATCAGGGCCATGTATTGCAAGATTTTGGGGAACAACCTCCTTCCCTCAGTATGAGCATTGAAGATGGGGTGAGGCTGGGTCTTCCAACATGATAATCACCCGAAGCACACAGCCAGGATAACCAAGGAGTGGCTCTATAAGAAGCATATCAAGGTTCTGGCGTGGCATAGCCAGTCTCTAGACCTAAACCCAATAGAGAATCTTTGGAGGGAGCTCAAACTCCGTGTTTCTCAGCGACAGGCCAGAAACCTGACTGATCTAGAGAAGATCTGTGTGGAAGAGTGGGCCAAAATCCCTCTTGCAGTGAGTGCAAACATGGTGGAAAAACTGACGCTAATTTCAAATGCAAATGAAGCAAGTTAACTCAAAACGTTGAAGCGGCCAACTATTGTTCATTCGCGTTTGGTGTGAACACACAGCTAGACCGCTTATGGTCCACCTACTGACCTAATGAATTTCACTGAGCACAGTCTTTTCTCTCAGTCCTGACCTCTAGCGCAAACCCACAGTGTTCGGCTCAGTCTTATTTATAAAATGAGAGTGGCTGATCTCCGGCACTTTCATTTTTGTTTCATTTGCAAGCCTGTGAAAGTTGCGCAAGCTTATTTCATCAATTGCTCTGAAATATCTAAGAAGGTTCTTATATATGCATGTACAAAACGTTGTGCAGCATGTTTACTAGCAACAGAAGCAGTGGCACTCTGACGTAATATTAGTGTGAATCTATTTAAACCTTTCATTTCTCACGCTTGCGTTTTAATGCAAAGTAATCAGGACAGCACCGGTCGAAAGTGGACAAAAGAGACGGACTAGAACACAAGGGATGGACATGCATCTCTCTCGTTCACTTGTGATCCGATCGACCAAAATGCATCTTATTACCAGGTGTAAACAGGGCCACAGTTGTTGAATGTAGTAGACATATGTGCCATACATGCTGATGTGAAATGAGAGTTAGTGCAAGTCAAAGTCTTTGTGAACTGGAACTGTATTTCCAAGTGAAACAGAGAAGAATAGAGGTTAATGGCTTGTTTATTCACTGCAAATTTATTGGATCCAGAAAAGTAGATGTTTTATTCACAAATGAGTTTGCAGCAGACATTTAATGTAAAACGGGTTAAGTCTGCAAGCAATTTTAATTTTGTGTAGACTTTAAGCTAAACAGGTTTGCTTTGGTTTAGTGGCAGCTTGCGGATCTTTGCCGAATGAGATTTTCCAAAGGGACTTTATTACTGTACTGAGTAAAAAAATCATGTAAAGTGTTTACCATCATTGAAGATGTGCTTATTGAAAGATTGCACATGGATTTTATTGGAGCTCTTGCTTATCAAACCACAGTAATTTCCTACGAAATAAACAGCATGTTGTCATAGCAACCGGCAGGCTTCCCAGTCTATGCAGGGATGAGTCTATTATGTTGGCATAGAGATGACATCGTTGCCATCAAAGGGAGTATTACAGAGTTTAAATGCTTTCGCATTGGTCAGGCATGGATATGAATGCATATGCTGTTTCCTTTGTCAGGGCAATGAAAAGGCGTCCTGCTGTTCTGATCACAAAACAGAATCTGTACTTTGAAATGGAGATTAGCCGTGGTTTTCATAATCGAAGAGAACATAGATGCATCTTCCCGTGGATTTGAGAACTTTAACACTGCATGAATGTGATGCCAGATACTTGGACCTGAGCATGTGCAAGTTGTGATGACAATTGAGTGTGTCCTCAACAAAACATGCCACATTTACATCTCTTGATTGATCCTCGATGCATTTAAAGCTCATTTTTGCTTCTCTTTTTATATCATAATGTACTGTATATACAAATTATAGCTGACTTTGCAGAGAAAACTCAGGAGTGTGGACCTAAACAGACAGTACTTCCAAGACTAGTGATTTTACCTGATTTGAGAGCAATTATGCAATTTTCTATAACCATGAATTCACCCCTGCAAACATTGTTAGCAGACAGTCGCAACATATAGTTCACCCAGAAAGGAAAGAAAGTTGTGCTAAGTTGTCAGTCAAGAAATGTAAAAGAAACAAAGAAAGAAACTTTTGGCAACTGTCTCTACGTCCCGAATAACTAGGCCCACACAGAATCTGTGTGCCCACATGAATTTGTTTTTTGTCATTCCTGAAATGTTTGAATGCTAGAAATGTTCTGAAATATTTTAATTAAAGGGGACATTTTACAAGACTTTTCTAAGATGTCAAATAAATCTTTGGTGTCTCCAGAGTACGTATGTGATAGTTTATTATAACATGTTAAAATTGCCACTTTGTAGGTGTGAGCAAAAATGTGCCATTTTGTGTGTCTTTTAAAAAGCCAGTGAGATGCAAATTTTAGGCGTCCTATCAGGTTTAAATGCATGCAAGGTCAAAAAACACTGTAATTTTCTCAAAATATTAATTTAAAATTACCCCATTTCTCAGAGATCCCCAAACGATTCGTGTGAAGCCGTTCAACGACTCAATCTGCCTAAACCCAACCTTTCAGTAGCCTACTCTGCTCTGATTGGTCAACTGACACAGTCTCCGCACAGACCACAGATCAGTGGCACATACCAACAATAGTGCAACATGTATTGACCTAGTGCTAACATGATTTACTGAGAAGACATTATCAACATCAATACACATCATTCATCATTAATCCAAGCAATAAAAATGAAGAAACTAATATTTTACACTTATTTAAGCATATATGTAAGCTAACCGGGTCATAGCAAAACCGTAAGTGCAGCATGCGTTAGCTGCTTGCTAATGTTACTAAACAACGACATTAGGGCTGTAATGATATATCTCGTGTCCCATTCAAAAAGCCCGTCTAAAATCGAATCTGCATTGCTGCATCGCGATTTTGTGTTTCATGCACAGCTTGTGCGTGTAATATGGCGTTTTGGTCAGTAAGAAGTCCGTTATCAATCTAAAATCATTATGAGTCTGAGTCGTTTATAACGTGCATTTGAAAAAGCAGCACTCGTTAAACAAAATCATTCAAAATATTCTTTATTATCATGAAAATACCTGAAACAATTTGAAGAACAGCGATATACATATTCCTGTAGACATTTCCTGGACTAGGGTTTGTAACGCTACTTCTTCTTTGGCACATGGGCGTTTCTGCACGAGTGCGCCACTGCGCCCCCTGGCTTTTGGATGTGGCGGCATTTCACCGTAATTCATACAATTTCATTCATTCAGAAAACTGCGCATTTGCACGATAAATCGTTACAGCCCTAAACGACATCATACATCATTAATCCAAGCAATAAAAACGACGACAGAAACTAACGTTTTACACTTATTTAAGCAAGTATGCAAGCTAACCGGACCATAGCAAAAATGTAAACACTAAGTTAGTGCACATGCGTTAGCCGCTTGCTAACATGACTCTCTGACAGTATATTAAGAATTTAAATACACATCATTCATCATCAGTCCAAGTTATAAAAACGATGACAGACATTAATATTTCAACACATATTTAAGCAAATGTAACTTAGGCTAACCAGGCCACAGTTTAACTGCAAAATCCATTGCTAGCGCAGCTTACTGATAAGACAGGAAACTAGACATTTTAGAACACTTGAGGGAAAATTAACACAATGTAAAAATCATACTTACAGGTTGTGGTTAGGAGACGCATTTTGTTCCAAATAAAGTGGGTACAGAACCATCTTTCATTGCCAAACGTTTAGTAAATCCCTCCATGAAAAAGTAATTTTAACCACTGATTCTTCATATATCTTCATCCTTTGGTAGTGAAAACAACACAAACTGAAAACACAGCGTGATATGATGTTTACACACTAACTAGCTGTGGGCAGGTCATAGTTTTGTTTCTCCCGGGCAAGGCTGTCATCTTGGGTTTATTTTGCAAAGTGTTCGTATTACATGGATAAAGACAGGCAGGAGATTCAATCCATATAACGACTCCTTTCAGCTATTCAGAGGCGACTCCCTACTTTGGAAGCCAATAACTTTATTAATCGTGCACTTTTTGGTTCAACTACTTTGCACATTGTTTACATTGATGGACAGCTACATGACACACTGCAATACAGGTCATTTTCGATTTTGGATCTGTGTGGCTCTTTAAAATGCAAATGAGCTGATCTCTGCACTAAATGGCAGTGCCATGGTTGAATAGTGCAGATTAAGGGGCGGTATTATCCCCTTCTGACATCAAGCCAAATTTTAATTACCTATTTTTTCACACGCTTGTAGAGAATGGTTTACCAAAACTAAGTTACTGGGTTGATCTTTTTCACATTTTCTAGGTAGATAAAAGCATTGGGGACCCAATTATAGCACCTAAACATGGAAAAAGTCAAATTTTCATGATATGTCCCCTTTAATTAAACCTTTTTTTAGCTTTCTATAAACATAGAAAATACCAATACTCCAATATTCTCAGATTCTCTCTGGGCCTACGAATAACCAATGTAGTTAATGAGTGCAGAAAAAAGCTATGTAATTATGGAGCAGTTTAATTTAATACTGAAAACAAGCCCAAACAAATAATGTTTTGTACGAAGCTGTACAGGCCATGCCTTTGTCAATACACATTGGTGTACATACAGGATTTTGGTAGGTATTGAGACAGACAGTTGCATTTGTTGCTTGTCAGCAAACTTGGTCTGGAAATTGAAGCCTGTGGCATTTGGATGTATACTTGCATGTATACGTCATAGTTAAACAAAGGCTGTTGAAGCATGTTGGAAACTGCTTGATCAGATCTGGGAAATGAATGCATGTCTTCAGTTAGCATGACAATATGGACGTCTTTCCCAGAAAATGCAAATGTATGATGAGTAGATTACTAAGTAAATGATTTAGGGTGCTCTTTCTATCTTTCTCTCTCTTTATGATATTGTGTGCTTATGCATATGGACCTCATTTATATATGTCTTATATATGTGCCATGTTTCTTATCGTCTTAACATTTCAAGATCCAGAATACTGTATTTGTTGCCTCTGATCTAATATATCTACCATCATGTTGTCATGTGACGCTTTGCTGCCTTGCTACATAGCCCAAAACTTTTAATATTGAATATTTTAAGAAATTAAAGGTAAGCAGTACCGTTTAAAGAGGTGGTACACCCAAAAAATCTGCCTTATTTACTCACACTTAACTTATATGAAATTCAGAAGAAAATGACTTTAAGATGAATAAATAATAACAGGTTTTTGGGAGGTCTGTCCCTTAAATCAGCGCCTTCATCTCAAAGACAAAGATTTATGTTTGTAGATTTTGTCAATGATTTGGGCTGTGATGCTTGGCTTGTTTTGTCCTTGTTCTCAAAAGCACTAATGTCTTGTTTTCAACCAATCGCTCATTGATAACACGGACCACACAAGAGTACAAGTGCCAGTAAGTAATAGTCTGTTTATTCCAATTTCAATATTCAACACCGCCTAATTTTCCTATCTGGGTAAAGCTTTCTGTTCTGCCATCCTTATCCAATGTCTGATTTCACATTTTCAAATCTAATCTTTGGTTAATATTTGATTTGACACTTTCTTGCAGTAACATTTCCTGCATACTTTTACTCTCTCCATTCTGAATCAGCTCTATTTCCAGTTTTGCTGTTTAGTTTTTCACTTTGATATTGCAGTTCTGTCCAGTTGGTTTCCATCTTTGCTGTCCTATCAAGCTGGACCATGAATTCAAGTCACAAGAAGTCACATAGAACTGCACTTTTCTACTATGTTATGAATGAAAAGCAGTTATTGACCACAGATCTGTTTCATATTTTCCATAGCTTCAAAACCAAAGTCAATTTTAGATATTTCTAGCCTGTTGAACAGACCAGTATTGCTTATGTATTTGGCAGTGGTCCCTAAAAAGGTTTCTTATCTACTGTACTACTGTAGCTGTATTTGGTTTTGATGCAAAATTGTATCTAAAGTAATTAGTTAATACCTATTTTAACTATATATGAGTTAAAGGAATACTCCACTTTAATAAATAAAATCTAGATAATTTACTCACCCCGTGTCATCCAAGATGTTTATGTCTTTATTTGTTCAGTCGAGAAAAATTTAAGTTCTTTGAAGAAAACATTCAGGATTTTTCTCCATTTAGTGGACTTTATTGGACCTCGACAGTTTACAGTTTCAGTGCAGCTTCAAATGGCTCTAATATATATTATTATTATTATTATTATTATTTATTTATTTATTTTTTCCGAAAATGACCATTGTTTGCTAGACGTTTGGAGCCTTTTGAAGCTGCATTGAAACTGCAATTTTAAACTGCATTGAAACCGCAAACTGTTGAGGTCCACTAAAGTCCACCATATGGAAAAAAATCCTGAAATGTTTTCCTCCAAAAACTTAATTTCTTCTCGACTGAACAAAGAAAGACACCAAAATCTTGGATGACGTGTGGGTGAGTAAATTATCAGATTTTTTATGAAATTGGAATATTCCTTCAAATAATTAATCCATTTTCTTAAAAAAATCTAGATAATTTCCTCACCACCATATCATCAAAACTTTGGATTTTACTCATTTTAATGGACCCCAACACTTAACAGTTTTAATGCAGTTTAAGATTGCAGTTTCAACGCAGTTTCAAATGACTCTAAACGATCCCATCCAAGGCATAAGGGTCTTATCTAGCGAAACGATAAAAATATGCACTTTTAAACCACAACTTCTCTTCTTCCTCCAGCTGAGTGACGAGCCAGCATGACCTCACGTAAGGTGATGTGTTAGATATATGAAACGCACATTTGCGGACCATTTTAAAGAATAAACTGACACAAAGATATTAATTAGTATCATTCCACATACAACAATGTCGAAACGGTCCTCTTTCTCCACACTTTTAAACACTGGGGCGTAGTTTTGATACGTCATCTGTGACCTCTTGACATGATGACGTATTACGTGAGGTCGCGCTGGATCAGCATATTTTTTATTTTTCTTGCCATAAATTCATTTAGCTAGATAAGACCATTATGCCTCGTTTGAGATTGTTTAGAGTCCATTGAAACTGCAATTTTAAACTGCTTTAAAACTGTTAAGTGTTGGGGTCCATTAAAGTTCATTAAAATGAGAAAAATCCTGGATTGTTTTCCTCAAAAAACATAATTTCTTCTCGAAATAACAGCGGAGGAAACTTTTATAATTTGAAACTCCTAACACACCAAAGACATACAAGACACTATGACAAACTGGCTGCACTAAACTGGTCTTTTTAGCAGGGTAGAAAGGGTTGAATACTAAACTATTTAGGAATACAAACGTGCACGTATTGCTTGCAATATACCTTAAACAATATGGTTCGACTGTCATCCATCTTATTGTGTTTCCTCTCTTTCTCTCTCTCTCTCAGGAGAAGACGACGCCCCTACCTGTACAGGAAGCGCGCAATTCATCGGAGCCGTGCAGCTTACTCCTTTGAGGACTCGGAGAGCCTCGCTAATGCTCCTCCGCTCAATGCCTCTAACTCTTTCATGTCCAGGAGGGAGAGAAGGCGAAGGTTGACCATGTCGGTGTGGGAGCAGAGGACCAGTCAGCTGCGCAGACACAGGCAGATGTCCAGCCGTGAAATTCTTTTCAACAGCCCGAGTGAGGAGCAAGATGGACCTCCTGGTTGCCAGCTCAACCAGAAACCCGGTTTGACCCCCTCCAACAGCAAGAAGCGAGCCAACGAGACCTCTGCCACCACCACCACTCTGCCAGAAGGCACCTTAGAGCCGACCATGCCCATGGACATGCCTTTGGATGATCAGTCTATTCCAGAACCCCCTTTGGCTATTCCTGAGCCACCAGTGACAGAGGACACATCCCTCCCAGAGCCCCCAGTGATGCTGAATCTACCCCCACCAGAGCCCCCCGAATCAAAGACCTCACCTGAGGCCACCCTAGATGTCAACAACCATTGCCCTAAACTGAGCGGGAACAGGCGACAGCGGGCAGTCCGTAAATACAGGCCACCTGCGACGGGGGACATGCTTACCCCTGATATGGGACCCAGGCCCAGACGGCTACGCCACCGCGAACCTCACACGGATGCTAGGGGAAAGGAGATGCAACAAGATGGCACTGATCAGAGGCCTGTGAACGAGGGAGATGAAAGGGAATCAAAGGATGATCGAGAGATCAGCACTGATAGCAGAGTAGCTGAACAGAGGTGATACATAGCGATTTGTTGATTTTTTATAATATGTTATTTTTTGGGTACAGGGTTTATAGGGTTCCCACAGGTCCTTGAAATCCTTGAAAGTTTGTGAATCTGGGGGAAATAATTCAAGGCCCTGGGAAGTTGTGAAAATATACATACATAGATACAGGTTATTGAAAGTGCTTAAATCTATTTTATGCAAGAAGTTTTCTGGAAAAAATCCATATTATTCCCTGTGTAGTGTATGAAAAATCATAAAGATTCTAGACTTTTTAAGCACGCATGCGAAACTGTTCGCTTTAAATGCTTATATCTTCTGTATGCCAATGTTGATTCATACCAAAATGCTTTTTTGCATAATTGTGTTTGACACATGAAAACGTTGCGGTTTACGTAACTGTTGTTCCCTGAGAAGGGAACGAGACGCTGCGTCTCCCTTGCCATACTTCCTGCATTCCTGTAACGTCGTCATTGGCAATATTTCAGATAGCAATATACTTCTTGGTTCCCGCGTCACCCTGTCTTTGTTGTTAAGCCTCATCATTGGTTGAATTTGATATACATATTCAGACGCACTTACCTCTGGATGCGTCCCCAAAGTGTCACCGTAGTGACGCAGTGCGAGTTCCCTTGAAAGGGAACTGTAACAATGTATCTTAAAAGGTAACTCAATGTAACCTTGCTTTCACTTGAAATGTGTCCCCACATTTAGTCCTTGAATTTTAGGGGAATTGGATCTGGAAAGCCCTTGAAAGGTCCTTGAATTTGAAGTTAAATATAAGGTATGTGAACCCTTCAGGCCCGGCTGCAGGATGTAATGACTGAGGGGGCATGTTAAATTGTTGAGGGGGCTTGACTTTATACCATCAATGAATAATACACACTGAGATCTCGCTTTGGAATGACAGATTTTTAAATGCAGCGCTCCATAAAACACTCCATATGCAACTGCACAGGTAACCAGAAACTGACTAACACAATTTAGTAAAATTAGCAAAAAATAATGATAGATCATGAGATATTATTTGATAGACTAGTAAGTGTGGATTAAGGATGTTTAAAAATCTCTAGCCTGGTGGTCAGGATATGAATGGATCAAATCAGCAGATTTGCAAAGGTTTATTTATCTCCATGTTAAAATTAGCAGGGTAACTGCAGTATACAACATTGCTATGTGATTTCCATATTATAAAGGAGAGTAGGGTATTCAACGGCAATAAACGTCTCATGTGGGAATAAATATCCTCACAACATTATTATTTCTCAAAACTTTGACAAAAATTTTCATTTTCAAAAATTTGACAAAAATTGTTATTTTCAGAGGAACTGTATTCTTACAGTTATTCAAAGATGCACACATTATTCCGCATATGATTTTATTAGACGAGAGTATTCATATAACGGCAATGCACGTCTCATAGCTATGGCAATAAATATCCACATAACATAGCAGCATAATAAAATTAATAAACAGACAAGGAAGCAGGATTGATATATAAATTGTATTATTATTATTACCGGAAAAACGGCAATATTACTGAAATAAACTCTGAGGTAGGCTAAATGCGCCAAACACGCGTTTAACCGCAAGTCTAAATAAGCAAGTGAATGAAACATTATTTTCTCTTAAAACTTTATATGACAAAATTAATTTAAAGGAAATGTATTCTTACAGTTATTCAAAGATGCACAAATTATTCCATATATTTTTCCTGTTTAAGACCACGTTCTTCTCTGACCTTGCTCTGTTATGTCATAGCTGATTGACAGGTGCGCATCCTCGTCTTTCAAACAGGTATCATTATAACCTTTATAACAATAGAGTAAACTTTATAGTTACTTTCACTGTGTTTGTCTGATATGAATAACACACGTCGGCAAATTATTATTATTATTTGAAAAATTATTTTTTATTTATTATTAGCAAATTATTATCTTATTTGAATAGATTTTTATTGCTGCTTCCATAGACATCAGTGTGTATTTTATAAACTAAATGTAGGCTATTGTTTTACCAGTGCTTATGTGTATTTAAATGTCTGAAATCTAAAATAAACATTATGAGGTTGAAAACACTGCATTGATATATGACAGCGCTGAGCTCCTCCTTCTGGCTCAGCGTCAACCAACGCAAAAGACGTTTGAATCTGGCAGTAATGTCACGTTACTGAACATTCTAAATCCCATATGGGTATAAGCTTAAATTATTATTTAACTCAAAAGGTTGAACATTTTATTTGTAACCATGAAAACAAAAATGAAACAGAGGGGGCACAAATCAGATCTGAAGGGGCAATGCCCCCTTTTGCCCCCTTGTGGCGCCGGGCCTGGAACCCTTGGTCTTAATTATATTAGGACATTTAAACATACCTTACAAAAAACAATACTGGTGTGCATCTTAAGACAAAACAATGGCACTGATATATGTTAAGATATGTCAAGGCAGCTCAAACATTCAATTTAGTCTGGGACTAGGATAGACCATGTCCGTAAAACCGCCCTTTTATGTAGTAGTTATGTGGATATTTTATAAGAATTCAGATCAACATTGTTGGCGCTGCATATCACCATGTCGTTTCACAGATGGTTGGAGTGGTACATATGGTGTCCAAAATCATTATGTTATGCTTTTTTTAATGATATATTTTTAATCACAGGCAGAACAAACCAGACACCTCTGAACCGAAATCAACCGTAAATTCCCCTCACAAAAAACAAGATTCTGAGCCTGCAACACTCCAGCTCACAGATTCACTCCAGCAGTCCCCACAGACCACTACTGGTGCCGGCGAGACAGATAAAAACCACCACGGGTCCTTAAAGGAGAAGACCTCTTTCAATACCAGCATCGCCATAGAAATGACAGATACTCAAGCATCCATGGAATTGATCTCAATTACGGGTTTGAGAATTTATGCTGGTTTGTGGTGATCTTGCTAGTTTTAATATCCATTAATTCTCTTTTAAATTGTGCCATTAATCTACATATTCAGTATTGGGAGGTGTTGCATGTTTCAATATTGACTATCTTTCACTAATTTCTAATACATATGCATGCATTTTGCAGGTAATAGCAAAGTCATGGAGGCATCCAAACTGGAAAAAGAAGAGGAAAACCCAGACGCACCCAACGCCCCTCCACCCGTCAGCATGTTCATCTTCAAACCCGACAACCCGTAAGGCTGGATGTTTGTTGAGCCAAAGCTGTATTTAATATTTTATATATCTGTCTCTCTTGTTCTCTTTCTGTATGTCTCTCATCCTCATTTCTTTCACAGGGTCCGCAGGGCCTGCCACTACATTGTCAATCTCCGTTATTTCGAGATGTCAATCCTTCTTGTGATCGCCGCCAGCAGCATCGCCCTGGCTGCCGAAGACCCTGTCAACACAAATTCGGAAAGAAACAAAGTAAGAATCACCCTCCGCTATTGCAGTGTTTGTGTATGCGACTGCCATTTGGGAATAGTTTGGTTTAATAGCCAAATTCTTCAACACTAAAAAATATCCTAAAGCTTGCATACAGCATAAAAATTAAACATAAAGGGCCCTATCATACACCCAGCGCAAAGTGTTTTGCTAGTTTGAGCGTGCGCAGTTATAATTTTGTTTAAATAGCAAATGTATTTGCGCCCATTTGTGGGCCCATGGGCGTTCTGGTCTGAAAACGAGATGTGTTTAGGTGCATTGTTGGCACGTTGCTATTTTGAGATAACTAAAATATACTGCACCATTGACCAACTAAAACCTGCTCTAAAGTCAATGGCGCAATATTGTTTTTGTTATTTAAAGAGCGCATTAGTAATATGAGCCTATAAACGGGACGACAACATGAGTTTGCTTTACACACGTGGATGCACAGCAGCACACAAACGTTTTTAAATATGA
This sequence comes from Misgurnus anguillicaudatus, assembly GCF_027580225.2. Taxonomy (NCBI): domain Eukaryota; kingdom Metazoa; phylum Chordata; class Actinopteri; order Cypriniformes; family Cobitidae; genus Misgurnus; species Misgurnus anguillicaudatus. The sequence goes on along the minus strand of NC_073341.2, from coordinate 32,795,609 downwards.
AAGATTAAAATGTAAAAGATTATTATTGAGTCTTTTGGACAAAAGAGGACAGTTTACAGGACTTTAGAAGGCGTGAAAAGCTGCTTCACTGATAATATTGCATTTATTTTGATGATTTTTTTTATGCTTCCCCACGTATTTATTGTATATGATGACTTTGTACACTTGGATTTGATGAGATGAGAAACATTTTTAAGTAATATTTTTCAAAACACTCAAGGCGCTGTCCGAGTGTTGAAACTTTTCGGCTCTCCACATGTCAGTACTTCCAGAAAAACGTTTTTTTTTTTTTGTGATTGTTGCGGGCAAAAATCCTTGATCTTGCGGCACATTTTCAAAAAAAATCTGATGGTATAAGCAGGATATTTAGGCAATTTTATGCGATGAAACTTGCAAAAAATTGCATAAACTTGCAAAAACTGCTGTTGGATGAAAAAGAGATAAAAAGTGACTCCCCAAAACCTTGTTCTCATTAAATGATGTTCACGTTGCGTAATTACGTCACTTCATAACGTTCCCATGGCAACAGGGGGCATGTCTGCGCTTGTGTGAACTAAATGCAACAATTTTCAACTTTCTGCTAAGGTATATGTGACTTTTTGCTACGAAAATGCTTGGATTATGAAATCATGCATGCAAGCCCCGCATATTTTGCGCACGAAAATCTGCAATTTATGCGGTGAAAGTGCAGCATATTTGAAAAAATGTGGTCCCCGCATAAATATGCAGACTTTGGCTGATTATGCATGGAATCATGTGATCGCATAATCGCGTTTTTCTGGAGGGACTGACATGTTTGTAAATTCTTTATCTCCTGGTCGTTACAAATAAAGTATTTTTACTTATGCAAAGTAACGTTTTTTTTACATATTTCTTTTACATTATTTTTATAATAACCTTTTTGAGATTACAGTGATCATCATGCATCATACTTTATCAGCAATTAAAACTACTTAATTTACTGAAGTATTACCATTATCAATACTGAAATAACACCTTTGAAAGAAAACTACATTACTCATTACGAGAATAGGAACAACCCTTTAAGACTGTGCGCCAGGCGCAAAGACCATTTTTTTCGTCGTTAAACTAGCAAAAGTGGATTCGGACACACCCTTAGTGCACTTGCACCGTGTGCTTTAGACCATAAATATAAGAAAAAAACATACGAAAAAAAATAATTGATTTCTGATTGTCTGATTTAAAATGTTTTTTTTTCTGGCAGCAAATCAAAGCAATCAGAATCCAATCCTGTTCTTCTGATCTTGTTCCCAGAGGGTCATGAAATGTTTGCTGTTGTTTGCAAGCTAATATAAATAAGATTTTTGTTGCGGTTTTACATTTCCCAAGTGACAGTGTACCAGCTGTATAAAACCCAGAAACAAATTGCTTGCCGAGTCTCTTTTGAGTTCTTCAGATGTTGTATGCACGTAGACATATAATGTAAACTATGCAGATGATTCAGAGAGTAACTGCAGGTGAGAGTGATGTCACTACTGTGATGTCATGTATCCTGAGAATAGTAGCGTTCCTACACTTGTTTAACTTTGTGACAAATCTAAATCCTATGTGTGCTGTAGTCTCAGTGTGCATGTTTACCAGGGTTGATCTTGTTTTTTACTTTGCTTCATTTTCAATAGGTGCTGCGGTATTTTGATTATGTGTTTACTGGCGTCTTTACGTTTGAAATGATAATCAAGGTGAGTTTTTTTTGTCTGTCCTGTGTGTTCTTGTTTACTGTCTCAGCTCAGGGAAGGGTGATATAGGCGTGTGTACACAAGAACCAGCCAAACCTCAAATCTACACATCTTATTTAAATGTATACATATAAAATCAAAAAATTTGGCCACATAGCACAGCTGTTTAGACACAGCAGTCTGATAAAATTCGGTAAAGGTGTGACACCTGGTCGAGTTATTCTATATCAACAACAATATATTTGTATTATATAATTTGATTTACAATTGTTTTGACATGCATGATTGGACTGAATAATAAAGCAGCAGCCAATAAGAGACCAGAATACAGTAGATGGGAGCTTCTCCAATACTGTTCAGTACAAAAACATGTGAGATCTCAAAAAGCTGCTTTATAATATGACCGGAGTACATTTTAGGCAAATTCTAGGCAAAGAGAGACTATTTTAAAGATGCTGGAATACAGCATGGTTTTGTTTTTTAAATATTTTTAGTCATAATAACAAAAATTCAAAAATTACATTTCTGTTACTATTATTGTTATTATAAACTATTATTTTAAAATGCGCAAAAGTATAGAACGAGCAGTGAATGTTATTATATTCTAGTTCAGGGCTTTATGTTATATCATATGATGCAAACATATTATATAGTATATAAAGTATAGTATATAAAATATATTATATTATTTGCGTTGAGGTCCAAGTAGAAGCTTGTTTAATTTTATATTTGTTATATTTTGTGGTCATTTGTAATGCTGGACCACAAAACCAGTCATAAGTAAAATGGGTTTATTTGTAGCAATGGCCAACAATACATTGTATGGGTCAAAATTTTGTACATTTTGTACTGTAAATATATATATAAAAAATATTTATTTTTAGTAATTGCTAAGGACTTCATTTTGACAGCTTTAAAGGCGATTTTTCTCAATATTTAGATTTTTTTTTGCAAATTTCAGATTTTCAAATAGTTGTATATCTGCCAAAATATTTTCTAATATAAATCTCAAATTTCAAAAAATTAACCCTTATGACTGTTTTTGTGATCCAGGGTCACATTTGACTAACAGAAGACCCGAGTGAGTAAATGATTACAGATTTTTCATTTATGGGTGTACTGGCCCCTACCTGTAATTTATTGAATGTTGGAATAGGAAAGTCAGTAAAATCTTACACTGCAAAAAATTATTTTCAAGAAAATATGTTCTTAGTATTTTTGTCTTGTTTTCAGTCAAAATATCTAAAAATTATTAAATTAAGATGCATTTTCTTTGTGCATAAAACAAGCAAAAAAAATCTGCCAATGGGGTAATCTTGAACATTTTTCTTAAAAACTAAATTCAAGAAAAATTTGCATACCCCAATGGCAGATTTTTTTGCTTGTTTTATGCTCAAAATCACTTAAATTTGATATTTATGGTCTAAAAACTAGACTTATTTTCTTGGGTTTGTTTTTGCTCATCAAGAAAATGCATCTTAATTTAAGAATTTTTAGATATTTTTACTGAAAACAAGACAAAAATACTAAGATTTTTTTTCTTAACAATCATTTTTTGCAGTGTAGCTGAAACTCTGATAAACTAAATGTCATGTGTTTTCCTCAGATGATTGATCAAGGCTTGATCATTCATGACGGATCTTATTTCCGTGACCTGTGGAACATATTGGACTTTATAGTTGTGGTGGGAGCTCTAGTGGCCTTCGCTCTCACGTGAGTCAAGTTCATCCAAACACAAGAGATTGCAAGATGCTTGTAATTCTGTAAAAAAGGGACCGCAGTGTTTATTGTTGCTTATTCATTTATGAAATCCCATAATGCTGTGTGACAATTCCATAAGTTACCGTACATGAGGAAAATCATTTCATATAAGAAATGACGCACATATTGATGTTAGCGATTGCTTTCTTTTCTCTGTTGTGAGTTTATTTATGTGCTCATTGAAAAGCTCTCTGGTTCAGAATGCTCGTCTGTTTCTTGTTTGTTTCTCTGTCGGTCTTCTTGTGGCTCACCGCATCTGACAGGAATGTGATGGGGTAAAAACACTCTCTTGCGATTTTGTGTGACTGATGTATAGTAATGTGTGTGTGTGTGTGTATGTGTTTTTATAGTGTTTTAACATGTTTTTATTTGATGTAGGAGTAACACAGGACGAGACATTAAAACCATAAAGTCGCTGCGTGTGCTCAGGGTTCTACGTCCTCTCAAGACAATTAAACGACTCCCCAAACTTAAGGTAACATTAAAGTAAAATTAGCATATCACTGATCAAATGAATCAATAAACAGCAAATAACTTAAAACCAGTTGTAGAAATATGTTAAAAGACACACTGCAAAAAACGACTTTCTTATTTAGTATTTTTGATTATAAAAAAATTATTAAATTAAGATGTATTTTCTTGATGAGCAAAATGACCTAAGAAAATAAGTCTAGTGTTTAGACAAAAAAAAGATTCAATTCAAGTAAATTTGTGCTTAAAACAAGCAAAAATAATGTCTTAACCCATTGGCAGATTATAATTTTTTCCCGCTTGTTTAAGCTCAAATTCACTTCATTTTTATTCATTTTTTTCTAAAACCTAGACTTGTTTTCTTAGGTCATTTTGCTCATCAAAAAATGCATCTTGATTTAAGAATTTGTAAATATTTCTACTGAAAACAAGACAAAAATACTAAGTACACTGCAAAAAATGACTTTCTTAGTATTTTTGTCTTGTTTTCAGTAGAAATATCTAAAAATTCTTAAATCAAGATGTATTTTCTTGATTAGCAAAATGACCTAAGAAAATAAGCCTATAGTTTTTAGACAAAAAATATACAATTTAAGTGAATTTGTGCTTAAAACAAGCAAAAATATCTGCCATTGGGGTGAGAAAAAAACTTAAAAATATGTTTTCTTTTTTTAAACACTTAATTCACGCAAAATTTTCTCACCCCATTGGCAGGTATTTTTGCTTGTTTCAAGCACAAATTCACTTAAATTTTATATTTCTGTTCTAAAAACTAGACTTATTTTCTTAGGTAATTTTGCTCATCAAGAAAATACATCTTGATTTAAGAATTTGTAGATATTTCTAATGAAAACAAGACAAAAATACTAAGTTAGAAAGTCATTTTTTTTGCAGAGTAAGAAAGTCATTTTTTGCAGTGATTTCTCAGAAAATAACTAGAAAAGCTGTCACTTGGGTGGTGCCATTTCATAAAAAGAACACATTTTTTACCTAAAGGGTGCATATTAGTACCTCAAAGGTACATATCTGTACCTACACTGCAAAAAACGATTTTCAAGAAAAAAATCTTAGTATTTTTTGCCTTGTTTTCAGTAAAAATATCTAAAAATTCTTAAATTAAGATGATTTTTCTTGATGAGCAAAACGACATAAAAATAAGTCTAGTTTTTAGACCAAAAATATAAAATTTCAGCGATTTTGTGCATAAAACAAGGAAAAAAATCTGCCAATGTGGTAAGCTAATTTTTCTTGAATTTAGTGTTTAAGAAAAATGTTCAAGATTTTTTTGCTTACCCCATTGGCAGATTGTTTTGCTTGTTTTATGCACAAAATCACTTAAATTTGATATTTTTGGTCTAATTTTTAGATATATTTTCTGAAAACCTGACAAAGATACTAAGAATTTTTTTCTTGAAAATATTTTTTTGCAAAAATGACTTTCTCTTCTTTCTATTTTTTCGTATTTTTGTCTTATTTTCAGTAGAAATATCTAAAAATTCTTAAATCAAGATGTATTTTCTTGATGAGCAAAATGACCTAAGAAAATAAGTCTAGTTTTAAACAAAAAATAATCAATTTAAGTGAATATGTGCAGCAAAAATATCTGCCAATAGGGTGAGTAAAAACCTTGAAATAAGTTTACATTTTTTAAACACTTAATTCAAGAAAATTTTTCTAATATTTTTGCTTGTTTTAAGCAAACATTCACTTAAATTGTATATTTCTTGTCTAAAAACTAGACTCATTTTCTTAGGTCATTTTGCTCATCAAGAAAATACAGTACATCTTGATTTAAGAATTTTTTAAATATTTTTAATGAAAACAAGACAAAAATACTAAGAAAGTCATTTTTTGCCGTGTAATTTCTTTCCATTCCTCCATCATATATTTTTACTGATTTTTTTCCAGGCTGTCTTTGATTGTGTGGTCACATCGCTGAAGAACGTCTTCAACATTCTCATCGTCTACAAGCTTTTTATGTTCATATTCGCCGTCATCGCCGTGCAGCTTTTCAAAGGGAAATTTTACTACTGTACAGACAGTTCCAAGGACACAGAAGAAGATTGCAAGTAGGTGCCTAAAGCTGCAGTCTAATTATAAACATAATGCTAAAATTACTATCGAGCTGTGCTGTGAATGGTAGGATGACATTTTAGGGGCGCAGAATTTTATTAAATGTTTCTCCCAATGTTCTGCAGGGGTTTCTACATTGATTACGACAGAGAGAAAAAAAAGGAGAAACGAGAGTGGAAAAGACGTGATTTCCACTACGATAACGTCATTTGGGCCTTGTTGACTCTCTTCACCGTGTCTACTGGCGAGGGCTGGCCGCAGTAAGAGCAAATAAATACATATAATTTAAACATAGGACAGATATGAACACAGCACGCATCAATTTATAAGTCATCATCATATGTAGTTTTGCTGGAAACTGACTCGTGTTCGGTATTGTAGAGTTTTGCAACACTCTGTAGATGTGACGGAGGAGGACCGGGGACCCGTTCAGGGGAACAGAATGGAGATGGCCATCTTCTACGTCATTTATTTCGTGGTCTTTCCCTTCTTCTTCGTCAACATATTTGTGGCCCTCATCATCATCACCTTCCAAGAGCAAGGTGATAAAATGATGGAGGAGTGCAGTCTGGAGAAAAATGAGGTGAGATGCATACTGCTGTTGTGTTATACAGTGAATGACATTTTAAAGAACAAGTTTCTGAGAATCGGTCCCTGTCTTACTGTATTATCTCTATCTAGAGGGCTTGTATCGACTTTGCTATAAGTGCTAAGCCTCTGACCCGATACATGCCCCAGAACAGGCAGTCCTTACAGTACCGGCTGTGGCACTTCGTGGTATCGCCCTTGTTTGAGTACACTGTGTTGACGATGATCGCCCTCAACACCATCGTCCTTATGATGAAGGTCAGTCCTTCTGTCACAGGTCCATGTGATTAGGAAAGTCTGATGTATGAAATATTTAGCAGAATAAATGAAATCCAAATTGCAGTTTTGCAGCTTGTCTGTTACTGTAGCTTTGAGCACATTCCTGTTCAGTATGAACTGATCTAACTTCCCGTTTCAGGAAGTAATGGTATCCTAAAAGGAATGAATAGATAGATAGATAAGATAGATTAAAATGACACATTTCTCTATCTCTGTTTGGTAGCACCACGAGCCTCGTCCTGAAGGTTATGAAGATGTCCTAAAATACCTAAACACTGCATTCACTGTTATTTTCTCTGTGGAGTGCGTTCTGAAGATCCTGGCATTTGGTTTAGTGGTAAGCACGTACTGCGAATGCACTATACTTCATATATTCACCGATCAGCCATAACATTATGATCACCTGCTTAATTTTGTGTAGGTCCCCCTTTTGCCACCAAACAGCCCTGATCCGTCGAGGCATTGACTCCACTAGACCTTTCTATCTGAACCAGCATTCACTTTTTCAGCAATTTTGTTTTGAAGATGCTTTGATCCAGTTGTCTAGCCATCACAATTTGGCCTTTGTCAAAGTTGCTTTGATCCTTACGCTAGCCAATTTTACTTGCTTCTTACACATCAACTTTGAGGACAAGTGTAGTTGATGTGTTAAAAGGCAGGAAAAATAATTTAACAGATGAGCTACTGTAGCTGAAATTGCTGATAAAGTGAATGCTGGTTCAGATAGATAGGTCTAGTGGAGTCCATGCCTCGATGGGTCAGGGCTGTTTTGGTGGTACACAATATTAGGCAGGTGGTCATAATATTATGGCTGATCGGTGTTTATATATACACTCATCTAAAGGATTATTAGGAACACCATACTAATACTGTGTTTGACCCCCTTTCACCTTCAGAACTGCCTTAATTCTACGTGCCATTGATTTAATAAGGTGCTGAAAGCATTCTTTAGAAATGTTTGCCCATATTGATAGGATAGCATGTTGCAGTTGATAGAGATTTGTGAGATGCACATCCAGGGCACGAAGCTCCCGTTCCAGCACATCCCAAAGATGCTCTATTGGGTTAAGATTTGGTGCCTGTGGGGGCCATTTTAGTACAGTGAACTCATTGTCATGTTCAAGAAACCAATTTGAAATGATTCGAGCTTTGTGACATGGTGCATTATCCTGCTGGAAGTAGCCATCAGAGGATGGGTACATGGTGGTCATAAAGGGATGGACATGGTCAGAAACAATGCTCAGGTAGGACGTGGCATTTAAATGATGCCCAATTGGTACTAAGGGGACTAAAGTGTGCCAAGAAAACCTCCCCCACACCATTACACCACCACCAGCAGCCTGCGCAGTGGTAACAAGGCATGATGGATCCATGTTCTCATTCTGTTTACGCCAAATTCTGACTCTACCATCTGAATGTCTCAACAGAAATCGAGACTCATCAGACCAGGCAGCATTTTTCCAGTCTTCAACTGTCCAATTTTGGTGAGCTCGTGCAAATTTTAGCATATTTTTCCTATTTGTAGTGGAGGTTATGCGTGTTGTGGCTTCACAAATGCTTTGCTGCATACCTCGGTTGTAACGAGTGGTTATTTCAGTCAAAGTTGCTCTTTTATCAGTTTGAATCAGTCGGCGCATTCTCCTCTGACCTTTATCAACAAGGCATTTTCGCCCACAGGACAGCCGCATACTGGATGTTTTTTCCTTTTCACACCATTCTTTGTAAATCCTAGAAATGATTGTGCGTGAAAATCCTAGTAACTGAGCAGATCGTGAAATACTCAGACCGGCTTGTCTGGCACCTACTACCATGCCACCCTCAAAATTGCTTAAATCACCTTTCTTTCCCATTCTGACATTCAGTTTAGAGTTCAGGGGATTGTCTTGACCAGGACCACACCCCTAAATGCATTGAAGCAACTGCCATGATTAGATAATTGCATTAATTGAACAGATGTTCCTAATAATCCTTTAGGTTAGTGTATGTACACACACACACACACACAGTTGAAATGCATTTCTATAATTCTGCATCACTTTAATGTCTTTCAGAATTATTTTAGAGACACGTGGAATATATTTGATTTCATCACGGTTCTAGGAAGCATCACTGAAATTTTGGTTGACCAATTTTCTCAAAAGGTAAAAAAACGAATCTGCATCTTTTCTGGTTTGTAGACGATATTCATGTGCACGTGAAATCTTTTATGCAAGTAAATACTACCCACAAAAAATGCAAAAGAACTCACTTATGTATTACGATTGTTTGTATCAGTATTTAGTTTTGAGCTGAGATATCTGGGATATGCTCAAGCACTTCACATGACTTCAAAAGGGAAAAGTGTTTTGGATAATTGGATGGATGGATAGTTTTTATTCGTACTGTACAGTAAGCAATCTCTGTCTTCTGGTTGGTTTGCAGGCTGGCCCTTTTAACATGAGCTTCCTGAAGCTGTTCAGGGCAGCTCGGCTTATTAAACTTCTGCGTCAGGGTTACACCATCCGTATTCTGCTCTGGACATTTGTGCAGTCCTTCAAGGTTAGACCGAGCTTTCTGTAGTAAATTCATCTTAAATCATTTAATGTGCAGACAGCACTCTCCTTAATGTGGAGACAGACTTTACTATTTTGGCCAAAGTTTGTACATCTACCTTGTGTCCAATAAGAGTAATGGAGAGAGTTTAAGTTGAGATTTGTTTTGCAGGCTCTTCCATACGTTTGTCTGCTCATCGCCATGCTGTTTTTCATCTATGCCATCATTGGCATGCAGGTAAAGATCTTGGCTAACTCTTGGGTTGTCTCTCTCTCGCTCTCTCAAAAATATTTTTAAATTTACAAGAATGCCCCAAAAATATATTTGCTGAAATATATTTTCACCGATATATTTTTGACACTTTTTGAAATATATTTCAAAAATAAATACATTTTAAAGCATTAAAAATATACATGTATCTAGCCTACTATACCTACTTTATTTATGTTATAAACATGTAAACATAGCAGTTTAAAAATAAATAAATTTCAATTTCAAAAATATACTTTATAAAATTAACTTGTATTTAGCATATATTTATAATATATTTTGGCAAAGAATACTTTTTGCCATAGTAGATGTAAAATTAGAAATATATTTGCTTGCCCTTGAAATACATTTTAAAATATATGTTGATGTATGAAGGTCAAAACTAAATATATTTCCAAATTCAAAAATATATTCATTTGAGTATTACTTTGTACAAAATATATTTAGCATATATTTAAAATATATTTCTGGCCAGAGAAATGTATTTTTTTGCCAGATAAGTCTCTTTCTCCTTCTTTATCTCTCTTTTAAAAGTTTTTGTGTGTTTCATTATCCCTCTGAAGGTGTTCGGCAACATCAAGCTTAATGAAAAAAGCCAAATCAACCGTCACAATAACTTCAAGACCTTCTTTGGTGCCCTCATGCTGTTGTTCAGGTACTGTGGGATCAGTGCTTTGAAAGTATTACTCTTCCAATTTCTTTACTACGCTTCTGTTTTTAATGTCATTTGCACTTTTCATAAACAGGAGTGCAACAGGTGAGTCATGGCAGGACATCATGTTGTCGTGTTTAGGAGAGAAGGAGTGCGAAACAGACCTGTCTCTGAATAACTCCACAACAAAAGACATACGTAGAGAATGCGGTACAGACTTTGCATACTTCTACTTCGTCTCTTTCATCTTCTTCAGTTCATTTCTGGTGAGAAGCAACACATCGGCACCACAGATACCCAAGTTTACACAAACATGCAATACTACAAACCTGCAATTATATACGAAACATTTGAGATTCACGTCACGTGTCAAAACTTTTGGCTTACTTTTCAAGCATACTGTATGATACATGTTGTCCAGCGATTTCTGTGCAAGAAAATGTACACTGTCCTATCTCTATTACACTGTCTTTTATTCATTCAGATGCTAAATCTGTTTGTGGCTGTGATAATGGATAATTTTGAGTATCTGACACGCGATTCGTCCATTCTGGGTCCTCACCACTTAGATGAGTTTGTACGCATCTGGGGAGAGTATGACCGGGCTGCATGGTAAGAGACGTAGTTTTATTCTGTCAAAAGTTAGTAATATTATTGATAATATGATTATAAAACATGATTAATTGGCTTATAATGTTTTGTCATTATGCATGAATGTTGTATTTGAAAGCTGTTTTTTTCATTTGCCTTTCAATGTTTATTATACTACTAAATGAAAACATATATGATGTAGCAAAAATGTCTTATTTTAATTCGGACAATTCGGACAGGTGTTTCATGATGCAGTACTGTGAAACCAGAAGTATAGTTCAGTTTAGACACATACGCGGGGTCATTGTATGCAGACACAGATTTTTGACTTTTCGCATTGCGACAAATTGTAAAAAGTATGCGCGTAAAAATACGGGAGTGCACGTACAGTACGCACATATTTTTCTGATAAAAGATTTTCGGACTAAATTTGTGTCACATGCACTATGCACGCACCACCAGATTTTTGTAACATGCGTATTTTGTACAGGTATGTACGCTTACATGTGTTTGTATTATGTAGCCCTGGAGAGGTATTGCAATTTGTCGCAATGCACAGGCGTCAAACTTTTGTGTTCGTGTACAAGTCAAATTAACTATGATGTGCAATGCTGTGTTTTATGAAAAAAAACTATACTTCATGCTTAAGTCACAGAAAGAGCATGGAAAACAGGTAACTGTACTGTATTATGCTTTCTAATAATGTTTATAAAACATTGCTAACATTTTAAGTGGACCTTAAAGGAAGACACCACCGTTTGTCGATATTTTGCTATGTTCTTGCTTCAATTTGGACGAATAAATACATACCTGTTTTTTTTAAGTGCGTGCACTTAGTCTTTGTGCAGCATGTATTGAATGTGTTGGCATTTGGCCTAGCCCGGTTGGTTCCTTGGGATCCAGACAGGGATACATTTGGAAGCCACCAAACAGTTCTCATTTTTTATCTGCTTAAAAAATCACCACGTTTTGTGCAACCGTACTTACTCGTGTAACTTCTCATGTAACAGTCTTTAAATAGGGAAAACATGGAAGTGTTTGGTGGCTTCTGGGTTCGTCCCTGTTTGGATCCTGGGGAGTGGATGGGGCTGGGCTGAGTGCTGACACGTTCACGAAGTGCTGTGCAGAGATTAGGTGCATGCATTGAATAAATATAAGTATGTATTAATTTGTCTAAGTTGAGATGGGAACATAGTTAAATATTGAAAAACTGTGGTGTTTTCCTTTAATGTAAAAATGTAATATAAAATGTATGATAAGACCCCTTTAATATGTATGTAATAAAAATGTAGGTGAGAGCAGGGGCGAAAGTAAATTTTTTTAGAAAAACGTAATTTTAAAAGCTTTAATATAATTTCACTTTAAACATAAGTAGCGCATTGTTACTTTCGACCCTATCAGCTGGGATGAAAGTAACACACAGGTGGGTCAAAAGTAACACAACAGAACGATATAGATTTTTGTGTTACACTTTTTAGTAAATATACATGACTATGACCTTGGTAATATGTAGCTGCAAACATATTTTTTTAATTTATCTTTGAAAAAAATAATAAAAATACATTTTCATTTAAAATTTCAGTTTCATCAAATGTTTCAGAAGCAACTTAATCAAACTAAATCAAATTAGAATAATATATATTTTCAACACAATGCAACAGTTTTAGCAGCGGGAACTCGTGACATTAAAACACAATTTACTTTTATTTTCAAAACTCGAGAAGGCAAACTTCATGATGTGTTACAGCACTAAATAACCTGTAGATTGATCGGTGCTGTTAAACATGAAACGAGAAAAACAACGCAAAATTTATTTATCATGGTTGAAAACAGCTTTTTGGAACTAGACGCACAAAACGGTGACGAAATAACGCTATATTTGTCATTTCTGTCAAGGGTTGCATGCTAAACATGCTGTCATAGTTTGGAATGCAAATGTAATCAGAGTTTCGGAGAAAATCGCTTTGTTACTTTCGCCCCGCATTACTTTCGCCCCGGTTCTCCACTAATATGAAAAATACCTCACTTATACTACATTCTCATCCTGTACTTGTCTGTCTACTGCTAACAGCTAATATTTCCTTCTTCAGTGGAAAACTGCACTATAAGGAGATGTACAAAGTAGTGCGCTCAATATCGCCTCCTCTGGGCTTTGGAAAGAATTGCCCATACAGGGTGGCGTGCAAGGTTTGGCTCACCCAAGATAAACTACTACCCCACTGCCTCTCTTCTCTTATCCCCCTTTCCTCATCTATGTGATTGTATCCAGTGTTACTATTCACCGGGTCAAACACTGAGAGACAAGAGCTCAGCGCACAGAGAGAACGCTCATCCCTTTGGCCCGCGTCCCGCTCCTAAAGTGTAAATAACTGATGCAGTTAATGACACTGAGAGCCATCCATCAGTGAGCTCCATTAGATCACACTGTCAATGGATGTCAGTGGGGATTCAGTCTCTCTCTGTGTCTGAATTGGATTTGGGGCTTTTATTAAACATAATTCCATAAATGTGGGTTTTAGGTTAGAAGAGGGCAGAATACTCGGGCTCACCACTGGATCAACTGTTTGCAATGCATGAAAACAGTTTGACCAATCTCTGTCTTGGCTTACAACAGTCAGTGTCAGAAATTAAAGGGGTACTTAAACGCCTTTCGGTGGCTAAAGGCTGCAAACTGTGATGGAAAAAAGTGTTTTAGGTGAAAATAAGGGGAGAAACTTTGGGAATAAAAGGAATCTGACCATCCATGGGCGGGGCTAAAAATGAGGAAGTAAAATTGTTAGTTTTACGAAAACTTCTGCAGACAGATATTGACAACTAAACATGCATTTCTCGTCCAGGTTGCAGAGAAAGAAATTTTTCTACATATACTGCACTGCAAAAAAATGATTTTCAAGAAAAAAAATTCTTAGTATTTTTGTCTTGTTTTCAGTAAAAAAATATCTAAAAATTATTAAATTAAGATTTTAATTTATTTTTTACTTTTTCTGGATGAGGAAAATGACCCAAGAAAAAAATAAGTCTAGTTTTTACACCAAAAATATCAAATTTAAGTGATTTTGTGCATAAAAAAAGAAAAAATTCTGCTAATGGGGTGAGCAAAAAATCTCGAACATTTTACTTTAACACTAAATTCAAGAAAAATTTGCTTACCTTATTGGCAGATTTTTTTGCATAAAATCACCAAAATTTTATATTCTTAGTCTAAAAACTAGACTTATTTTCTTGGGTCATCCTGCCCATCAAGAAAAAGCATCTTAATTTAAGATTTTTTATATATTTTTACTGAAAACAAGACAAAAATACTAAGACATTTTTTCTTGAAAATAATTTTTTGCAGTGTATTAACTCTTTCCCAGCCATTGATGAGTTATCTCATCAATTAAAGGAATAGTCTACTCATTTTCAATATTAAAATATGTTATTACCTTAACTAAGAATTGTTGATACATCCCTCTATTATCTGTGAGCGTGCACGTAAGCGCCGGAGCGCGCTGCGACGCTTCGATAGCATTTAGCTTAGCCCCATTCATTCAATGGTACCATTTAGAGTAAGGTGACCAGACGTCCCCGTTTTCCGGGGACAGTCCCGTTTTTTGGTGTTCTGTCCCCGACTGAAGCTGTCCCCGGAAATGTCCCCGTTTTACAGCATGTCCAAAACAACCAGCAAATACACTGAAAAACATAGCGTTTGTAGTAACAGACCGGAGCAATCATGTAATGATTATTTTCACCAGCAGAGGGGGCCGCGAGCTACTTATTACTTGCGCACGCCACTGCAGCGATGAAGAATTTACAACGAGACACGAGAGCATCATCATCAATCAAGTTATCATAACATATGAAATATGAAAAAAAGTTATGTGGGCTTTAGGTACTAACTACTCATGTTAAATTAAAATAATAAACCAATGAAGTGAACTGATCACAGTATGTTACAGAGCATTTGTTTTGTGGAGGCTAAATATGTTTACATTTTGCATTTTTCCTTCTGTTCTTCACGTTTACAATATTATGAAATCAGCTGAAGTAGTACATTAGAAGTCATTTTTGATGAGGTATGTCTCTTGTGTAAAAAACTGGAGAAAATAGATTTTTAGGCTACAGAAATTGTTCAATTGAATTAGAAACAAATGCCTTTTTATATTAGTATTTTTCTCTTGTTTTCAGTACAAATACAAAAAAATTCTTAAGTCAAGATGCATTTTCTTGATGGGCAAAATGACCTAGGAATATAAGTCTAATTTTTAGACCAAAAATATCAAATTTGTGCCTAAAACAAGCAAAAAATCTACCACTACTTAATTCAAGGAAAATATTTTTTGCATGTTTTAAGCACAAATATACTTAAATTTATATATATTTTTGTCTTAAGGCTAGATTTTTCTTGGGGGATTTTGCTTATCAAGGAGGTGCATCTTGTTTTGAGATTTTTTAGATATTTGTGCTGAAAATAAGACAAAAATACTATTAAGTATGAACCTACAACAATAAAAAACGAAAACTTAAAAAAAAACATTTTGTCCCCATTTTTTAATTCATAGATAACAACAAATTAGATTTTAATGATAATAATGATTTAATGATTT
Organism: Misgurnus anguillicaudatus; assembly: GCF_027580225.2. Classification (NCBI taxonomy): domain Eukaryota; kingdom Metazoa; phylum Chordata; class Actinopteri; order Cypriniformes; family Cobitidae; genus Misgurnus; species Misgurnus anguillicaudatus. The sequence continues at coordinate 32,780,109 of NC_073341.2, read as the reverse complement.
AACTAGGAAATGTCCCCGGTTTTCGTTTAAAAAATCTGGTCACCTTAATTTAGAGTTAAAGTTAGAAGTGACCAAACACATCAACGTTTTTCCTATTTAAGACGAGTAGTTATACAAGCAAGTTTGGTGGTACAAAATAAAACGTAGCGCTTTTCTAAGCAGATTTAAAAGAGGAACTATATTTTATGGCGTAATTGCACTTTTGGAAGTGCTTCGACTCGCCTGAAAAGTCCGCTCCCCTTCTCCCTCTCATAATGGGAGAGGGAGGGTGTTACTGCGCCGAGTCGAAGTACTCCCAAAAGTGCTATTGCGCCATAGAATATAGGTCCTCTTTTAAATCCGCTTAGAAAAGCGCTACGTTTTATTTTGTACCACCAAACTTGCTCGTATAACTTCTCGTCTTAAATAGGAAAAACGTTGATGTGTTTGGTCATTTCTAACTTTATCTCTAAATGGTACCATTGAATGAATGGGGCTAAGCTAAATGCTATCGAAGCGTCGCAGCGCGCTCCAGTGCTTATGTGCACGCACACAGATGATAGAGGGATGTATCAACAATTCTTATTTAAGGTAATAACATATTTTAATATTGAAAATGAGTAGACTATTCCTTTAAGATAAAACGTTGGCATAAAAAATGTTCCTGATGAAATTTTATGTTAATCTGCTATTATCCACTAGCACTTACCCAATTTATGCAAAAACTGAAGCCAAAACGTTATTTACTCATTTTAAACTCTGTGTATGTTTTGATAATCGTTCTGAATCTGATCTCTAATAAAATTCCTTCACAAAAGTGCAATTATTTAAGCTTTTTTCTAAAAAATAATGTATTTTTAAAGAAAAATATCCATATTTAAGAGTTTATAAGCAAAGAAAAAATATAGATAGGATGAAAAGTTTTTTCTCGTTTTGTTAGTTTGTTTATTGTTTGTTTGAAAGCAGAGGTTCTTTTCTTTCATTTGATATATTTGTATGTTTATATATTTTTAGAAGAAAATTTTCCTGGAAGGCATTTTGTAAAAATCACAAAAAATGCTGGCGGGCACTTTTAAAAAAATGGCTGGCAGGGAATGAGTTAATGGGCACTATTTACCACCTGTTGTGAATTTAAGGGGTGTAATTTGTTTACCATATATAAAAACACCTATTTGCGTTGGTTGTCTGCAACTTAGGGTGATTTGCTAAACATAACGTTTAGTGTTCCTTTTATGATAAATGCTTTAATTTAACAAGTTCATTAAATTAAATTATCCATCTGAATAAGGAGATGGATAATGTCTAGAATAGATAAAAAAAATTAATTCAATACAGGGCACTTTTACACCCACATTATGGATCATTCAATTATTTTTATCGCTTTAAAATACCCCTGTTAATTTCTAAAGCTGACTTCATGTATTGTATGAAAACAACATAGAGTCATGTTTAATACGGCCATTCAAATCCTCAGATCCACTTGCTTGACTCATCAGATCTTTGGCTGTTGTAATATTTTCTCTCCTTAGCATCTTCTATGCCAGTGCTGCATAGAAAGCCCTCCACCTGGCTCCACCTCTTTATTTAAACTAATTTAATTTTCCCTTTTAACAGTTATTTTTCTCTTATCTTATATAGGAAACACATTAAAATGTCTTCCTTCTCCCTTTATCCTTTCTGTTCTTCCTCTCGTGCCCTATTCTTCCTCCTCTTGATCCCATTGCCCTCTGGTGACTGCCCCCCTCTCCCAGTGGTCGTATTCATTACACTGATATGTACGAGATGCTGACCTGCATGTCACCGCCGCTCGGCCTGGGCAAGAAATGCCCCTCCAAAGTGGCGTATAAGGTAGTCTGCAGTATTACAGTTTACATAAAGTCTGCTTGTTTGCAAGGGACTCATGTGAGTTGGATGTCTCACTGTAAACTTTACTTACTAAGTTACTTTGCTTACTTAGCTTTTTTAATGTTCAATTGTTAGTGTTTATTTTTGAGATATGTAGTACATTATTTAGATGTATTGCATTTTGCATTGACTCATTTTTGAAACCTGGAAAAAAATAGAAGGTCTAAAACAAAAGAATTATGGTTGCATTACTGACATCTCAGGTGGGCAATAGTTACTAGTCATTAGTGTCATGTGAAGCAGTTGTATTAATTTTCGTAGATTATCAGTGATGTTATTCTGTGTTTGTTGTCAACTGTTTCTACATATGCCAGTAACAATATGAGGAGTTCAGATCCAAAAGCCTCTAAATGCATCTGACGTGTTTTCTTGTAATAAGCAGTGTTGGGAAAGTTACTTCCAAAGTGTAATACATTATATATTACAAATTACTGTCATTTGAAAGTAATTAGTTACATTACAATATTACTGTCTCTGAACTGTAATGAGTTACACTACTTTTGCGTTACTTTTGAGTTACTTTCATCAAAATAACAGAAGTATGACTTGGCATTATAATGTGAAAATGTAGTTTATTGCTACTTATAAATCTAGTTATGTGTTGACCCTCGAGCTTTGAATATGCACAGTGAAGACTTATGGCAAAATACAGTAACAATCACTGTCAGAATCATAAATATAGACAAATGATCTGGTAAAAGTCTGGTAAATTATGGTACACATACCAAACACAATAGAGCTAGAGCCCACTATAATGCAACCTTTAGGTTAATAACATGGCAAGCCACGCAACCTCTTTTCATTTCTTTTCTTTAATTCACTTTTAATTAAGATTCACAGCACAAACCTGGTATGCACTGGGTTGACAGAACTTATCAAAAAGTGCTATTGGAGGATCAGGCCTCAAGGAATACAGCTCATTTCAGTCCAATATAAGGATTACATGTAGGCTGACATATAATTGCTTAATAAAACACAGACAAACAGAGGAACACTGCTTTTTGCCAAACAGTGAATATAGGTTCCCATACAAAGGCTGGTAAAAACTTTAAACAGTGATGTTTAAATGTTCTATTTAGATAACCATGTTTAAGTCTACACTAATGTTACATTGTAGTTTAGGTTGCTGTTTGTAATAAATATAGGAATAGCCTAGCAATCTATTATGTATATGGACTGTAAACATAGCAACGTTAGCTTACCTTGTCATTGGTGCTGTTGGTATGGATTTTACTGGCAAGCTTTTTAAAAGTCTCTTTACTTCTGAGGTTCAAGCAGCAAAGGAGACCGATAGAAACTTTCTGTTGCTTTTACTAAGTGCTCTCACTCGCAGAATATGTGTGTGCGGCACTACCGGACCTGATTGCGACCACTTTAGTCAATGTTTGTACAGCCGCGGACTTCCCAGATTCGACTCTTTTTAAGAAACGCGGCTATATATTTGACGTGCACCGCTTCCAAATCGCAGTTCAAATACAAAATGAAAGTAAAAATGAACATGCGCATACATGCACCCGGAAACTGAAATATGAACGTTATTTTACCCGCAGCTTTTTCCTGTTTGGATGCTGGTCGCGCGCATTGGTCAAAAATAAAAATAACACGGTCTATTTTTGAAATGCATTGTTGTAACGTGCTCGTTACTAAGACTGTAACGAGTAAAATATTACTAATTTTTTATCAGTAATGCGTTATATTACTGCGTTACAGCAAAAACAAATATATTACTGTAATATATTATATTTTGTAATGCGTTACTCCCAACACTGGTAATAAGCAGTTTTTATCAAGCTCTTATGTTTAGGTTAAGCAATTTCACTTTAGAGGCAACGGAAACGTTATTAGTCAGTAATTGAAATGCCTTATTTTCACAATTGTCACTTCATTGGTGTTTAATAAATTTTACTGTCTTTCGCTGCAAAGCCCTCCAAGTGCATGGCCAACTTCTAAAAAAATCCACTTCTTTGGACAACACATAGTAAACAGTAGTAAAGTCACTAAAGATTACTAAGTACTCCGTCCAATTCATCTTCCGTGCAATTTCCTGAAAAATTGACATGGGTGGGTTCCGCTGACAAAACAGTATTTTTGAATGGCCTGAGGCTGAGATTAAGCGGATTTGAATTGAAGGTATTTGTTAGACATATACTACGTGCCGAGACCATTCGGTAATATCATTATCTCATTTTTGACGGAGGTGGCGTTTAGCAGCTTTTGTGAACTCCTCATATATATGAAGAGTTTGGTTCCAAGACGTGATAAACGCCTTTTTTTTTTTAAATAGTTACCACCAAAATCAGTATTGTATAAGGTCAAAATTTAAAGGTAAAAAAGTAAATTCGATATCCGCCGTGTTTTTCTGTCATCTTTTCTTACTTTTTTCCCAAAAAGGTATAAACGCCAGTCCTCCTTCTCTGCAGAACGCAATAGTTTTCCTATTTCCTACTTTTCCTCATCTACTCTGTACTTTGTGATCAACAAACAAACAAAACCAAAATAATACTTTTGATGGCATTGATAAACCTGTGGTGGTTTTCTGTGGCGAGAAAGAAACATAAGCCATCAAAATTGAATTATTTACGCAAGAGGCACTCGGGCGACGGAAAAACGACAGCTGCTCTCACACGACAGCTTCTGTCATGCTAACACATTGACCCCAGGTGATCTTATGAAAAACTTTATTTTACTCGAAGTCAACGAAAATCGAGCAGGAACAAAACATTTTACAGCTGATCGCTGTCAAAAAAGTTCAGCAACGACGTCCCAAGAATAACAGCAGCAATGACAGTGTTCTTAATATGACAAAGTAAGTGTTTTGATTAATGCCATTAATGTTTATTTTTTAATCAGTGTATACCACTAGTCAACTAAATGAATATAACATGGCAAAGATGAATGCATATTTATATATTGATTCAATAGATTTATAGCATTTTGCAGAAAAAAAACTGAGAAAAGTTTTTATAATAAATCTTTGAAATTCAAATTATGGATTTTATTTTTTTAACGTTATTATAACCTAAAGATGCTATGTGAAAGTTTGTAACAGAAAATAGTGGTTTTCATTTTTTCACTTTCTTGGTATAGAAAACACGTTTTTACCGAAATTAGTCAAAATGGATTTATCGTGCTTTGGAACCAAACTCTTCATATGTTACTTTAAAATCTTCACAACACTGATCTCATCTTAACTCTATCTCTGTGTGATATACAGTATGTTTCATCCGTGTGCATGAGTTTGTGTGTTTCTGATTTCTTGGTTCGTGCATTATTGATACTGTTGTGACTGGTGCATCAAGGTAAACTGTGTTATGGGTCCCAGTCAGAAGTTCTTACATTATTGATGCATTTTTCTGGTGAACATTTCCCATGGTACCTCAAGACCTCTTAAGTGTGTCTTTTATTTAATTATTAAACAACCCTGAAATACAATCTTTGATTATGGTCTACTAACACTTGAAATCCACCATTATTAAATGGATGGACCTTTAAAAGACACATTTAGAAAATGTTTAAAGATAAAGAAGCCAAAACATACATTATATGCTTACCAGAAAGGTGCACTTAGTTTTGCTCAAACAAGACATACGACATCTGTATTTTATATGTCTGTTCTCGTCTCCGTGGTGAAACTCTCGTAGCGGTTGGTGTTGATGAACATGCCAGTGGATGATGAAATGACCGTCCACTTCACCTCCACTCTGATGGCGCTAATACGCACCGCTCTGGACATTAAAATCGCTCGAGGTCAGCATCACCGCGCATTCCCAGATCTGATTAAGTGTACTTGGGTTTGTACGAGATGTTAATGACATTATGTTTGTTGTGTGGCAGGGGGAGATGACAGGGGGCAGATGGACGTAGAGTTGCAGAAGGAGATCAGTGTTATATGGCCACACCTCTCCCAAAAAAGTCTTGACCTGCTTGTACCCATCAACAAGGGTGAGCTCTAAAGTGACTTTTCTTTTAAAAAAGAGAGAAACATGTCTCCTTATGTATATCCGCTTATTGTGATGTGCAAAATGTTGAATTTGATAAAAGTAAACAAAACTTTCTTTCAGCCAGTGATATGACCATTGGGAAGATCTACGCAGCCATGATGATCATGGATTATTACAAGCAAAACAAAGCTAAGAAGCTCCGTCAACAGCTTGAGGAACAGGTATAGATTTAATTTATTCTCTTAAAATGAAGTAAGTGGTTCTTGTCCTGCACTAAAGTGCTCAAGTCTTCATTTCTTTCATTGTGGAGAGTCACTGACCATTTAATGTTGTCTCATAGAAACACGCACCGATGTTCCAACGCATGGATGCGTCGTCCCTGCCGCAGGACATTCTCTGCAGTGCCAAAGCTTTACCGTTTCTGTCCCACAGTGCTGGATCTGCTCTGTAATTTTGAAACTTATCTAAAACTTGGCTCTGTTAGCACATACCCCCCTTAAATTATTTGTCATTTGGTCTTCACGCACACAGAATATTGACTAGTTCTCTGTGGTCTCCTCAGCACCAGAGGTGGCTTTGTGGCACTGAGTCCCATCTCACCACAAGATTTCTTCATGCAGCCTGTAGCCCAAGACAACATGGAGGAAAGAGAGGAATACCAGAACCATTATCTTCTTCATAGCGCGGTAGGTGAATACACAAATAAGTATTGGCCTTAAAGGGGACATTTCACAAGAGTTTTTTTAAGATGTCAAATAAATCTTTGGTGTCCCCAGAGTACGTATGTGAAGTTCTAGCTCAAAATACAATATAGATAATTTATTATAACATGTTAAAATTGCCACTTTTGGTGTGCCCTTTTAAATGCAAATGAGCTGGTCTCTGTTCTAAATGGCAGTGCCGTGGTTGGATAGAGCAGATTTAGGGGCGGTATTATCCCCATCTGACATGACAAGAAGAGCCAATTTTTTACATGCTTGCAGAGAATGGTTTACCACAACTAAGTTACTGGTGGTAACTGGGTTGTTCTTTTTCACATTTTCTAGGTTGATAGAAGCACTGGGGACCCAATTATAGCACTTAAACATAGAAAAAGTCAGATTTTCATGATATGTCCCCTTTAAGGTGTTTTGTTGTGGTTTTTCTTTATGTTTTGTTTACATATGTGCATGAAATACCTGATGTACAAACAAATGCACATTTATGACCCTGAACCACAAACCAGATTATTGTATATGTTATTGTTCCAGAAATGTACAAAATATCTTCATGGAACATCCTAATGATTTAGGCATAAAATAAATATCTATAATTTTGACCCATACAATGTATTGTTGGCTATTGCTACAAATATACCTGTGCGACTTAAGAGGTTTTGTGCTCCAGGGTCACATTTGTTTAAAATTCTAAAACAGTACAGTATGTGAAGTTGGACCCATGCATGGCAGGTAATGAATAATTCATAAAACAGGGTAACAGGGTCTGAATATCACATTAGCAATGTTGAACTTGAACTGATTTACAAGGTACTGACTTTAATTGACTAAACATTAAAGATTAAGGGTCAGATTTACTAAACAGGGCAATTTAGCGAGAGAGCACTATTCCAAAAAAGCTCAGATGGGAGTGGTTATATCTGGGGGTTATTTACTAACTTCTTCTTAAGAACCGGTGCCCAGTGAATTGATTCCTTTGAATCTTTAGCATGCCTGCTTAACGATTCCGCTTATCGGTTCTGCTCGTTCGTTGCAAATGTGTCTTGACGTCACACACGCGCTGTGTTGTTTTGGTTTAGAACGCAGCAAACATTGCATCGAGGCAGAACTATCCAAAGTTTGGTTATAATTAGTGGTGGGCAGAGCGAGGCTTCGTGAAACACTGAAACAGTTGAATCAATAACTTATATTTGACACGAAAATACGACAATACGGTCGCGTTGTAGGACTGTCGCGTTTGATACACTATTATTAAAGCATATTAATATTATCATCATTTTAAATCCACTACATTTCATAATTTCAAGTTTCTGGTTTATTTAATATTTAAGTACATTAAACATCTAGTAATGTTTTGTACTTTTACTCAAGAAAAGTAAAAGTACACATTTTTATGTAATTATGTATTAAATAAATTTTAATATGTAATATAAAAGGAATACACAGTATGATTCTATGCTTTAGAATGTAGTGAAAATTTTTTAGTAAAGTAAATATTTTCCAAGACAACACTCTGATAAAGCACAGATGCTTGGAAAATGCAACTAAAATACACAAGTAGTGTCCACCTCTGCCGAGCAGTGAAAAATGTGGTATTTGCATCTGTTTGCCACAGTAGATTCCTCTACTTTTCGGTAGGTTAATTTGCTGTATTTGTTGTATTTTGTCCAGCATCATGTCTTTTCAAAATAAAATAACAAATGCATGCATGACCAAAAGTTGCATGTTTTATGTCAGTCTAGTTCTGTTTAATTAATTCCTAGTCCTGTCACATTATTACTGGTTGAGAAACACTGCACTATAGGCTATAGGCCCCTGGACTTTACTTTAAGAAGTAGCTCACCTACTTTTAAGTTTGTTCTGAGGTTGCTACACATAATGTGTTTATACTCTGTTCTGTGTCTTCTGAACAGATATCAAAGCGAGTTAATACAAACATACACATTTGTGCGTATTCCCTCACCCAATGAGAATCGATAAGGAATCGGATCGATAAGCAACATCGATAATGGAATCGGAATCGTTAAATTCTTATCAATTCCCATCCCTAGGCACACAGGCGCAACACCTGATTTCCATAAAACAAGCAAAACAATGGGGTAAGCAAAAAAATCTTGAACATTTTTCTTAAACACTAAATTCAAGAAAAATTTGCTTACCCCATTGGCAGATTTTTTTGCTTGTTTGATGCACAAAATCACTTAAATTTGATATTTCTGGACTAAAAACTAGACTTATTTTCTTGAGTCGTTTTGGTCATCAAGAAAAAGGATTTTAATTTACTTTTTTTTAAAGATATTTTTACTGAAAACAAGACAAAAATACAAAGATTTTTTTTCTTTAAAATGATTTTTTGCAGTGTAGGAAAACATAGAAGAAATAATAATAAAATTGCCCATTTCCTCCAACCTAAATCTCTTTTTTTGGACTACAACAAACACACAGATTGTAGGCAACAGTTTACTTCCTCGGATTGGTGATGTAGACAAGATCGACATTATCATAATTCCTCCCGCTTCAGACTCACAGCCTGTAAGTTAACTCCTGTTAGCATTGCATTGTGAGCAAATCTTTAAAACATGGTAAGGAGCGTCAAATTTCCGGGTGACGTCAGAGCTATTCAGACCAATCACAACGTACAGATTAGCTGGCCAATCGGGAACAGAGAGCTTTTCAAATCTGTTCGTTTCAGGAAGACAGGAATATCAGGAGCTACAAAAATGTACGGTATGTGGAAAATAATGTGTTTTTTAACCATAAACCACGCGAACACATTGTATTATACCAAATACACAAAATAACGTTGTTTTTAGCAATGAAATGGGTACCCTTTAAAATTAAAATTAGTGTTACAGGTCAGGAAGAAACTTAAAGTTGTAATGGGCCATACTGTATAACAACAATTTAAATAAGCAGTAGCATTTGTGTGTCAAGAGAGACACACATCAAGGAGTGTGCTGATTGTAATAGTAGGTCTAGTCACCCTAATTAGAAATGACTTGCCAGCATTAATCGATTGGTTCCTAATCCCAAATTTATCCTCTGATTGGATCATTCCCACTCATTGCGTCTTGATTGATTAAAAGTCAATCACTTCCTAGTTCACAACCATTTTTTGAAGCGTATATTAATCGAGGTCACACTGCCGGGTCAAGCTAAAGTCCAGGCCTATTATGAGTGAGCAAGGATAAGCTCGAATGTTTTTTGTGCTCCTTTTCGGGTTTCTTCGCTTCTTTTTCATTCTCCTCCTCGTGTCTCTTTCTTTCTAACCTTGGCTTTTTCATTCGCTTTTTGTACTGCACTATACACCACCAAATGTTTTTATGTTGAGTTAGTATTTCCAAGGCTGTATTCTTTTTCTTGTGTAATGGCTATAGGAGGCGTACACAGGATGCATTAAAAAACTGCAAGACAAAGCACAACAGAATCAAACGAAAGAAGTAGCTTAGATAAAAAAAACGTTCTTTTTAAGAGTGTGACGATACACACCGATAGAGTCTCTAAATAACATTGCACATAAGGACTGAATGTCTCTCCCTCCTCCCCACTTTTCTCTCTCTGACTGCGTAGGTGCCAGAGCACAAAGTGTTGGTCCCCACCAGCATGCAGTCTGATCCTCTGCAGGTACCAGGGAGAGGCGTCTCTATCCGAGCCTCTTCCATGCCTCGGCTGGCAATAGAGCCACAGGTACGACTGCCTGTGATACGTTACAGTTATTCTAGCATTAGTGTTGTTATTGGTGCAAGTGGAAGATGTGGTTTGTGATGATTACAATAGATGGAATTAAAATTATTAATCTTTTTGGATAAAAAGTGGCTGGTTTTGCATAGTGTCTGGTGGGTGTAAAATGGGTCATGTAAAAAATAATGGTTGTGGCTTGTGGAGACAAACTAGCATAAATTAAAGTAGGCTGGTATGGCCTGGTTGCTCCAACAGGGAGTATGAAGAGGTGGTAGATTTTTTTTAGATTTTGAATCGAGCTGGAACAAACAATTGACATTATATTCATATCACTATGTACATTTTCAGAGAGAAAAAGAGCAAATCTCACACTGTTGTTGTGTGCATCTGTTTGCTTCCTTTTTTTAGTCATTCTCTGCATGTTTGTGTATTTTGCTCTTGTACAGCAGGTGTCTTTAGAGAACAAACTGATGAAGCGCTCGTTCTCCACCATCGGCGATCAATGTGTGAATGGTGAATGGCAGGCAGAGTTCTCGTTGGAGCGCGTGAGCCCTGATCGACTAGAGAGACCCAGGCAACGAAGCTTCAGAGGTAACCATTGAAGTGTTCATTCGAAACATTTCTACAGCAATTAAACAAAAAGAGGCAACACGTTACTTAATGGGGTGGGTGTTCAGACTGACATGACACATTCATAATCATGACATGACACGTGCTGTGAACATGAAGGAGATTTTATGCACATTTATGACAACTGTCATTAAGTGTCATTCATTCATTTTTAATGTAAAGATGACATTGTTTGAGATTTCTTTGTTATGACAACTTGACATTAACCAGTACATTATAACTTGTCATGACAACTTAATATTACCAAGACAATATAACTGACCACTCTTTACCTGTGATACAAATATAATTTGTCATTATAATAACATTAAGTGTTAATAATCTGTCATATAGTTTTATAACAGCGTCATTAATATTTTTCTTGACCTCAACTACAGTAATAGAAATATAATTAGTCACTAAAATGTCATTAAGTGTTAATACTCTCAAATAGTTTTATAACAACTTCATAAATATTCTTCAGTTCATAATGTTTTTTAAGTTTCCTCCATGTGTTTAACAAATAAAATCAATCATTCAATAATAACAATTAAAATTGATAAAATTATATGTTATTGCATTTGGAGACCGACTTACCTAAAATTAAATTATAACAGTACAATAATGGGTTAAACGATGCAGCGTTGAGTCCATATCGCTGCAAAGTTAATTACATTAATTAATTAAATGTTTTGTTTGGGGGGGTTTTCTTCAATGTCAGAAAATTTACGAACCCTCTGTGTGAGAAAGAACAAGTTCTGTTAGTTGTCAGGTTTTTATGTATTGTGCACGTACATAAAGTTAAGTATAATCTTTTGATGTGTTTGTTGCATTTTGTTAAAGGAATAGTCTACTCATTTTCAACATTAAAATATGTCACCACCTCAACCAAGAACTGCTGAATCACCCCTCCACCATCCGTGTGCGTGCACGCAAGCGCTGGAGCGCGCTGCGACGCTACGATAGCATTTAGCTTAGCCCCATTCATTCAATGGTACCATTTAGAGATAAAGTTACAAGTGACCAAACACATCAACGTTTTTCCTATTTAAGACGAGTAGTTATACGAGCAAGTTTGGTGGTACAAAATAAAACATAGCACTTTTCTAAGCGGATTTAAAAGAGTAACTATATTTTATGGCGTAATAGCACTTTTGGGAGTACTTCGACTCTGCGCAGTAACACCCTCCCTCTCCCATTATGAGAGTGAGAAGGGGAGCGGACTTTTCAGGCGAGTCGAAGTACTCCCAAAAATGCTATTACGCCATAAAATATAGTTACTCTTTTAAATCCGCTTAGAAAAGTGCTATGTTTTATTTTGTACCACCAAACTTGCTCGTATAACTACTCGTCTTAAATAGGAAAAACGTTGATGTGTTTGGTCACTTCTAACTTTATCTCTAAATGGTACCATTGAATGAATGGGGCTAAGCTAAATGCTATCGTAGCGTCGCAGCGTGCTCCAGCGCTTACGTGCACACACACAGATGATAGAGGGATGATTCAACAGTTCTTAGTTAAGGTAATAACATATTTTAATATTGAAAATGAGTAGACTATTCCTTTAAGGTATTTAAAATTATTTGACATAGTATTAACACTTAATGACATTTAAATGACAGTTTAATGTAATGTTAACCCATAAAGCTAGGTAGTTTCTTAAGTTTGATAATTATTATGTTTATGACAGATTTATGACAAGTTATGATGTGAAGAGTTTGGTTCCAAAACGCGATAAACGCCATTTTAAAAAAATTAATTACTGCCAAAATCAGTATTATAAGTCAGTATTTAAAAGTAAATTCTTAATTTTACGCAAAATCCAATATCCGCCGTGTTATTCTGTCATCTTTTCTACCCTTTTTCACAAAACGCAATAAACGCCACTCTTCCTTTTCTACAGAATGCAATAAATCCGCTCCACAAATTACAGCGCACCATTCCATGCAATGTAAACAAACAATGGCGATGCGTTGAGTACATGGAGTCCTAGTTTTCCTCATCTACTTTGTACTTCGTGATCAACAAACAAAACAAAAACAAAATAATACTTTAATTGCATTGATAAACCTGTGATGGTTTTCTGTGACGGGAAAGAAATGTAAGCCATTAACAGTCAAAATGGATTTATTGCATTTTGGAACCTTCATGTATTGGATTATCTCAAGTTGTCATAACAAAAACATTTTAAACAATGTCATCTTTGCAGTAAAAATGACATAATTGAACAAATGACACTTTATGACAGTTGTCATAAATGTGCATAAAATCTCCTTCATCTTCATGACATATGTCATGTCATGATTATGAAGGTGTCGTGTCAGTCTTGTGAACACCCCTTCATGTAAAGTGTAACCCAAAAATGTTCAGGTTGTATGTTCAATTTCCAAGGATAACCTACTAATAAATTGTATAGCTTAAATGCACTGTACAGTAAGTGTAGGTTTGTTTTATTTCGAAAGGTCTCAAAAAACGCATATGTATGAATATGCATTGTTGACCATGTGCGTTCTACACTGTTTTGATCTTGTTTGTCTTTATTGTCTTTGCATGCACATTTATCTGTTAATGTGTATGTTTGTACACGTATCAGCTATCAGGTCAAACCTGCGGGAGCCGGTGGACAAGGAGAGGGGACGATCTAAAGAGAGGAGACATCTGCTGTCTCCAGATGTCTCACGTTGTAACTCAGAGGAAAGGAGCCAGTCACAGGAGAGACGGCACTCGCGATCACCTAGTGAGAGCAGGAAACATATGTCACATAGACAGGTGAGGACACAAACACGCATAAACAGACGCCCTGACATTGTGCCACTGAGTTCATTCACAAGTCACATTTTCTGCTTCTGATTGTATTTCATTCATAGTGTCCGTAATGTCACACATAAGTTTGTGAAGAGCTTTTATGAAGCCAATAGTTGGCAGAGCCTGGCGTTGCGATCTTGGCCGCGCATCACTCGCAGATAACCAAAAATGGATAAAGAGGCGGGACGTGGGTGAAGCTGTTGCTGAAACCACCCCCGCATGGCTTGACGGTAGTGACAGCAGTGGCAGTTCACCCGTCACTCAAGTGACCACGCCCTTAATTATGCAGCACTTTAAGGCTTAATATAATTTAAACATATGAGTTCACCCCCACACAGTGGTCATGAATTAGCTATATAGACCAAAATCACTTTTTGTACCAGGCTGTAAACATATTATTTTCTGCTGTAAAGTTGGGCATTTTAACAATTGGGTCCTTTGGGAATTGACTCCCTTTTGGTGCCAGCCTCTAGTGGCCAGTCGATGAATTGCAGTTTAAATCACTTCTGTATTGGCTCCATCATTCCCACTGGATTTCATTTCACTTTCTCCATATTTTCATCGCCTCATTGCTCTTTTTCCCTTCTCTCTATATATCCACAATCCTTTACTTTATTTCTTCTATAGGGAAATAGTTCGGTCAGCCCAATTCCCTCCACCTCTGAATCAGGGACTCCTCGTGGGCGCCGGCAACTCCCGCAAACGCCTTCTCGGCCTCGGCCTCACATCTCCTATTCTCCTTTGGTGTGTCGAGCCCAAGCAGCACCAGTAGTGGGCGGTTCCCTGGCCCGGCCCAAGGAGGAAGGGGAGGAGCCTTCCGGGATCGGTCAAAGCACCGCCATCTCCCACTCCACCCCGCACCGGTACATCTCGGAGCCGTACCTGCCACTGCAGGAGGACGTTAACAGTCCGGACTCCAGCGGAATCGAGGAGACTCTTACTTTCGAAGCTGCCGTTGCAACCAGCCTGGGCCGCGCCGATGCCATAAGCTCCGCCCCACAATTACGTCACACTTGGCAGGTGCCTAACGGACATTTACGGAAACGATTAGCACAAGCCACGTCGGGAACGTCAGGCTGTGAGCTTCTTAGTGACACGGATGAGGATGACCGGTGTTAGAGGCGTCCAAAAGATTATGGACGATGGATGATTCTCTATCCTAACAAGTGGCATCCTGGACAGAACGGTCTAAACTTGTGCCTCGACCCCAGGAAAATATGCCCACGTGTGTGTTTATTTGTTTGTCTGTGAATGTGGAAAAATCAGAGATGTGATTTTTTATTTTGGTAAAATAACAGATGCATATCGCTTGGGTGTGCACGCTGTTCTCAGGCAGGTTTTGCAAATTAGCAGGATGTACTGGAGGTTTAAGATCAGGTATGTGTTACGGTAAGTGCTTCTCTGAATCCACCCCACAGATGAATCCAAAGCAGACCACAAGCTCATCGTCAAGATTTGGGCCGTAACCAAATGCTCTCAGGTTCCAAAACCTGCCTCAAGAGACATCAGGGATAGCTGATGAAGCTCTCGGAGATACAGCAACACTCTGAGATCTGTGATTGGATGCCACACCATTGACATGGAGTCGAACAGTTTGATAAGCAGATAATGGATGCTCTCTTACATTTAAGACATACACATGCTTACCTATAGGCAATGACGAGAGGTAAATACCCCTTTAAGTGCATATCTTAATAATGGTTGACATTCCATGCAGGTACAGGAAGGAAGCAAATTCTAAACAGTGCATGACTTTTAATGCAACTAGACCCAGGTGACGTCCTGGCCTTTAACACTGGAGTCTTTACAAAGGACTCGTGTATCATATGTAAACATATCACTGAGTCTCCAAGCCATGTTTGATTGTAAATAAGTTCAGTTGTCTAAAAGATGTTATCTTTTGTGAAGCAATGATCAATTCATGTCCGTTCTACAGGTGCAGACTAGTACTAGTGGATATGGTTGACATCCGTCATGTTATGTTAGACCCAGCGTCTCTTTCTGAATCAATTCTTTTTGACCCAAATGAATCAACACATCATGAAACCTGTGAGGAAATCCACAAACCTATTCAGTGATGCAAATAACAACAGCAGCGAAATAGCGTCCGTCTTCTCGTTTACATGATACATTTACATGGATTGTATCATTTTGGTAATTTTATTATAAATTAAAGTTAATGGTAATTTGGGGAAATATGTGATACAGGTATATGTTTCGTATTTCTTTACCCCTTGAAGGCACACTCCACTTTTTTTGAGGGTGTGCTCGTTTTCCGGCTCCCCTAGAGTTGAACATTCGATTTTTGCCGTTTTGGAGTCCATTCAGCTGATCTCCGGGTCTGGCGCTACCACTTGTAGCATAGCTTAGCATAATCCATTGAATCTGATTAGACCATTAGCATCGCGCTAAAAATAACCAAAGAGTTTCAATATTTTTCCTATTTAAAATGGACTTTTCTGTAGTTACATCGTGTACTAAGACAGACGGAAAATTTAAAGTTGCGATTTTCTAAGCAGATATGGCTAGGAACTATACTCTCATTCTAGTGTAATAATCAAGGACTTTGCTGCCGTAACATGTCTGCGGCGGGAGCAATGATGTTGCGCAGCAACTGAAAGTAGTCCCCTGCTATTGAAAGTTACCAAAGGGACTATTTTCGGGCGGTGCTTGGTATCATTGCGCCTGCTGCAGCCATGTTGAAGCAATAAAATCCTTCGTTCACACCAACCACGTTTCGGGTGCCGGGGTCGCGTCTGCTGCGCCTGGTTTGCCGCTTGAACAGTTTGAATAGTTTGCCGCTTCTTCTGGGAGGTGCAGGTGCTGTGCGGTTGTCTGTTTGCGGGATGGCTGATGTTGGTTGTGCATTTGTCGAGAGAGTTGCCATTTTGTGTTTGGTCACCTTACTATAGGGGGAAAATAAACGGTGCGGGTCGATAAACGTCACGTGACTACTCATAAGTGAAATGTGTATTTACAACTTACCAGGTTGCCCAGTGTACTCACCGACACTCTTCCAAGCGAGGTCCTTTTTATTCCTGTCTCTATAAAAATAAGAACTTGTGTCGTATAGCTCCGGGTGACTGCTCATGGACAATATCAAGCCGAATTCATGCTGAATGAGTGACTCCGAGCGGGGCTGCCGCCACAGCACCAAGCAGGCTCCTGATTGGTTAATGCAGCGCGAATGTCTTAGTTTAAAAAATGTTTCAACTCAGGCGTCAGCCGCAAATTCGCGTCAAATGCAAAATGCACAAAAAGCACCATCCGCGCGTACAGCACGTACCACGCCATACGCTCAATTTGCGCGAACTAGACGTGGCAAACAACTCATCCACGCGGCGAGACCTTCATATGCGCGTCAACGCGTCTTTACATTGACTTAACATTGAAATCACTCGCGCTTGACGACTCTACCGCGGCTGATGTAAACCCAGCATAATAAAATTTAATGGATTATGCTAAGCTATGCTTAAAGTGTTATGCTGCGTTTACACCAACCGCGGTGGGGGCGTGAAGCGCGAGTGATTTCAATGTTGAGTCAATGTGCAGACGCGCGTCAAATGCTTGCTTTTTCCGCGCGTCCACTCCGCTCTACACGCGCGAATGCATTCAAAGTGTTCGGGCGGCGAGCTGGGCGCGGTGGACGCGATTTTGGCGCCCGGGGCGCGTTTGGTGTAAACTCAGCATTATTGCCAGACCCGTCGATCGGCTGAATGGATTCCAAGACGGTGAGGGTCGAGTGTTTGGCTCTGGAGGAGCTGGAAAATGAGCATATTTTCAAAAAAGTGGAGTGTCCCTTTAAGTTCCTTTAATAGAGATGTGAAAGCAATTATGATTAAGCGTTCGTCCCTCGGGTCAGATGTAATGTTTAAAGTGAATATCTGTTCATAGTTTGGCTTAGAAACAGAACGAGTCCTGTAGTCTGAATTGGTGAGAGCTTCGTTTCTCTCATGTGCTTGACCCAGCAGAAACGCTGCACTCGACTGAGGTCGATAATCAGCTCTTATAAATGCATTAACTGAAATTCAAAATGTACGTTTAGCCTGAACGTGGGTGAGACGCTCTTGAAATGTAGCTGTGCAGATCTGCCATATTGTGAAATTTAGTCTAGAGAATTGTATTGAAAGTATGGATGTGGTTGATAAATGCCGGTGTTGCTGCTTACCTCACATGGCACAACAGATTTCCTCTGAATTTATAACAAAGTGAACAAACAAGAAGAATTTTAATAAAAACACCTCTTATTGGCACACTCTTCATTTAGATTTACTATGCCAAACGAAATGCTGTCTAAAATGCATTTTAGGATAAGTTGCCCCCTCTTGAGAGAAGTTCTGTATCATGTGTTGTGTTGTAATTTGTTTTCTTGACACGTTTCAGAATGTGAATAGAGAGTATTTGGTACTTGTTCTTAATGACCTGCTGGGGCTCAATGCCTTGTGAATTATATGAAATAAAACACCTTCCTTCAAATTCAAAATCTTATGGTTTATGTTGCATGGTTTGTTTAACGTATTTGTCTGATGCATTAGATCAATGATGCTCAACATGTGGTGCTTAAGCAAATATCTTTTTTGTGTTATATCATCACGGCAGTCCCAGCTGCAGTATTCACAAGTGTTTCATCTTAGCACATAAATCATAATGTGATGCAAGGCTTCGGACATACTGCATATCTCGCTTAGTCTACTTGCATCATTTATATAAATAAAATGTAATGTTATAAATACTTACACGTGTAGTGCTTAATGCTAGGGATTCTGCTTGCCAATGGATAACTGTGATTTTGTGCCAGTCGTTTTCAGTCAACTCTGAGGGTGTTGAAAACACATGTCTTTCAGTATTTCCTCTTATACGGTTCTGTTGGCAGTTTCAATGTTATTTTAATCCCAAACTGTGAGATTGTGTGTCGCTTCAGCAGTGGGTTGTTGATGATAGACTGCTGTTGTCTATATCTGGCCTGTCCCACTTTCATGGGAGTCTAACCATCTGTTTTTCTACAGAAACAAAAATGAGGATACCCTCCAAACCTGCAGTGTTATATAACGTTAGAACGTTTGGGTACACAAAATAATGATTTTTACCCAGAATTCCTCTGTATAAATGTACAGACTTTTATTACTTTGATCACCACCTGGATTCGCCAGACTGATCTCACAGAAAGTCGTGTTATAGTCACGCAAAATTTGATCAATTAATTTGTGTCTATGACACGAAATTCAGTTTTATTTCGTGCCTTGAGCACAAATGTCCTTTTCGTGACACTTGCACGAATTTCTTATAAATAGTTTTTGTGTGCGTTGCATGACTTTCTTTTTTGTTTCATTTTATGTATCATTTTCTCAGTTTTTTTCCGTATTTTCTTACCATTGTCGCTCGGGGTTGGGGTTAGAATTACTTTGTTACATTTTTAGATATCCAAACCCCAACTCCAGGCGAGAATAGTTTTAAAAGCGGAAGAAAAACATGTAGAAATCAATACATAAAAGTACATCCCAACCCCAAGCGACAATGTAAGAAAACAAATAAGAATAACAACACATAAAATGATACGAAAAAGAAAGTCGCGCCATGGACATGAGAAACTACATATAGAAATTCGTGCAAGTGTCACGAAAAAGACATTCGTGCTCAAGGCACGAAAAAGCTGAATTTCGTGGCATGTACACGAATAAATGTATCAAATTTTGTGTGACTATAACACGAATTTCCGTGAGATCACGTTGCAATTCACAGGTATGTATGAGCCACTAACACCAATAAGTCACAATATTTTTATATTTTTACATTTCATTTATACATTGAAAGGTGTCTAAAATGTTCTATATTCATTTCTGGTTGAGACTATGAGGATGCAAAAAAAAAAAAAAACACTATATCTGTCAAAAATGAGATGATGATATTAACCGGAAGCTCTCTGCACATATTGCTCTCGGATGCTCTCAGCACATATACGTTCATCAAATACTTTAGCTTAAAATCCACTTAAAGCAACACTAAAGACTTATTGCTCTTTGCTCCCCCTACAGGTTAGAAGCGTAATTGTTCATAACCACTGTTGTAAATACTGCAGCATAGCTGGCTCTGATTGGATTGTAGGTCTGCCGTAAAGCAAGTTTTTGTAGTTTTCACTCGAACTACAGGACCGCTACCCGACGGTTGGAAACTTCTTTAGTGCGGTTTTGGCCGATAGAGGGCTGCAAAGCGAATGTGAAAGTTCCATTCACCCTGTTTTGAGTGGATGAACCACTGAAACTTTTTTGGAAACGTTATTTTTGAAGGTAAAAAAAACTCTTTGGTGTTGCTTTAATCCGGCTCTCAGATCATTCAGAAATACAGGTTGGTTGGAAGAGTCTGCTACATTTTTTTTTACCAGAAAACATTACAGGGTATTGCATCACAGCTCTTCATACAGTATACTTTTGTTCAAAATTTTAGGGTCACCTGCTTTCAGATGGAAAGCATTTACTACACAGAGCCGTATTTCACAGAGAAGCCAGGCAAAATCGCGTTCATAATCGTGGACAAATTGCCTCCGATAATGTAACCTGTGCGATTTTGCCGAGCTTTTCGCTAAAATACAGCTCTGTGTAGTAAATGTCGCTCCATCTGAAAGCCTCATGGAAAAAATATATTTTAAATATATTTGAAAATATACAAAAAATGGCCTGAAATATATTTTGGAATATGTTTACAAAAATATATTTTTCACCAATATTTGTTTGGCCATTTTTTATATTTTGAAATATATAAAAGTAAATACATTTTAAAGCAATAAAAATATATATTTAGCCCTCCATATATTTCGATCCAAGGAAATATGTTCACTTCGCATTGGAAGAAAAACCTGTTAACATGAAAGTTTTAAAAAGGTTAAAATTAATGATTTTCAACTTCAAAAAATATATATACTTTATAAAATTCACTTTATTTAGCATATAATATTTATCAAATACATTTTTGCCATATGTAAAATTAGAAATGTATTTTCTTGCCCTTGAAATACATTTTGATATGAAGGTTAAAACTAAATATATTTCTAAAATTCAAAAATATATTTAATTGAGCATAACAATCTACAAAATGTATCTAGCATATATTTAAAATATATTTTTGGCCAGAGAAAATTATTTTTTTGCCATATGGGGCAGCTGATGGAGATTTACCAATCACGAAAGATACGCATTAAAATCGCAGGAGATTTATCGCCCACCCCTAATCTGAGTGCATTTTTGTGAATGTTTGTACTGTAGTTGTTTGGAGAAAACTGTGTAAACATAATAGTGCAAAACTTCTACATTAAAAAATTATTTAAATATTAAGAAAAAGCAGCCGATAAGGGACTTATTAGATGGGAACTTTTTCAAAACTGTAAAGCATGGTGATTCCTCAAGATGTTACTTGATAAAATGCCACGGGTAGATTGTGAAGTACAATTCTAGGTAAAATACCTTACTAAAATGTGAGTTTTTAATTAGTTTATTATTTTAGTCACAACATACTTCACATTTAATTGATTCCAGAATTTTAATGAGTTAACATTTAAATGTAAACATTGACTAAACTTTTGTGCACTTGAAGGCATCACATCTGAATAAGACCCAGTGCTCTTAGTAGTTGTTGAGACTGTCTTCTGATAGGCCGAGGGCTCTGGGAGGGGCTCTGGAGCCTTGCATCACACCCTTTACCGTAAGTTACACACCTCACCACATTCCTCACGGGGGTCATGTGAATATAACACAAACAGACACACACATATACTGTACAGTACTTAGGAGAGAGGAATATAATTTTAGCAGGGGTGTCCTCCTGATGTGGCTACAAATTGAATTTTATTGTTCTCTGTGGAGACCGAATATTTGGTTCATAGACTACTGTCTGATGTGACA
The DNA here is from genome assembly GCF_027580225.2 of Misgurnus anguillicaudatus. Taxonomy (NCBI): domain Eukaryota; kingdom Metazoa; phylum Chordata; class Actinopteri; order Cypriniformes; family Cobitidae; genus Misgurnus; species Misgurnus anguillicaudatus. The sequence goes on along the minus strand of NC_073341.2, from coordinate 32,758,581 downwards.
GGTGAGACAGCCCTTTTCAGGTCAATTTTGTTTGCGAAGGGCAACGTCCTGATTTAAATCCTGAAGACCTTGCTTAGCTTCATCAGGTATACGAGGTATCGTCAGGATGCATCCCTATAGTACAGAATAGGCTTTATGCCCAGCTGCACTACTTCCTGAACTTCAGCCAGCTCCTTGTTTCCTGTCTGCCATTATTGGACAAACGGACTAATCCAGGTGTGCCTGACCTCAGTAGTCACAACAACAATAATCAGACACACTTGGATGAATCAGTTTGTCCAATAATGGCAGACAGGAAACAAGGAGCTGGCTAAAGTTCAGGAAGTAGTGCAGCTGGGCATAAAGCCTATTGACTAAACCTTGGATTGAGTTTTGAATGACAGCAAAAACAACAAAAATCTATTTTGTTGGCAAGCTATAGAGATGGGGTTCTGGATCCAGATTTTATATTGGACCAAATTGTATATCTTAGAAAATTAAACTATCTCAGCTCAAAATCATTGATGTATTAAATCCTAAAGGCTAATTGGCTAGTTGCATTTCATAATTTGCATTGTTTTCCACCTAGTCCATGACATTGTCAGAACCTATCAACCTATCACAGCAACTTTCTCTGTTATTTCATATAACGTCTTATTTTGTACTTTCCTGTAATGGAAAGAAACCATTGGCATGTACACAAAAACACACAGACTCCCACCCGCACTCATGGGTACTGTCAGTCTACATTGGCTTGCAGTCACTTTCTAGTCGCTGTGGTTGGATCTATATTGCTTGTGATCTATAGCCGTACCATGCAGTGTGTGTATGGCACTTCCCATCTTTGGATGTCATTTTCAGGTTCTGTGCTGTTTTATTATCACCAAGAGGTCCAAGACTGACCAGACCTGCTTCTGAAGTTCTCACGGACTGAACCGCCACATTGAAACCATGCAAGATACTGAAACTCTACTAAGGCTTCTCTGCTGTGTCGTAAGTGTCTTTCCTCATATACAAGAAATGCTTGAAAGTGAATGTACATTTATACTTTGCATTTGAGCTATACATTTTGTCTTATGAAGTGTGTTTTGGGAATCAAAGCCATAACCTTGGCATTGTTAGCCTTGTGCTGTAGCTGTGCTATAGGAAAAACCCAAATTTGCAATACGTTGGGATATTTAATTATTATGGTCTAATTACCCTTCTAAAAAAAAGAAAAAATCAAAGATGTCTATTAGTTTCCATTAAAATAACAGTAGGAACCAGCTTTTAATATTTAATATTAAAACCACTGGGTGTTAATCCTACCTATAGAACCCAACAGAGACCCACAGATTGTTTCCATTGCAACCAATAAAACTCCCATTTAAACCATTAAATCAAGAGAATTTCTATGATGTTTTCTATTGTTTATTAGTAGGGTAAACTGGCGCTGAGTAATGAAACCTAAAGGTCTGTGTTTTCAAGTCAGCAAGGAAACTAATATTATGCTTTCTTGTGTAATTGTTGCCCGGGACAACCGCTGTTGCCATAACCACAGCCCAAGTTCAATGTCGACAACAGCGTTAACACCAAACAGCTAATTCTTCCTTTCAATGCAATGCAGTCGGCTACACTGTAGCCCAAATGACATCACAGGCTTTATCAAATGAAAGTGAAGTTCACAGTTCCTGGAGCCCAAGTGAGAAAAGCAAACAGAGGCTATGCAGTCGCTGGCTAGTGTTTGCCTTTAGCTTAAAAAGGAAAACCACCCTCAAGTGGTTTCAAACCTGTATACATTCCTTTGTTCTGGTGAACTCAAATGAGGATATTTGTAATTAAGCAGGAAGCAGGAGCACCAGTGACTTCCATAGTATAAAAAATGCTATGGAAGTGAATGGTGCCCCAAAACTGTTTTTGGTTAAAACATTGATTTGTGTTCAGCAGAACAAAGAAATGAATACAGGTTTAAAACCACTTGAGGGTGAGTAAATTATGACAGAATTTTCTTTTTTTTGGGGGGGGGGGGTGAGTTATCCCTTTAATCCTCACTGCATGGAGAGAAATCATAACATTGGGTTTTCTTAGACTTTAAACAGTAACGTTTGCTGACCTGCACTGATTTATCATTGAATAAAATAATCAGGGAACACACATACTGATTAAAAAAATCTTTAGCTTGAATTGCTTTGGAGAAAAGTTCATTTGGCAGATATGCATAAATAAATACAATGAAAATAATTTAAACAACCAGTGAGGATAAAAAACAAACATGCATTGAATAGTACTGCATGTCACAAACAGGTTGCATATTTGACTCAAGGTTAAGACGGCAGTGAAAACAATGCATTATTATCATATCAGGGCTTTCATAATAAGGCCATGAGACATTGTCATGGCAACGAGGGATGTGTCTCATGCAGTCCATCTCTGCTAATGTAGTAAATCAATAAAAGGTCATTGAAAAAAAATAATTTTCGTTCTTCAGCATTTTCACTGTGGATAATATCATCATGATTCATGCTCAAGGGTCCCTGCAGTCTTTATATGTATGCCGTATATGTCTCATCCAGTTATAGCAGAGCTCATAGTTTTCACTTAAAATAGAACATTTTTAGGGTCTGGTTTTGTGGTATGACCAAGTGATGTACAGCCACTTATATACAGCTTTATATTTCCAGTTGATTTGGATTTCTAGTGAGCTATGATCAGTTGTAAATGCCAGGGATAGAAATCGTATTGAGGCAGTAAATAAAATCACTTGTATATAAAAGATTTACAGTACACATCAAACATGCATTTCTGTTTTACTGGTCTTGGTTTAGGAGGTTTGGTTTGTAACATTAACTCCGTATGTTCTGTTTTTAATGATGTCACATAGTTTATGTGTGTGAACATGAAGATTTGTTCTAGGTATAAATATAACCCTATCAAGATGCATACTACAATATGTGCTTAATCAGACAGTATGCAGTGCAGGTCATTGATATTACTGTTATTTGATATTACATATTATATATTACACACATATATTTGTGCTTACAATCAGTGTTTGAATTCAGGGGGACTGGGGTCCCAGAGCTCCTACTGTATATGCAGAATTCGTACATATTTTATCAGTCGGCTAATTCGTATGAATTCATACGAAGTTAATCGTGCAAAAACGTATGATTCTCATTAAAAGAACAACAACAAAACCTAACCCTGCACCTAACCCTAACTTCACAGGGGTCAAGGCAAATCGTACAAAAAACTTACGAATGTAGTCGTATGAATTAATATGAATTTGCCAACTCATAAAATACTTACAAACTCTCGTGAGATAGCGTTGGCATTGAGGGACCCATATAAAGCACAAAGATATAAATGGGGGGGTCCTCTGGTTTTTATTAAACTTAAAAATGCTACATGAATTAAAAATTCTCGTGCTGCACTGTCACAAAGTAATACTGTCCATTATTTGTCTCAATTTCACAATAAACTAATCCCAAAAATTTTGCCTGAAATAAATGTAAACTCTCAAGTGCACCTCAAACTGTTTTCTGGAGACGTTGACAGAGAGGGACTTTAAATAAATCCTTCTCAAACTATTATTTCACACTAATTTGAGGGGTAAAAAATGGTTAGGGTTTAAGTTAGGGTTTCCTGGGGATTTCTTTGATTAAAACGTTGATCCAGGATCACATCTTACTCTATGAAATCACGACGACCCTATAATTACGGGGGGCTTAGCTAGGGAACCCCCAATCTTTGACATAATTCAAACACTGGTTCTCACTCTTTACAGGGTATCATGCATCTATTTACTGTAGTAATTGGTGACCCCACAACAGCTTTTAACAACTGTCAAGATCACCAATCACACTGTGTCCAAAATTCAATGAAACAGGTAAAATCTTTGTTTTATCTTGCACTAATATGAACCAGTGTATACAAATAGGGGAGAGCAGGTTGTCACACTTTTCACACTATCTAACATTTACTAGGCACAATACATCAGCACGGTATAAATCTCATATCAAATGAAAGAAGGAAGTCTTGAGCTGTGTCCGAAACCACTCCCTATCCACTATATAGTGCACTATACCAGGTATAGGCCATTTGTAGCGGTGTCCGAAACCTGAGTGAACAACTTCATTCCCTACATTCGTTCACTACTTTTTATCCACAATGCACTCTGATTTTAAGTGTATTCGATGTACACTCACTCATATTTCCCATGATGCAAAGGGAGACGAAATAAAAAATAATTGTGATATCTTTTTTTTAAAATTGAATACACATTTTTATTAAAAAATAAATAAACAAACAACAGTAAATAAATATGATAAGCAGTTGTTTTATTCTCTTTATTATCAACTAATCCAAAAAAACATGACAAATGTGACAAACAGTTAAAAAATGAACTTTACCATTTCACTTCTTCATCTCTGTGACAGCTCTCTGACGCATGGTATTTACATGAGTGTCCGAAATCGCATACTCATGTTCATTAGTATCTTCCCCATATAGTGGACTCAATTGTCATCCCCTATATAGGGAATAAAGAATAAGTGAACGAGGGAGTGGTTTTAGACACAGCATTGGGCATATATGTTGAATAGAGAATGTTCACTTGTGAATTTGCCCCATTGGTGGAACAACACAACTTATGCGATTATTGATTTTAATTTTAAAATTCAAACCAGAACTGGACATATTAACTCTTTTCGCACTGCGCTTAACCCTGGGTTATCTTCGTTTTAAACCCTACTTTTAACCCTAGGTTAAGGATCGTTTCATGGACTTACAGAGTAGAAATTTAAAAAAATATGATGGAATTTAATGAGTACTGTCAACTGTGTTCCTTTAATCATTTATCAAAATATTTTCTTCATCATTTATCACAGTACTTCCAAAATATTTTTTTCTACTATGGAAGTCAAAGGACACTATATGCTGTGTGTTTACCATCATTTCTCGAAATATCTTATATAAATAACAGAAAAAAGACATTCATACAGGTTAAGAACAACTAGTGTTGTCACCATACCAAAATTATTGTTTCGATACTGATACCATGTCAAGGATTTCGATTCTGATACTTTTTCGATACTTTTCCTGAAAAGGGAGAAACACTCTCAAATCTCATTGCTGTGCTTTAAAAACATTCTAATCATATAACACACTAATAAATGAACATATGAACAGCAGATGTATTAAACATTTAAGCAAAATATGAAATATATCAAAATATAAAAAATAAATTAGAGCAATGGCATTCAAGTAAAAGAATAATTTTAGCAGCATTATCTGAGTTTTTCTCTAGTGAGCATTATCATAGTAAAAAAAGATAAACAAGTACTTAAACAAATGTATTGCTTTTTGTTTGTTATTGTTAATTAACACATTAACATTTATATGATAAACAGAATATAGTGCATATGTGAAAATAAACATCACTGAACCACATGAGGGTTAATAAATGACATGTTTTTGTGAACTTAAAGCACAACAGTATCTGGGTTAATTTATTTTACCCCAGTCAAAGTATTTTCTTGTCAGCTAAAATGCTGTCTGAATTTCCTAAGTCTGATAACTGTGAGGCAATTGTATTAACTTGGATCATTACAGGCAAAAATAACGTGACAACACGCATATCAACAACAATTTTGTATGTCTGGAATTAATACTTAGTGATGATTATCAATCTTTCGTCAGCGTGTCGGTCCTTCAGTGCTTTGCTAGCGGCGTTAGCACATGGCTCTGTAGCAACGCATATTTGGCTTACTTCACTTGTGTCCTTCGGGTTCGCATGTTTATTTGACTCGCATCCGAAAAAAACTCCACACAGCACTACTGCTTGGCTTTCTTGTACTGTAAACCAGAGCGAACGAGACGAGGAGAGGAGGCGGAGCACTGCATTCATGTGCACTGTGTGTGTGCGCCGTTTAAAAGAAAAAGAGAGAGAGCGAGAATGCGCAGCTGGTGTTTGCAGAGTTACAAAAGAACAACGCGCAGCTTGTCTCGGAGTATCGATTCCGCGGGACACGGGTATTGGAATCGTTTTAAATTTTCAGTATCGATATGTATCGAAATATCGATAATTTTGACAACACTATAACAACATGAGGATGAGAAAATGATGACAGAATTTTAATTTTTCAGTGAACTATCCCTTTAACTATTTCCAATGTGGAAAGCATGTGACGACTTGCCCCAAAGTTATTAAGACAACTTGCCCCAAACTGACACATGTGCTAATATTGGCTAAATCTCAAGGCTCAACATAGCACGTCAGCTTAAGTATCAAAAGACATGTTATTGTCTCCTCTATTTTGTGCAAAATAATATTTTTTTAAATTCATATCTAACAAAGTTGTATTGCATAAAATTTAAGCCAAAAAATAAGAAAATTGTGCTAACGTCAGATTACAGCGATCTTGCATAATGTGAACACAAAGTTGACTATAGAAGAAGTCATCACACAAAGAGGCTATTTTATTTTTAAGATAGTGCTTCTACTGTTGGAGTTATGAACAGTGTGACAACTTACCCCGCTCTCCCCTATAGGTGAATAAAAATCTCATAGTATATTAGGATTAGATGTTTATTTTAATCATATGTTTCTATTAAATCTTATTTAAAGAAAGAAGATCTGGGGACGGCTGCAAATGTTGCCCAATCCATCTTCACCTCACCTAACATGATGAAAAGAGACAATCATGATGTAGCTGTCGAGATTGACACTGGAAACAGCAGTAATCAGTGCCTTCATATGATGTCACTTCCTGTTTCACCTGTTGATTCAGGTGGGCAGCAGAGCAGCTTCACAAATAGAGCTGTGTCATCAGACCCTGATCAGGGAAATGAACAAACTTTCATAAAACCATCATGTTTTTTTAATGCCACGTATAAAGCAACATCCCAATGGACCAAATCTTCTGATTCAGTGCAGACCATCAAAACAACTCAGTTGTTGGTTTTTCCAGAGATCACAGACAGACTTGACCCTGAACGAAAGTCTGAACCTGTCACCAGTCTGAGAAATACTGATCTGACAGCCCATACTTACCATGTTCACGAGATGAGTACTGATGTCAGATCAGAGGTCAAAGATCAAACCTTAAAGGAATCATTGCCGACACCACAACTATCTGTCTCTGATCTTAAAAACAATACAGAGTTTATAGTCGCGATAGACATGAAGCATGGAGAAATATCTGGAACAGAACATACTGTGACAAATGTCCATCCAACTCATAACGTCTCACGGGATAAATCCACCGAGGGTTCAATCTCACCGGCAATAGCTTCGCCTCAGAACTGGACAGCCGTAACTATGGAAACCAGCACCGGCAGCACCTCGGTCAATAAAGCATCATCACAAGAAAAGCAAGCAGAAATCAGAGCGACTCGGGGACCCTCGACACTAAAGCCAACACAGCCCGTAGCAATTACTCAGCAAATGTTGTTTTATCAGCCGGAGGGTCCCGGAGATGAACGAGAGGAACTCGATTCTGCACTGATAGAGAAAGAACAAAAGATGAAAACAGATGATTCTCCACAGGCAAAACGAGAGGATCCCAAAACTATTCCTGAAACAAAAACACCCAGAAGTGATGAATCAGAGACTGTTTGTGGCCCTGCTGCATGTCCAGAAAGTCCAACCACTAAACCAGGTACACTAATAGAGTCTGCTTGTACACTATCAGAAAAAAATGCTTAATAAAAGGTCCCAAGTTGTCCCATTTAAAGAGACACTCCACTTATTTTGAAAATATGCTCATTTTCCAGCTCCCCTAGAGTTAAGCATTTGATTTTTACCATTTTGGAATCCATTCAGCTGATCTGGTGGTACCACTTTTAGCATAGCTTAGCACAATCAATTGAATCTGATTAGACCATTAGCATCACGCTCAAAAATAACCAAAGAGTTTTGATATGTTTCCTATTTAAAACTTGACTCTTCTGTAGTTACATTGTGTACTAAGACTGACAGAAAATTAAAAGTTGCGATTCTCTAGACAGATATGGCTAGGAACTATACTCTCATTCTGGCGTAACGATCAAGGACTGCTGCTGTAACATGGCTGCAGGAGACGTAGTGATATTACATAGTCATAGTCCAGTCTTAATTTGTCGGTCTTAGTACACAATGTAACTACAGAAAAGTCAAGTTTTAAATAGGAAAAATATCCAAATTCTTTGGTTTTTTTGAGCGCGATGCTAATGGTCTAAACAGATTCAATGGATTATGCTAAGCTATGCTAAAAGTGTTACCGCCAGATCAGCTGAATGGATTCCAAAATGGTAAAAATTAAATGTTTAATTCTAGAGGAGCTGGAAAAAGAGTATACTTTCCAAATAAGTGGAGTGTCCCTTTAAAAAGGTCCTGATGTGTACCATTCGGGTAAAGATATACATCTGGTACCAATGTTTACCTTTGAGATAATGTGCACTCTTTGGTATCCATACAGTATGTAGCCCTGCAAAGGTGTACTTTTTGAAAAGGGTACTGCCCATTGACAGCTAGGGAGCATTTTTTGACTTTTTTTCTGGCAGTGTGATTCTGTACCTTATCATATTTTAAAGGGGGGGGGGGGGTTCAATGATATTTCAAGCATTCTGACTTATTAACACAGTTATAGAGTTGTTTCCTCGGGCTAAACGTAGGCAAAGTGTCAAAAAAGCAGTTGGGCGTGTTACAGAGTATTTCTGTGCCAAATGCACTCGTACAAGTTTCGGAAAGTTTTTTTCGATTACTGGACCAACTGACTTTCAGGGGTTTCTATACGTATCACTTCTTTATATGGGCACTTCCCCGCCCACCCGTCAATCAGCGGGAGACGCTAGAGCTTGCAAACATCTTCACCCGACAGCTTTGTTTAATTTCAAAACTCAACAATGGCATGAAAGAAGAAGTGTATTTTTGGATGTAAGGAGAAGAAAGCCAGCCTTGTGAAAACAATGGATGTAGTTTCTTATCCGGCATAGCAACGGAGTTTTGCGTGTGTGTTTGATGCTCTGGATTTTCCCAACCAAGTCATGAGTTGCATGTTGTAAGTAAGACTTCTGTCTTATGTTGAAAATAGGCGCGTGCATATTATATAAATGACACAAACATGTAGTGAAACATAAGTTAAAACAGTGTTGTATAGTGTTGCATGACTCGTACTTGCTTCACCCCTCAGTAGTAACTCCTCCTTCATTTTTTTTTTGTACGTTATCAGAAAGATTTGGTACAGCTAATCTTTCTTTTATAAATCTGAGTAAACTAAAGACTCTTCGGAGATATAATGGATGTAATACTACTCTATAGGTACTCCAGATTAACATCAGAAATGCAGAATCAGCATGTGTTAAGTGAACTTTAAAGGTACTGTGTGTATACATTTAAAAAAATGCAGTACTTTTCAAATCAACCTATATATATATATATATATATATATCGATATATGTTGTATATTATCTTCATGTTACTTTAACTTTATTTAAACAATTTCAACTTTAAAGTTATTTTAACTAGGTCAAAACTTAAAATAGTATGTTGAATTGACTTGCAAAACCAAGTTGTTTTAACTTCATGTTGCATTTTTTAGTAGCATCTAGTGGTGAGATCGCTTCCCTTCGAAGCGCATTGTGAAGCTATGGTAGATGCTACAGGACAACATGTTGTCATCTGAGACAACGTAGTGACGAAACGGGCGGGAGCAGTTTGTCCATTTAGGGCTACTGTAGAAACATGGCAGTGCAAAATGGCGACTTTCATGTAAGGGGACCCGCTGTGTACAGTATGAAGATAAAAATGTCTCATTCTGAAGTAATAAAAACAATAGACCCCTTCACGGTTCACGTCACAGGCTGTTCCCACTGCGCATGTCGGGGTCAGAAAAGTCATTACAGCAGATTGAGTTGCGTATTATTCGGTATCGTCAAAAATGCGTACTTACGTCGTGGACTGTGAAAATCGCACCAGGTCTTCCGTTAAGTTTTCGCGAGTCATGCAGAATCTCAAAAACAAAAAAATACAACATCTGCGTCTGCAAGCAATTAACGTGCAGACTGGGACAATGCAAAGATCAAAGAGGCTTGTGTTTGTAGTGCTCACTTCATTTGAGGTAAGTCATCATTTTTCAGCACTGTTAGATTAAATTATAAAGCCTAAATGGTATGAACAGTTCGACCCCGTGCTGCGCGCGCACCCGATAGTCATTCAATGTTTACAAACCTTGAAGGGGTCTATACGGTTCATTATGTAAGGTCTTTATGCACCACTAATAATATGGTTATGTATATTATATTGCATTTCTGTCAAGAGATCCTTTTTAAACTTTACACAGTGCACCTTTAAAGGTTATGTGCCATTTATTCTGTATCAAAATATCACAGTTTAATGGATCAAAAACTTTCAATGTAATATTTCTCCTGAATGCTGTGTCTGTGTGGCGCCCTGTTTATCTCATAATCGCAGTGTAAAATTGAGTCCTGTTTGAAAGGTACTTAACGTTGACTTGGACGTTTTTTTGTTAAGTTAATGACATAGTATATATATAAATTTCATTTATGCCTGTTTAACAAAGTGAAAACTAATTCATTTAGTGATTCCCATGTAGCTGAAATACTCCTGCAATGAATCTTCAACCACATTATATTTTAAGCAGTAATTATTTCCTGTTTATTACATTATTTCTTTTTGTAAACCTGTAAGATAATTTCCCTTAGGAGATTAAACATCCCACACAAAAACAGCCACACTTCTCTAATAAGCAGTGCAGATAAATGATATAAAAATAGTGGGTAACCGATACGTCCATCTGTCTCCTCAGCCAATCAGATGCACACAGAAGACCCTGCAGTACACAGACCAGGCTTAAGAGGACCAAGGGTAAGAAATTTCATGAAAAATCTTATTGTTTGAATGGTTGTTTTGTGAAAAAATCTTTAGTTCTGTCTAATGCTGTGCACACGTGGTCATCTCAGGCCCCATTCCTAGTCTAAGCCTCTATAGGAAATTGAGTTTTCTGATGGATTATTCAATTAGATTTGCAGTAGAGGAGAGGGAGGGTCATTTACCTCCAGTGAGTAAGGTTTATGAACAAGAAAGGACTTATTGAATGACATTGAGAGAGAAATATTATCCTAGAAAGAGAAAAAAGCATTGCAGGAATAATTTAATAAAGCCAGCACTTTTCTGTGAGTTGGAGAGAGGGAATGTATTAAGAGGTTGAGTGGTTTTTGTGGTATTTTTGGGTATTTGGGTTCTTATACATAAATCTAATTATTTTATACGGATGATTCGGTGTGAAATATGTAATGCCTTGATAATTTAAATTCTTTACAATAATAAATAAAAAAGCTTCTTGACTGACATTTAAGTGAAAGAGAGAGAGAAACAGGATGGTAGGTTGGATAGATTTACCTTGCACTTGCGCCCTCTTGTGGTAGACAGGTTTATATACAGTACTTTGATCTTTTTGCATAGCATTGCCCATAGACATGTTCTTTTTTATCATAGTGAAACATTGACTCTTTTCAGGGGTATCCAGGCCCACGTGGGTTGCCAGGTCCTCCAGGTGTAAAAGGAGACAAAGTATGCGTTAATAATTAATTATTTTATACATTAAAGGGACACTCCAGGTTTTTTGAAAATATACTAATTTTCTAGCTCCCCTAGAGTTAAACATTTAATTTTTACCATTTTGGAATCCATTCAGCTGATCTCTGGGTCTGGCACCACAACTTTTAGCATAGCTTAGCACAATCCATTGAATCTGATTAGACCATTAGCATCGTGCTAAAAATAACCAAAAGGTTTGGATATTTTTCCTATTTAAAACTTGACTCTTCTGTAGTTGTTCATGTACTAAGACAAAAAATTGAAAGTTGTGATTTTCTAAGCAAATATAGCCAGGAACTATATTCTCATTCTGGCGTAATAATTAAGGAATTTGCTGCTGTAACATGGCGGAAAGAGGCGTAATGATATTACGCAGCCCCTGAAAATATTCCCCTGACATTGAAAGTTACTAAGGGAACTATTTTCGACTGCTCCATAATATTATTGCGCCTCCTGCAGCCATATTACAGCAGCAAAGTCCTTGATTATTACGCCAGTGAGAGAGTATAGTTCCTACAATGCAAAAAAAAAATTTTAAGAAATAAATTCTTAGTATTTTTGTCTTGTTTTCAGTAAAAATATCTAAAAATTCTTGAATTAAGATGCTTTTTCTTGATGAGCAAAACGACCCAAGAAAATAAGTCTAGTTTTTAGACAAAAAATATCAAATTTAAGTGATTTTGTGCATAAAACAAGCAAAAAAATCAGCCAAAGAAAAAGCATCTTAATTTTAGAATTTTTTGATATTTGTACAGAAACAAGACAAAAATACTAAGAATTTTTTTTCTTAAAAAAATCTTTTTTTGCAGTGTAGCCATATCTGCCTAGAAAATTGCAACATGATGTAACTACAGAAGACAAGTCAAGTTTTAAATAGGAAAAATATCCAAACTTTTAGCGCGATGCTAATGGTCTAATCAGATTCAATGGATTATGCTAAGCTACACTGTAAAAAAATTCAGTAGAAATTACAATGTTATTGCAGCTGGGATGCCGGTAATTTACCGTAGATTTACATTCATGTTATTTATGTTACGAAACATGAGAGGAAGCAAATGCAAGTTAAGAGTTTTATTATAAACAGAGTAATGTGATCAATGCGAACAGCTGAGCGGGTGACACAGGCAGTTGAGGTGGCCAGCGTGAAGACAGTGAACTCCAGTCTGTGAATATCCAAAATCCAAAACACGATCACGAACACGAGAGCAGGAACACGGCAGACAGGAACACACAGCACGAGACCTCACTGACATCTAGACATCCAACGATCTGACAAAGAACACGAGAACTGAGTGAGTATAAATAGGTGAGTTAATGAGCTGCAGCTGGAGCGAGTGATGATCATCAGGTGCGCTGGAGGTAAGTGCCAAACACACCCACACACACACACCACTACACAACACAGCCATGTGAATCAGAAGGAAACAATGTATTCATAAACCGTGACAGTACCCCTCCTCCTAGGAACGCCGCCTGGCGTTCCCAGACTCCTTTACCTGTCGATTGAATTCCTCGATAAGAGAGTGATCCAATATGTCCCGAGCAGGAACCCAACTTCTCTCCTCCGGACCGTAACCTTCCCAATCCACCAAGTACTGAAATCCGCGTCCCCTCCGCCTAGAGTCCAGAATACGATTTACCGAATACGTGGTTTCCCCATCTACGAGACGAGGCGGGGGGGGGGGGGGGGGAACCGGGGCAGGCGGATTAAGGCGTGACAAAAACACAGGTTTAATCTTGGAAATATGAAAGGCGGGATGAACTCTCCTGTACGCAGGAGGAAGACTAAGGCGGACAGTCACTGGATTAATGATTTTAGTGACCTTGAACGGGCCAATGAATTTGGGAGCTAACTTATTAGATACGGATCGGAGAGGAATATTCTTGGTAGAAAGCCACACTCTTTGACCAACGACGTATCTCGGAGGCCTAGACCGGTGGCGATCGGCTTTGGCCTTGGTGCGCTCCCGCACCTGGAGTAAAACCTCACGGGTTCTAGTCCAGGTACGACGACACCTCTGAACAAATGCGTGAGCAGAGGGGACCGTGACTTCGGATTCCAGACTGGGAAAAACAGGTGGTTGGTAACCTACACTACACTGAAACGGCGATAGGCCCGTAGATGATACCGGTAAAGAATTGTGGGCGTACTCCACCATAGAGAGCTGTTGACTCCAGGATGAAGGATTCTTGGAAACCAGACATCGCAACACTCTCTCCAAATCTTGGTTGGCTCTCTCGGTTTGACCATTGGTCTGGGGATGAAACCCAGAGGAAAGGCTAACAGTCCCCCTAGTAATCTACAAAACTCACGCCAAAATTTGGACACGAACTGGGGACCCCTGTCGGAAACCACGTCTGTCGGGAGGCCATGTAAGCGAAAGACGTGATTTACGACAATCACCGCTGTCTCCTTGGCTGACGGTAATTTGGGCAAGGGAATGAAATGAGTCGCCTTCGAGAATCGGTCCACCACAGTCAAAACAACCGTGTTGCCCTGGGAGGGCGGGAGGGCGGTAACAAAATCTAGAGCGATATGGGACCAGGGTCTCGAAGGGACAGGCAGCGGTTGAAGTAACCCATCAGGAGGACGATTGGAAGTCTTACCGCTGGCACAAACCGAACAAGCCAAAACAAAACTGTGAATGTCCCGAGCCATACGTGGCCACCAGAATCGTTGCTTGACCAAAAATCTGGTTCGACTTACTCCGGGATGACAAGCAACATTGGAACAATGACCCCACTGAATAACATTGGACCTTAACCTCTCCGGCACAAATAAACGGTTCGGTGGACACCCGACCGGAGGCGTTACCCCTTCTAGAGCCGCTTTGACCCTCGATTCGACCTCCCATACGAGTGCAGAGATAACTATCTTCTCTGTTAAAATACACTCGGGAGTAGACAGGCGTTCGGAACTATCAAAATTGCGTGAAAAAGAATCGGGTTTTATTTTTTTGTAACCCGGACGATACGAGAGAGAAAAATCAAAACGACCGAAAAAAAAGTGCCCACCGAGCCTGCCTGGAATTCAGTCTTTTAGCAGTTCTAATATATTCCAAGTTCTTATGATCGGTCCAAACAATAAAAGGTACCCCGGAACCCTCTAACCAGTGGCGCCATTCTTCCAATGCTAACTTGACTGCCAGCAACTCTCTATTACCAATATCGTAATTACGTTCCGCGGGGGACAATCGATGTGAAAAAAACGCGCAAGGGTGCATCTTGTCACCTGAGGAAGAGCGTTGGGATAACACTGCTCCTACCCCCACCTCTGACGCATCGACCTCGACCACGAACTGACGTGAAGGATCAGGGGAAATAAGAATAGGGGCTGAAACGAAGCAACCTTTCAGTTTGGCAAACGCAGCTTCAGCTACGTCTGACCACCTGAACGTAGTTCGTGGAGAGGTCAAGGCAGTCAGAGGTGCGGCTAGTTGGCTGAAATTGCGAATAAAACGCCGGTAAAAATTGGCGAACCCCAGAAACCTTTGCAGGGCCTTACGGGAATCTGGACTTGGCCAATTTACCACAGCCTTAACCCTTTCAGGATCCATACGCACTCCCTCAGTAGAGATGATGTACCCCAAAAATGGTACGGACTGTGCATGAAACTCGCATTTCTCCGCCTTGACAAAAAGCCCATTCTCTAGCAACCTCTGAAGCACTCGTCTGACGTGTTGCACGTGTTCCTGGAGAGATGAAGAAAAAATCAATATGTCATCCAAGTAGACATATATGAACTGGTCAACCATATCTCGCAACACATCATTGACGAGTGCTTGGAAAACTGTCGGCGAATTAGATAGCCCGAAAGGCATCACTAAATATTCAAAATGGCCACGAGGGGTGTTAAAAGCAGTTTTCCATTCATCCCCCTCCCTAATGCGGACCAAATGATAAGCGTTACGTAAATCCAATTTTGTGAAAATGGATGCTCCCTGCAACCTCTCAAAAGCTGAAGACATCAACGGCAAAGGATAAGTATTCTTAACCGTGATGTTGTTCAGCCCTCGGTAATCAATACAAGGTCGCAGAGAACCATCCTTCTTCCCCACAAAAAAGAACCCCGCCCCTGCTGGAGAAGAGGAAGGGCGGATGAACCCGTTTGCTAGAGAATCAGAAATGTATTTCTCCATAGCCTCCCTTTCGGGAATCGAAAGCGAATATAACTTGCCTTTAGGCGGAGACTTACCTGACATTAATTCTATAGCACAGTCATAGGGACGATGCGGAGGAAGAGAAGCAGCCCGCGACTTACTGAACACTTCCTTCAGGTCATGGTACTCTACGGGCACGTTAGATAAATCCACTGCCTCCTCCTGAAACACAGACAAAGGCACAGACGAACAAGCAGAAACAAGACAAGACTCATGACACTTTACACTCCAAGCACACACTGAATTAGTCTGCCAGTCCACTTTGGGGTTGTGTAATGTTAGCCAGGGATGTCCGAGTACAACAGGAGCCAGAGGTGTGTCCATAATGTAAAATGAAATAGTTTCAGTGTGGTTGCCCGAGGTGATGAGTGTGATATTGTCAGTGAAAGAAACAATGGTGGGAAGATCTTGTCCGTTGAGTGCATGAACTGAAATCTGACGTGAAAGAGGTCTGAAGGGAATCTGGTGTTTGACAGCAAATGAACGGTCCATGAAATTACCTTCTGCCCCTGAATCCACCAGTGCCTGACAATTATGATGACGTGCTGACCACCTCAGTCTCACCGGGAGGAACGTAGATGTTGATGAGGACTTTTCGGCTGAGACCCCGCCCGATAGTAGCCTCGAACTTACTACCGGGCTGGGCCTTTTACGGGACAGTTGTAGGCAAAGTGACCAGTTCCACCGCAATATAAACAAAGGCCCTGGGACCTCCGCCGCTCCTTCTCCTCCCGGGAGAGTCGGGCTCGACCCACTTGCATGGGCTCGGGATCGTAGACAGGGCTGACCGCGTCTCCACCGGTGACTCGAACTCCCTCCGTTCTGCTGATGCCGGAGCTGGGCGTGACTCTGCGATTCATACGAGTCAATCGGGAATCGACTCTTAACGCCAGTTCAATGAGTCCGTTGAGTGTAGTTGGTAACTCCGTGGTGTAAATCTCCCGATGGACGCGATCAGCCAACCCATGCAGGAACATGTCCCACTGCGCCTCCTCATTCCATTGACACTCGGCAGCAAGCGTCCTGAACTCAATCGATTAATCAGAAACCGACCTCTCTCCTTGCTTTAACTCTGCCAGTAGACGAGCCGCTTCCCTACCAGCGAGAGCTCGATCAAAGACTCGCTTCATCTCCTCTGAAAGTGTCTGGAATGAGGCGCAGCATGGATCTTGGTTCTCCCACACCGCCGTTCCCCAGAGCGCCGCCTTACCCGTCAAAAGGGTTAACACAAACGCCACCTTGGTTTGTTCATTGTTGAAGGTTCTAGGTTGCAAAGAGAAATGCATTGAGCAACGTGTTAAAAATGCTCTACAAAAATTCGGCTCACCAGCGTAGGATTGGGGAATCGGTAGGCGGGGCTCCGAGGACGTGTTGTTATCCGGTGGTATGGGTTGAACAGGCGGTGTGGGCGGCGCAGTGGGCATCTGAAGTTGTTGAAATTGTTGGGTGAGCTCCGATACCTGTGCCACCAACGCCTGAACAGCGCGACCAGTCTCACAAAGATTATACGTTCTTGAGACTCCATACGTCTGTTGCTGCGATTGAAGAACTCCTCCATGGATGTAATATTAGAACTCGCTGCTTCCATGATGTGGTCAGATCATTCTGTTACGAAACATGAGAGGAAGCAAATGCAAGTTAAGAGTTTTATTATAAACAGAGTAATGTGATCAATGCGAACAGCTGAGCGGGTGACACAGGCAGTTGAGGTGGCCAGCGTGAAGACAGTGAACTCCAGTCTGTGAATATCCAAATCCAAAATCCAAAACACGATCACGAACACGAGAGCAGGAACACGGCAGACAGGAACACACAACACGGCAGACAGGAACACACAGCACGAGACCTCACTGACATCTAGACATCCAACGATCTGACAAAGAACACGAGAACTGAGTGAGTATAAATAGGTGAGTTAATGAGCTGCAGCTGGAGCGAGTGATGATCATCAGGTGCGCTGGAGGTAAGTGCCAAACACACCCACACACACACACCACTACACAACACAGCCATGTGAATCAGAAGGAAACAATGTATTCATAAACCGTGACAATTTACTGACAATAGTTTGTTCAATGTTAAATGGATTTTAAATATTAACAAGTCTTTATCTTTACAGAATAAAACTTTACAATAACAGCCTCATTCATGCAAAGCATTGGGAACCAGAAATCATCATCAACCTTTTTTTGTTTTTTGCTTCAGATTTTGTTTCCCAGAATGTTTTGCTTGATGCTGTTTTTTTAGTTTTACTCTGTAAAGACAAAGACTTTTAAATGTTTAATTTTCATTTAGCTTTGAACAAAATGTTGCCAGTAAAAAACATAAATTTAAATCTACGGTAAGTTACCGGCAACCCAGCTGCAATTTCTACCGAATTTTTTTACAGTGTATGCTAAGTGGTACCGCCAGACCCGGAGATCAGCTGAATGGATTCCAAAAAGTTAAAAATCTGATGTTTAACTCTAGGGAAGCTGAAAATTTTGCATATTTTCAAAAAAAGTGTAGTGTCCCTTTAAATGAATTATAAGCACACATTTTGTCACATTCATTCTTTCAATGCAAGTCATTTAATGAGTGTTTGGGTGTCATACAGGGTTACGCAGGAGTCATGGGCCGAACGGGTCATACAGGGTACAGAGGACCAATCGGACCACCCGGCATGCCGGCTATTATAGTGTGGCAAACATCAGAGGAAGAATGGAAAGCATTCAAGGTGCATGTCATTTCTGTCACATATATATTTTGTCGTTTAGTTTTAGCACTTAGTATAAATGCTCTTTTCACAGTCCGGCATGATTTAAACGTTTTGTAAACAAAAGTGTCCAATACCAAGATAAAGTGCCCTTCATGTATAAACCTTTTGATCTTTTATCTAGTATGTTAAACATGCAATCATTTTTAAAGGTAATAGTCGTTTTATTTTTAGATTTACAACAGTATGGTTGACACAATATCTCATTCACATCTCACTTTTTGTCTTCCTTTCAGAAAAAGAAGTTCTACAAGAAACTTGTTTCATTGTGGCCGGTAACTAACAACTTACAGCAAACTTAAAGTACTTGGGTAGCATAAAACGCTGCTAATTAAAATCATATCTTTTTTTACTCAGAGAGTAAAAGGATTGCGAGGGCCTTTGGGACTACCGGGAGATCCAGGACCACCTGTAAGAAATAATATTAAGTATTTAATCAATATGACTCAATATGACTGTGAGTTAAAATGTAATCTTTTTATAGGGACTTTCTGGAGTTCCAGGGAAACAGGGGAAGAAGGGAGAGCGAGGGAAAATTGTAGGTATCATCTCTGGCACTAGATAAATGTCAATTACATAGAGACACATGATGTGCAGTTTATATTGAGTGTGATCAAACCACATGGAGACATGAGACTGTGTATAAAGAATTTGACAACCTTGTTGGATCAACAAGCTTCAAGAAGCATGAAGTCAACAAGGGACACTTTGTTCAAACTCTAGCTGATTCAAAAGCAAAGCCGTGCCGTGTTTGGCTGATGTCAGCTGAAAACAGACTGGTTGCCATTCGTATCATAAGAACAGTTTTATCTTCGGGATCAAGTGTGTCAAAAAAGAAAATTTGATCAAGATGTATGTTCACAGAGCTTTTTTAACAGTGACGCAGGTTTTATAAATCACAAAAACATGTCATATCAGAACTGGATAAAGATATATTAGCAACTGCAGTATGTGCTTATGTACTTGTGAAATTTTACAAAATATACTTAATATCTAACTTTCAGTGATTTTTCTTATCTTCAAATTGATAACTCAGTTTTGCAAGGTGTGCCTACTGTACATTTGTGTTCAATAAAATGCTTAAGAATTAAACATCAGGGGCCTCATGTATAAAACTGTGCGTGGGATTCTTACTAAAAGTCTACGTACGCACAAAAGCCAAAAATGGCATACACCAAAAATTATGAAGACTTATAAAACAAAGCAATGTTCCCTTTATAAATCACAGATCACCTGCAAGTGTGTGTACATGAATCATCCTAATATCCCACCCTGCAAGCCCATTCTCCCATCAAGTTTATTTTTTTATAAATCACAACCTTTGCGTGGGAACTGGCGTACTCACGTTTACAGCCCTGTTTTGTGCGTATGCATGCTTTATACATGAGGCCCCAGATCTTCTGGTTGATATCAAATGTTGATGAGGAGATTATGTGCTGTATCTTCCTGTACCTGTTCTGCTCTTGTCTTGAATTAGGGAAGAATTGGACCTGTTGGAATGCAAGGCCCACCTGGGAGACCAGGTCAAGAGGGCACACATGGGGAAAATGGGGATACGGGCCCACCAGGACCACCGGGGATGAATGTGAGAATTATTGAAATCTATTTACTCTAAAAAAAAAAAATGCATGGTTATTTTCAAGCCAGTGTTGATTTAAAAAGAGACAAACCCAACCCACAGGCTATGTTCTTTAAACCAAAAATGCCCATTTAAACCCATTGCTGCATGAAATGTAAACATTTTTTGGTTGCCTGGGTTTGTTTCTTTTTGACCTAATGCTGGCTTGAAAATAACCCAGCATTTTTTTGTGTTATGTCCAGTGGCGGCCGGTGACTTCTTTTTTCGAGGGCGCTCGATGCAAAGTTCTTCACAACATGTACACTCAACTAAAGGATTATTAGGAACACCATACTAATACTGTGTTTGACCCCCTTTCTGGTCTGCCTTAATTCTACATGGCATTGATTCAAGAAGGTGCTGAAAGCATTCTTTAGAAATGTTGGCCCATATTGATAGGATATATCATCTTGCAGTTGATGGTGATTTGTGGATGCACATCCAGGGCACGAAGCTCCCGTTCCACCACATCCCAAAGATGCTCTAATGGGTTGAGATCTGGTGACTGTGGGGGCCATTTTAGTACAGTGAACCCAGTGTCGTGTTAAAGAAAGCAATTTGAAATGATTCGAGCTTTGTAACATGGTGCATTATCCTGCTGGAAGTAGCCATCAGAGGATGGGTACATGGTGGTCATAAAGGGATGGACCTGGTCAGAAACAATGCTCAGGTAGGCCGTGGCATTTAAACGATGCCCAATTGGCACCAAGGGGCCTAAAGTGTGCCAAGAAAACATCCCCCACACCATAACACCATTGCATTAATAAGAAATTGAACAGGTGTTCCTAATAATCCTTTAGGTGAGTGTATGTTGCCTGTCATGTGTGGTTCATAATTTCAAAATATGTGTTCGGGGCGTCGAGTGAACCTGTGTGCATCACTTGTCTTGTCAAAATAATTGCCTGCTGCAGACGCATCTAAAGGGTTTATGATAAAAGAGACGCTCACGTTTGCCAGATACTCACATAATCTCATGCGTAATCAGAGTTTACTGTTAAGTGAGTGTCTTGCGTGTATTTTTGTGAACATGAGCGTCTCTTTTATCATAAACGGTTTTGACGCGTGTGCAGCAGGCACTTATTTTGGCAAAACATGTGATGCACATGGTTCACATGATGCAACAAACACATATTTTAAAAACATGAGCAACACACATGACACTCAGAACACTTATTTTGAATTTGCGCCCCTCGGATGAACAGTCACGAGCCGACACTGGTTATGTTCTGAATTGTTTCCGCGTTGTTTTAGAATTAATAATTGTATTGCATTTGTTGTTTAGTATGTGCATGTATATGTGTGTGATTTTCTGTAGGGTCTGAAGGGTTATGAAGGAGAAAAGGGATTTAAAGGGGAGCTGGGTGAGTGGGTAAGAATGGCCAGAGTTACTCTGTGAACAATGTTATAACTAGGCCACATGGATTTGTGTTCACAAACGTCACAGTTTTTCATACAGTATGAATCCCCCCATGCCTGTGTGTTTAAAGGGGACATTTCACAAGACTTTTTTAACATGTAAAATAAATCTTTGGTGTCCCCAGGGTACGTATGTGAAGTTTTAGCTTAAAATACCACATAGATAATTTATTATAGCATGTTAAAATTGCCACTTTGTAGGTGTGAGAAGAAATGTGCCGTTTTGGGTGTGTCTTTTAAAATGCAAATGAGTTGATCTTTGCCCTAAACGGATAGTGGATAGTGCAGATTAAGGGGTGGTATTATCTTCTGACATCACAAGGGGAGCCAAATTTCACATTTTTTCACATGCTTGGAGAGAATGGTTTACCAAAACCAAGTTACTGGGTTGATCTTTTTCACATTTTCTATGTTGATTGAAGCACTGGGACCCAAATATAAGACTTAAACATGGAAAAAGTCAGATTTTCATGATATGTCCCCTTTAATAAAAATGTTGGCTAATCTGATAACAGAATCAGCTCAGTGTGCACTACTCATTTTAGCAGCTTGTCTCAAAATGTCTGCTTGCTTAAAAAAATGTGAATAAGTTCCATCTGGACCTCACCGTAACTAATCCAATTGATTCAGAGAAGCATATCCAGGGCCAAAATAAGAATACACAAACAAATGGTGCTATATAGCACCAAAAGTGGTTCTTTGCTCGTAATCATAGAAGAACCGTTTTTAGTGCCATATAGCACCGGTGTAGCACCAGTGAAGCACCTGTGTAGAACCATATAGTGCTATGTAGAACCATATGTGGTGCTATATGGCCCCTTTTTGGTTCTAGACAGGTGCTTCACTGGTGCTTCACCGGTGCTATATGGCACTAAAAACGGTTCTTCTATGATTACGAGCAAAGAACCACTTTTGGTGCTATATAGCACCGTTTGTTTTTAGAGTGTGTCAAATAAGTATGTACTGTAAAGTGCCATGTAAAGTATAATGTGTCTTGTGTTGATCTCAGGGGGAACTTGGAGAACCAGGACCACAAGGAACCAAAGGATTAAAAGGACAGAAGGTATGATAGTGTTCCTGCTCTCCAGACTTGCATTAGATATGCATGATGATACTTGTCTTTATCTATTTATTAAGGGAAATAAGGGAGAGAAGGGCCAAGTAGGAGTAACGGGGTATACTGTAAGTAACACCATACTCCATTTTATTGTTGATGATTCTGTGTTAACTTATTTCTTAAAGATTTCAGTAAACCAAACACAAATAATGACACATTGTATTCTTTAATTTGCATTTGTATTTAAATATTTCAGTTTATGTAATTGAGAAATTTCTTTAAAGTTCATTAGCACACAACATATTTTTCTTACACAGGGACCACCTGGACCCAGAGGATCACAGGGTTTCATAGGAGCATCTGGTCCACGTGTATGTGTTAAACCATCATCATTATATTAAACTTAATCATAACTTTTTAGTTATTTATACAAATTTCTTACTCAGGGAGAGCCATGCGGACTTGGGTTTAGTGGATCACCAGGACCACCAGTATGTTGCAAAGCTTTATTCCAATTTATTTCATGCCATCTCTCTATTCTTCCATGTTTGTACAGTAAATTGACCCTTGACCTCTCTTTACAGGGACGTATGGGACCAAGAGGGTTAAAGGGAGTTCCGGGTGTCAATGGACCACCTGTAAGAAAAATCATGAAGAAAATTCTTGGTTTATAATAAAGTCCCCATGGATATAGAACATTTTCAGAAAAAATATCAGGGAATTCAAAGAAGCGTTTGCGTTTCAGGCCTTTAGGGGCATGAAAGTGCCTATGCTGGGAAAATGACTTTTCCGAATTATACTTTTAAGTATTTTATTAGCTGAATATCCGCACAGTTAATAAAACAATTTTATTGTAACATTTATACACTATTATACCACGGTGAACGTGATTTCACAAAGTAGGATCTGATCCTGGATCAACACAATTGTTGGTTCTGGATCAACATTTTCATTAACCAATAAGATTGCAGGATAGAGTTAGGATGTATGTTGGATTTAGGTTTATGATTGGGTTAGGGCAGTGCTTCTCAATTATTTTCTGTCACGCCCCCCCTAAGAAGAAATAAACATTTCGCGCCCCCCCCCCCCAACTCTCCGCCGCTACTGTAAATAGTATAATTTGTCTATAAAATTACACATCTGCAAAACTTTGTATCCTTATTAACATTGAGAAAACACAAAAAGAAAACAAAAAAAGAAATATCGATCAATTTACAACAAAGAATAACTTTATTAACATTGTTTTTTAGTCTGTAACAGAAAAGACTTAAAATGCATCAATTTGCCTGAAATAAAAAAAATCAATCCTTATATAAAGTATAATATTTTTTGACCATTTGATACTGAAAAATTAAATTAAATATAATCAATAAATAATAATAAAAAACTCAAGCGGCTTATCAGCGTGGTTGGGGTGTAATGTCTTTTAGTGACGGTGCAAAAAAAATCACTTCCTGAAAAAGTATTTTCCCCGGGGGCTCGTGCGCCCCCCCTGGTGTCGCTTCGAGCCCCCCCTGGGGGTCCCGCCCCACTATTTGAGAAGCACTGGGTTAGGGGCATTTAAGAAATTTTCTCAAACTAATTTGAGGGATAAAAATGGTTAGGGTTTGAGTTAAGGGTAAGTTGGGGTTTCGTTGATTAAACGTTGATCCAGGACTAACAAAAAATGTTGATCCAGGATCACAGTATTTGTCACTATTATTTGTCTTTGAAATGCACATCTAACCTGCCAAAAATCTTAACATAACCAGCAGGGCAATGTTTGTGGTAACAGTGGTATAAGCGGATTAATTGACTCTCTAACTGACTTTGAAAATAATGCACACCCAATGTCAGAATCCTGCCGGATCCTGTTGGTATTTAGATCTAGTTTAGCATGGCAGGGTTCTGACAGTACATATGTTCTATGTGGGAAATGTGTGGTTGTAGTATTGGTTTATTCTGACCACGCATTTCCCGGGTCTCGTCACTTTTTCCCCGATCCCTTACTCGTGATTATTTTCCAGGTGTATGTAATTTACTTTGTCCCTATTTATTGTCCTTGTGTTTGCTGTTCTGTGCACGTTCGTCTTGTCTCATGCCCTGTCGGTTCCTGTGAGTTGTTTGATGTTCATAGTCCTGATCTGTTTTATCTGTTAAAGAGTTTATTGTTAGTATTGTTAAAGTTTAGTGTCAGTTTAGTGTAGTGTTAGTTCCCTTGTCTTGTTTTGCCCCCTCGTGGGTTTTGTTTTCCTGTTTTTCCCTGTTTTTATAATAAATCCCTTTGTTGTTTACGTCCGCATCTGGGTTTGTGGTTTGTGTTCCCCAAATCCTGACACCCGAGGTGTAATTCCGCTTCACGTCGTTCCGCATTACCATCTTGGGTGTGCATTATTTTCGAATAATTCAATGGCCCATCTCCAATTATTCCTTACATAGAATAATCATTAAAAATATTTAAAAAGTCGGAGCCGATGGTGTAGTGGGCAGCGCTCCGACATGTGGTGCTTTCGCACTTCCAGCAACCCGAGTTCGATTCCCGGCTCGTGGTCATTTGCCGATCCCATACCCCTCTCTCCTCCCTGTACTTTTCTATCCTCTCCTCACTTACTGTTAAATAAAGGCAAAAAAAAAATTTAAATAAAAATTCACAAGCTATTGGAACCCTGAATGGTTTATAATGTTGACTACATATAGGGATATTTATATGTTTACTTTTTATAGGGACAACTTGGAGAAATTGGACCTAAAGGACTCCCTGGCAAAACAGTAAGGTTTTTTAGTCTGTATTTTGTTACCTGTACTTCTAACCAGATTGCATAATAGTTTATGAAATAGGTCATATGTTGTTATACTGTATATTACAGGGAGAAGAAGGTCCTGATGGTATTGTTGGTGTTTTTGGACCTCCTGGAGCACAGGTGCTGTCTGTACATTTAAACTTTTTCTATCAAATGTTTGGTCCTTTGACACCCCCAAACTGAGGCCGTGTCAGTTTAGGCCACCTGAGTCATTTTTACTGAATTATACACCCTCATTATTCTGACTGAAAGCTCAGAGAGACTTACAAAATAGGTTTGATAGATTCAAATATGTCAGCATTTTATTCTGCATCTGGGTGATTCTCACGAAATCCAGATTTAGAAGATGTCCAGCATCAGAATTTTTAAAAAGCCCTAGAAGGCCAATATTTTTGCACATACAAGATTAAGGTCTGAACTTACTATAACCATTATTTTTAGAGGATTTAAAAAATTTTTCCTATAGAATTATTAAAAAATGTTAGATTATCATTATCAAAAATTATCATTACCATAACATGATATTACATTATATATATCCATTTACAAACTCATGTTTTGGTAATGAGAACTAAAAAGTTGTCTAGTTACTATGACAAACAAAATTTCAACTTTTATCTGGAGAGAAAAAATAAGAACTGCTTACTTGGTAGCCATCTTGAGTGTCATAGTCAATTATGTCCCTTCCAACTATTTTTTTTGAAAATGTTAGTTCCTTGAGGGCTTAAACAATGATTGAAAATTGTTGCGGAGGGTGAGAAAATTGGTCTTGGAGACATTTATATTCCTTATCATTGTCTCTACATTTACCAATAATCACCAAATACCACATGTTTCTTTACTGTAAATGTTTATAGTATAACATGCCCTGAAGCTTTTTATTTTTTTAGATTTTTTAATTATAAACATTTCCATGTCAAAAAACCTAAATCCATTCATGGACATGTTGCGGTGATGAAAAATTCCCCTTAAATGTGGAAAAACAACAAATTTGTCATTTAAAATCATGTGCAAAATAGTACGTTAAGAGATGTTTGTAACTGTATGTTTCTTATTTTGATACTCTTACTTTGCATTTACTTTTTTATCAAAATGTTTCATGACACCTCATAAGTCTAATTTCGCAAGAATCATCTGTATTTTGTTCATTTAATGTGTGATGACCATTAAATTAATCTTCAGTTCCTTCTCCAGGGCAAACCAGGGGGAGATGGACCACCAGGCCCAAAAGGAGACCATGTATGTGCATTTCATAAAAGAATATAATATTTCTTGCATATACTGTATGGATTTTCCTGAGTGATGCTACGTCCTTAACTTCTTTATGTATGTTTCATAAACAGGGAGATGTGGGAATTGAAGGAGCAATTGGAGATCCAGGACCACCGGGCATTAAAGTAAGCTTTCAGCTCAGTTATAAATGAGTGATGGATCTCTTCAGGTATCTTGTACATTTATTATTTAATACTATATGGTACTTCTATGATAATGTCCCTGCTTATGTTACTAAACATAAAGTCATATTCCTGTTTAAGGGTTCCAGTGGAAAAACAGGAATTCATGGGCCCACAGGTGATCCAGTAAGATTTCTTAAACCAGTTCATGAGACAAATATGTGATTGTTTGCAGGAACTTATGGAAAAACAATATGTTTGTTTCATTGTGTAGCTAGATAAAAATATTAAACAGTGTGGTTTACTCATCTATCTGTAATCTTCAGGGTCTGACAGCACATCGTGGAAGGAAAGGTGATTTGGGCGAAAAGGGAGATCGAGTGAGTAACCGAGGTCCAGATACACTGTTCACAGATCTGTAAATGGAAGGAGCAAGAGTATTGAAAGAACTAATTTCTGGTTTCTTTTTGTCAGGGCCCTCCAGGTTTACTAGGTAAACCGGGTTTCAGAGGAAGAGGAGGTCAGTCTGGTGTGCAGGGAGAGATTGGCCCCATTGGTCTTGCTGGATTAGCAGGGCCCACAGTAAGCGATTGGTTTTTAACTATCTAAAAACTGGCTACTTTAAAAATACTGTGTGACTATATGGCTTTTTGTTTAGGGCTATGAGGGAGCTATTGGAGATCCTGGAAGACAGGGACAAGATGGACTTAAGGTATGGTAAGGCAGATTGTAAGTTCAGTGAGTTGAGAATTAAATTAATCAATGATATCTTCAGGGAGAGAGAGGTCCTCCTGGTATCCATGGTGTTCCTGGACCACGAGGTGATAAGGTGATGGAATGTTACTTAAAATGGATTTGTAATAGATATCACATACATAATGTACTGTACAAAAATAAGAGCACATATTTTTTACTTCTAAAGGGTCGAATTGGCCAAGGTGGATTTTCTGGTTTTCCAGGTCCTTCGGTAAGTAACCTTTTTTTGGTGCAAGCACAAATGGCATAAATATTTTAAGGTTGAACAGATTTGCATTGTCTCATCACTCTCGGTGGTGATTTCAGGAGAAGTCTATGAATAGATGTGCCATTATCTTCAACATTTATCTTCACTTCCTTTGGAGAATAAACTTACAGACAACGTGGCTCATTCTTAAACACTGTTATTAATTAATAAAGAGCACTATTAATTCTACTTTAATCGTGTTTATAGGGCGAGATGGGCAAATCAGGAGAACAAGGACCTGAAGGAGAGCCCGGTATAAAGGTTCCCTTGTACATGAGATTGTACTTCTTAAAAACCATTTTATTTCCATTTGCATCCAAGTATGTAAAGCAACGTTTGCTCTTCTTTTTCTCAATGGGTCTCATTCACTAAGCATGCGTACGCACAAATTTGTGCATGATATGTGCGTACGGATGTTTTCAAGAAAATTCATGATTCAACAAAAACTTTCGTATTAAAATGTCTTCTAAATGTACGCAAAAATAAGTAATAATTTAAAACCACTCGTACGCAATAATCACGTACACTATTATCAAATACTAGGCTATAATAATTAGCCTATAATGTTTATAATAATGTTGATATATAAAATGTACATGATTATATTTTATATTATAATATTTTTTGTATTATATATTATTATATATGATCTATATTTTTATTTTATACATTATTTTATACATTATTATATCTTACTTATTTTTTCAACACATATAAAGAAGATGCACGTAATGACAAATCTTCACGCTTTCCTCACTTTTTAAATCTCTATATGAAAGCATCTGCTTAATGCCTAATGTAACCATCATGTAAATGTAATGAGAAGTCCAAAAGTCAATCACTTGATCTCTTGTCTGTTTTATTTTAGATATCATGTCATATTAATTAAATGTCATATTTGTTAACGCATCCAGTACTTACTTAATGTTACTCTGGTCGTTGGACAGCAATGGCTTCCTCCAGCGACAGCAAAACCTAATATCAAATAAAAAATGCAAAGCAAAACGTAACTTTACAGATAATAAATATGATCGTGGATTTCTTTTCTTACGCTTTTGCTTCTATGACAAACTGCTTTAAAATTTTCTGTGGACTAGCACTGCTCTGTGGAAAACCCTTATATGGAGCTGGTTTGGGCGTGTAAATACGAAAAACGTACGCAATTATTAGTGAATGAGACCCATTGTTTTTATTATAATGATCTCATTTGCATATTCAGAAAATAATTGGACTATATAATCCAATATAACCCCTTGATGACATTTCCCTTTAATGTGGGACAGGGTAGACCAGGGCTCCCAGGAGGAACTGGATTTAAAGGTCAAAAGGTACATTTACAAGTTTGTAGCATAGTAAACTACTGGAACCTTTAGTCAAGCATGGCTTAACATCACAACAAACTTAGCCTTATTGTTTAAACATGGATCATGTTAGTTTTTCAAGTTTGAAGGGTTTGGGTGAGCATCTGAGCTAAATCATTATGGTTTGCTTCCATGTTCATCATTGTTGTTTTAGGGACTCCAGGGTGATTCTGGGAATCGAGGGCAGGATGGGATTGATGGTGCACATGTAAGAGCCACTTATAAACATTTACATTTTAATGAATGCTCATTTGTCTCATTCATTATCCACAAGAGTCATTTGTGTTACAGGGAGCTATTGGACCACCAGGATCAGATGGAGATAAAGGAGCTCAAGGACCCCAGGTAATACCTCTACCGAAGCGATGAAGACTTACCGTACATCTACTGATCAGACCTGATTGTGGTTTTGTATTAATGTCTAAGCAGGGATTACAGGGAACGCCGGGTGTATCGGGAATCCAAGGTCCTATTGGAAAAAATGTGAGTTTCAAATTTCCCACATGATTGATATGATTTTCATTCTCCTGGTTATTTTATTCACCATTAGTATAAAACTTCATGCTAGAACTTCATGCTTTGCCTAATAGTAGAACAATGCTTATAAAATAACTTTTAAAGGGGGAGGTAGGGAGTCGAGGTCTGGCTGGCAAACCCGGAAAGCCTGGAATCAGGGTAAGTTACCACATAATGTTCCAACCAAATGTTTTATTAGAAACTAAACATGCAGTTCTCAGTTCAGTTTAAAATTGTTTTATGACATCTTGTCTATAAGAATTTAATATTGTTTTATGACATTTTATGACATAAATTAGACGTAACACTTTGTCTGTGTCTCAGGGTTTTAAAGGCACAGAGGGATTTAAGGGGCTTCCTGGCAGTCCCGGAGAAAAGGTGAGGGGTTTCATAAAAACCTCAGTGACGTCATGTGACAATATTACATAAACTATCAGAAAAAAAATGGTCCGTGGGGCAGTACCCTTTAAAAAAGCCCTAATATGTACAATTTAATACAGATTTGGTATACATTTTGTCCCAATATATACATTTGAGGTCATAATATGCACTCTTTGGTACAATATGCACCTTGGAGGTACTAATATTAATTTTTTTGGTGCCAATGTGTACTTTTTAAAAGGGTACGACCACCTCAGTGATAGCTAGGGACCATTTGTTTTGTAACAGTACTCAGAAACAGACCTTATAGGTAACTTGTCCATCAAACCAAACATCAATCTGTTCAATAACCATGTCTTCATATATCTATTTACATGTAAATACATTTCTATAATCTGTTCATTTGTGTTTAGGGTAAAAAAGGCCCAGATGGACCTAAAGGAGTGCCTGGTTCACCAGTTAGTAGTTCATATTTCTTTTTTATGATTAATCTTTCAGGTTGTAGAGCTGTTGAAATGAATTAAAATGTATTTATTTCTTATCTAGGGTTCGCGAGGAATACCAGGCCAGAAGGGTTACCCTGGTCCCCTTGTAAGGATTTAATACACATGCAGTTGTTTTTAGTTGTTACATCATCTTTCTTTCAATGCTGCAATAACAATATTTTACAGTGTGCTTGCTTATTAAGTAATAATAATAACGTTTTAAATGTCATCTTCTAAAGGGCCTACAGGGAAACATAGGCCAATGGGGTCAGATGGGACAGTGGGGGCCTGATGGAGAACAAGGACCCCAAGGGCTCCCTGGGCCACAGGGAGTGCCAGGTTACCCAGTAGGTTTTGTTTTAGCTTTATATTTATTTATTTATTTATTGGAGATAGGGCAGATCCCATCATGTGTGATTTCATGCAGGGCAAAGATGGACCACCCGGACCTTCCGGGCCGCCAGGAGACAAAGGAATCAAGGTGAGCCAATTTCTTCAAGTATAACGTTCATTGACTATGTATAACCTTTAAATTTGTTGTATTAGACCTTTTCCTTGTTACTGTATTGTCTTTAGGGATTAAGAGGATCTGTTGGATCAGAGGGAGTTGCTGGTGTTGACGGTGAGGAGGTAGATTGCTCAGAAATTTTTATTATATTGATTTCTGTAAATCCATTACCTACACAGTATGAGCTGTTGGTATTTTTGCAATCGATACAAAGATACTTCCTGTAACTTCTCCCAAATGTTTGGCTTGACTGTTACCACCATTTCATTGTATGCTAAAGATGAGTACTGTTTTACTTCAGGGCCCATTGGGGGTTATTGGGCCAATCGGAGAAGCAGGAATTAAAGGATTACCTGTAAGTACTTACAGTATGCTTTGCTATTGTATCTCTTTTGCATACAGTGTGTGAATGTTATGGGGTTTTATATAAATGATAAACAGGACAGTACTGTTGGTTATAGGGTGAGAAGGGTAAAGCAGGATCTCTTGGTGATCAAGGCCCAAAGGGCTTCCAAGGAGAGATGGGAAATCAAGGAAAACCAGGAGTAAAGGGACCAATAGGAAGAGATGTATGAATAAGTTGAATAACACTATTATGTGTCTGATTATGTGTCAGGTTTACATTAATTAGGTTTAAATTATCAAAAAAGATGTTTTGTTTTATTGTTTTGTTAGGCTTTAAGTGGCTCTCCGGGGCAGAAGGGAGACCCTGGATCCCCTGGTGAGAAAGTGAGTTTTTAAATGGAGTTTGTGCAGATGTTTGGGAGAAGTAAAACATATATGTTATCATATTCTGATTGTTGTATGTGCTCAGGGTCAATCGGGGGCCAGAGGTCGCTCTGGTTTGGCAGGAAGATATGGTCCTGGTGGGAACATTGGGAAATCTGGGGGGAAAGGCTACAAAGGTCTACATGGACTTATTGTGGGTACCACTGTATTACACAGGCAGTTTAACCAACAGTGATAGAGAAATCTGTATTTATTATTATTATTATTTGGATATTATAGGGTGATGCAGGAACAAATGGGCCTCAGGGTCCAAATGGTGCTCCTGGATTACTGGTAAATGTTTACCAAGTTTTTAATTTTTTGACAAAAATCCAGTATACTGTCCTGTATGTTTTTGTATTTGCCTGAAGTACATATATTTTATCCCACTTTAGGGTTTACCCGGAAATAAAGGAGTTGTTGGACAAAGAGGACGATTTGGGTCGAAAGTATGTTTCATTTCGTTAAAATGCTTTATTTTAAGATACACCATTCGTTGCCAAATCATCACATCTGCCATGATAAGTTAAATTCAAACATATTTTCCATGGACATGCTCAAAGCCTTTATTGTGACAATAGGATTTGCTCTTGTGGTTTTCCTAAAACACAACGTTTTCTGTTAATAAGAGGAAGTGCTGTTGTTTTTGTCTCTGTAGGGAGAGACTGGAGATCAAGGGAATACAGGGACTCCTGGGAGGACAGGAATAGTTGTAGGTTTTTATCTATTAGGATTCATGCATTGTTGCATATAAGCTGTCTGGCACATAAAGTCTATTGTTTACAGGGAGCTGCAGGTGTAAGAGGAATGAAGGGAGAGTCTGGAGTACGAGGCAAAGCGGTGAGGTCATACTTTACACCCAGACTTGTTTCCACACCTAAACTATGAAACAATGTTTCATCTAAGACCAAGGCTTGGCATTTAAGATACAGTTAAAGTTATGCAAGAATACTTGATTATATATTAGAGAAAGGGAATCAACGGGGAACATCTGTGTCAAGATACAATGAATTTGTGGTTCTCTGTTTAGTGTATATTTATTTAAAACTGTAATCTTGCAATCTTTTGCTTTTTATTGTTTCTCTTTTATCTGCATTAGTTTTTAATCTGCATTAAATTTAAGTGCTTTGTGCAGTTACTTATATTTGTAAAATAAAATAAAATAAAACTAATTCATTAAAACATCAGTGAAGTATTGTGAGTTACATGCATGTGTTTAGGGGCCAAATGGTCGTCCAGGATCTGTGGGTCCTCATGGAGTAAAGGGGAGACCAGGACCTTCTGGACCTCCAGGGGAAAAAGGAGACAAAGGTCAACAAGGGCCAAAGGTCAGTGGGTCAATATATTACAAAAGACCAAATAAAAATTTGTCATAAATTTCAACACATTTTTAATAAGATGGTTATTACTTATTATCTTTTGAGAACATCAACATTCCATAAAATAAGCATAAAGTAGTATAAGTGTAAAATTTACACTGTAAAAAGTAAAGTAGAGCTTAATTTTTTAGGTGTTTTAAAACGTTTTTTAAGCTTAAAATTTTCACTTAAAGTGAAAAAAAACGAAGTTGCTAAAACTTTTTTAAGTGTTACTAATTGAAGTAATTAAAAAAAAATTACTTAAATTAGTAACACTTAGGGGCGGTTTCCTGGACAGGGATTAGACTATTCCTAGCCTAAAATAAATGTAAGAGGTTTCTAAACTGAAAACAACTTGCACAGACATATCTTAAAATACATCCGTTTCCATTTGTTTTGTTTTAAAATGCACACGAGTAATGTTTTTAGTAAGGCATGTTTGTTGAAAGTAGTTATATTTCCTAATTAAACTAAGGCCTACTGGCTTAAGCTAATCCCTGTCTGGGAAACCACCCCTTAAAGTTTTACCAACTTAATTTTTTCTTACTTAGATCACTTTTTACAGTTTTAATACATTTTAATAAATATAAATGCGCATTTGTATTAACTTTCCTTACAGGGAACAGACGGTTTTTCTGGAAGAAGAGGAACTAAAGGTGTTGCAGGAAAGCCAGTGCGTCATACGTTTCCATACTAATTACCGTTTGTCATGCTTTGCCAACACCAACAAATAGGACAAAAATGCATATTGTTTCTTTTTCTTAAGGGACCTCAAGGCAAAAAAGGGAAACTTGGCAATCCTGGTCTCCGTGGAAAGCAAGCAAGTATCTCTATTGCAACCATATTTATAGATATTTGACTGATTATTTTGCCAAGCCTGACTATTGTTCACATTTTTTCACACCATTTAAGGGACGCAGTGGAACAGATGGACTGCTGGGAGTTGTGGGAACTGAGGGAGATCCAGTAGGTATCTTTCAAGGCCTTATTTGCTTATTAATTTTTTTATACTGTCTTGCTAATGTTTTGGAATGCGTTTCCATAATTCTATATTTATTACATACAATATATCTACAATTACATACAATGCACAAAGAATATTAAATTGGCTAGATCCTTACAACTAGATTTTTATATTTTCTTAAAAGTCACGTTCTTTCTGATCCTATTTTTAAAACCCTAATGTAATGTTGCTATAATAGCATAAATAATACCTGTAAAATGATAAAGCTCAAAGTTTACTGCCAAGCGATATATTTTCTTTAACAGAATTCGCCTTTCAAAGCCTACAGCGAACGGCCGGTTTGGACTACAGCCCTCTATTTCCTGCTTTAATGACCTCAGTAGAACAGTTTTTTGACTAAACTCCGCCCACATGAATACGTCATTTGCCAGCTAAGCTAACGGCAAGCTAAGCTGCTATCGAATCACAACACACTAAACAAACTACACAATCAGAACTCGATATGTATTTCTGAAGGAGGGACTTCATAGTTACTGTGTTACTCTGCTATCGCTAGTGTTTTGGTTTGCTAGAGTGGTTTACTACCACTGTTTTTATTCATTTCCAGGGTGACATTGGATTTAGAGGACCTCCGGGTAGAAAAGGTGAACTGGGACTTGCTGTAAGTAAACATGATTTGCACACATTGATTTATTATCATGCATGTCCATTATTAAATATATGAACAATTAATTTCTTACACTTTATTGTCACATAAATACAATTTTGGTTGTGTTCCTATTTTTACAGGGTGCCCCAGGAATACCAGGTTTGCAAGGGAGGCAAGGACTTTCTGGACCAAAGGTAATCTCTACTAACTCTTAAAGGGGACATAGCATGAAAATCTGACTTTTCAAGGTTTAAGTCCTATATTTGGGTACCCAGTGCTACTATCAACCTAGAAAATATAAAAAAGATCAAACCATTAACTTATTTTTGGTAAACCATTGACTGCAAGCATGTGAAAAATTAGGTATTTGAAATTTGGCTCCTCTTGTGATGTCAGATGTGTATAATACCGCCCCTTAATCTGCACTATCCAACCACTGCACTGCCATTTAGTGCACAGAGAGAGAGAGAGAGAGAGAGAGAGAGAGAATAATTGACAGCACAATTGAGTTTTAATTTCAACAAACCACCATTATGGAAATTAGTGTTTGCATTTTATCAGCTCATTTGCACTTTAAAGGTGCAGTGTGTAATTTTTAGAAGGATCTCTTGACAGAAATGCAAAATAATATACAAAACTATATTATCAGGTGTGTATAAAGACCTTTCATAATGAACCGTTATGTTTTTATTACTTTAGAATGAGACGTTTTTATCTACATACACCGAGGGTCCCCTTACATGGAAGTCGCAATTTTGTGCCACCATGTTTCTACAGAAGCCCTTAATGGACAAACTTTTTTATTACGTTGTCTCCAATCATGACATGTTTATCTGGTGTTGGCTACCGTAGCTTCTCTATGCATTTCAAAAGCAAGGGGTGAGCCGTGAACTGAGCTTTTGGTTGCAATTTGGAACCTCACCACTAGATGCCGCTAAAATTTACACATTGCACCTTTAAAGGACACACCCAAAACAGCAAATTTTTGCTTGCACCTACAAAGTGGCAATTTTGACATGTTTTAATAAATTATCTATATGGTATTTTGAGCTAACCAAAGATTTATTTGACATCTTAAAAAAGTCCTGTGAAATGTCTCCTTTAAAGGAATAGTTTATTAAAAATAACATTTATGTATGTCTTTACACTACAGGGCCCTATAGGATTGAAAGGTAAACCCGGACCCAATGGGCCTGTAGGGCCAAAGGTACGGTTGTGACAGTGGCATCAAATCAAAGACTTTTACCTTTCAAGTTTTATATCTGGATAGCTTTGGGACTGATCTACTTTACACTCTCAGGAATAAAGGTACAAAAGTTGTCACTGGGACAGTACCCTTTCAAAAAGGTACACCTTTGTACCCAAAGAGTGCATATTAGTACTTTGAACTGCCAAAATGTACCTTTAAAGGAACATATTTGTACCTAAATGGTACAAATTAGGACCTTTTTTAAAGGGTACTGCCCCAGTGACAGCTTCGTACCTTTATTTTTGACAGTGTATTCGTCTTTATACTGTAGGGACTTTTGGGACTTGAAGGTGAAAAGGGAGATGTTGGTCAGAAAGGACCACAGGTATCACCTTATTCACATTACTTTAGTCACGAATACAATTTAATTCAATTACCTTAACGTGATCATTATGATGTACAGGGCTCTACTGGTATTATTGGATTGCAAGGGCCTGTTGGTCAACCAGGAAACAAAGTGAGTTCAAATTAATCAGTAAGATTGTAAGAGTCTGCTTTTAATTTTGTTTCACATATGAATGTTTTCCTTTTATACATCTTACAGGGAACACAAGGCGCTTCAGGGTACAAGGGCCAACCTGGGCCCGAAGGCATACAGGTAAATAACAGCCTGCAGGATTGTGCATTGTGTAGTAACTTTGCTTTAAAACAGTATTTTTTTAATAAAATAAAAAAAGATTTTTCTTATTTAATTTACCAAAATGTTGTTTGCAGGGTGAACCTGGTTCTCGTGGTCCTCCTGGGGGTCCAGGATCCCGTGGTTTATCTGTATGTACTGCACATAAACCTAGTTTATAATCTTAAGAATGATGTCAGAGATTAAACTGATTCTTATTTTGCTCCACAGGGTCATTCTGGAAAGAAGGTGTGTGATCTCATGTGTTATTATGTCATTTTTAATCTGTACTGTATAGCTCTTGTTATCTTTAACCTGTATGTGAACCAGATTTGAATCACGGTCATCTTTATCTGACATGTACTTCTTGAAAGACTACACATATGACTCAGACATTGCGTAAATGTGATTTTATAATGAACGTTCATATCAACAGGGTTCAAAAGGTGTTCGGGGATTACCAGGTAGAAAAGGCGTGAAAGGTCAGAGAGGACAACCTGTAAGTCAGACATTTTTACCGCATGTCACTTTAGGTTATAATGGCTCACTTGTATTTTAAAGAGTAACTAAACCCTAAACCAACTTTTTTTAGTTAATGATCTGTAAGAATGGGGCTTTATTAGTGCTGTTTATTGATTTTCGTAACTTTTTTGACATTTGGATATAAAGTGTTTCAAAACTACAATATTTGGTGTAAAAACGTCTGAGTGCTGCCCTCTTCAGGTTGAACGGTGGCTACTGCAGTTGAATTTTCCTATTGGATGTTGGGTCCAAAAAAATACCTTGTGACCCAAGCAGGTTCAAGCTCACCACGCCCACACTTGGTATGCCCTTAGTTCGTCCCCTCTATCTCCGTTGGGATCTGCCCACTTTTCTTGCATTTTTCAAAAATTGCCAGTGGGCGGAGTCAGGCTCTGACAAGGGGTTTAGTTACGCTTTAAACAAAATACATTGAAACATTTCAAACAGAATGTGACTATGAAGTCGACTACAGAATAATGTGGTTATATTTGTTTATCTCTTTACAAGGGGACACCAGGCATTGGCCAGAAGAGACCAAGGGAACATATTCCACCAAGAGGATCACAAAATGTTGGTACAAACTGAAGCAATCAGCCTTGGTTTGTTCAGAATTAAAACACATTTTAGCAAAGACAATTGTAATTGTAAAAAGTGTAAGGAAGAGATAAATCATTTCCACACAATTTATAGACGGTTTCAGCAGTAACAACATAAACAAGCGGCTTTCGTGGTCAACACGTAACGTCCGGTAAACCCCGCTAAGAATAAATAACAACAAAGTACTTTAAACGTAGTTTATTTATATAACAAGCAAAATAAACAACACGTAGATTACCTAGGAAAGCAAAACATTTGTTATTTTCGACGATTTGTTCAAGAGTTCAGTT
This sequence comes from Misgurnus anguillicaudatus, assembly GCF_027580225.2. Lineage (NCBI taxonomy): Eukaryota > Metazoa > Chordata > Actinopteri > Cypriniformes > Cobitidae > Misgurnus > Misgurnus anguillicaudatus. The sequence goes on along the minus strand of NC_073341.2, from coordinate 32,720,577 downwards.
TAGCAACTAGTCAGACCATTAAAAAAATGAAACCGAAAGTTCGGACCACACGCGTATCGCGTCACCGCACGTGCGTCTGATGAAACGGTCTATATCAGAATATTAAAGATTACAGTATCTCTATCAGCTCCAAAGGTTAACTTTTACAAGTCATATTCATTTGAATGAACAACGCACACACACTAAAAGTACATGATGACCCTATAGTGGTGCACAGCCATCTGTTTACACATGATGTTTATGAAATGTGGCGCCTCTATGGCTTCACTGCCAAGGTTAATAGACATTAACAGAACTAAATCTAACTTTATCTCTGACAAATTTTTCTTTTACATAATATACAGATTTTAATATTATGTGTCTCTTTGCAGAAAGCAACAATGTTCTCCAGAAAGCCTCGCTTTGATGAGAATGATCAAGAGCATGAGGAAGATAGCAGTGCACACAGCTGGTCTCTGGGTACTAAAAACAACCCTGCGACAACCTGCAGAGAGCTGAGTCTCATCCACCCTCCCCTGAATGACGGTGAAAATTATGTTCTGTCAAACTGAACACGATTCGAAATTTAAAAATGCATGCCCAGAGTCTAAAATGTTTTCATTGAAGCATCGAGCGATATCATGTTTTCTGTTTTGTGTCTGGTCTGCGGTGGCATTACGCAATGCCTTGTTTAAGCCTTTACATCTGTATTTGCGTACTAGGTTAAAGTATGGTAGGTACAGTATATGTTTTCTGGCTTTACTCTGAGGATGTCATCCTGTTACTTTTTGTTCTTGAACTTTTGGCTTCTTAAACAAGTAAGGTCTTTCACTGTGGTTATTCATAGGTCATTACTACATTGATCCTAACCATGGATGTCCAGTTGATGCTCTGCGTGTCTTCTGTAATTTTACCGCTGGTGGTGTTACCTGTGTGTCTCCTGTCCAGTCTAACGTAAGACCATTTGCTTTACCATCTGTGAGATAAAAAAATAGATATGTATTTGAATATAATACTACATTTGTTGTCTTCTTAAGATTTCGGGAATAAGGCCGTCGGTGGACAGATCTAAGAAGTGGTTTAGTGAACTTCAAAGAGGCTTTAGGGTAAATGCACTAACTAGACTGTTTTGTCTCAACTGAATTGTCTGTCCTAATTAGGGTTGCAAAATGTCGGGCATTTAATTAACGGGATAATTAATGGGAATATTTGGAAATTAATGCAAATATTTGGGAATTAATGGGAATAAACTGGGATATTGAAAAAAATTGCAGTTGTCTATAACAGGGAACTTAAATTTCTTTTTTTTTTTTTAAACAACAAGATTTACTAAAAAGCCATTGAGGCCACACCATAGATGGGTATAATAAAGGCTAGATGTGTTACGGCAGAGTCTCTAATGTCATCACCTGGCGGCCATCTTACCACAGGCTCACTCGTAGCATTGAGTTTTAAGGGTGCAGGTACTTTTAAATTACCTCTAAATTTCAAATTAACTTGATTAATTTTCTACCAATTTTCAAACGGTTTGGTTTCTTACAAACGTTATTAATGATGCTATAATTCTGAATGCTTTAACATGTTTCATGAAAAAAAACGTCTTTGACGTTTATAACAAACCAAACCGTTTGAAAATCGGTAGAAAGCTAAAGCAACACTAAAGAGTTTTTTTTTAACCTTAAAATAACGTTTCCAAAAAAGTTTCAGTCGTTCATCCACTCAACACAGGATGAACGGCACTTTCACATTCGCTTTGCAGCCCTCTATCGGCCAAAACCGCACTAAAGAAGTTTCCAACCGTTGGGTCACGGTCTTGTAGTTCGAGTGAAAACTACAAAAACTTGCTTTACGGCAGACCTACAATCCAATCAGGGCCAGCTTTGCTGCAGTAGGCTAAATTATTTACAACAGTGGTAATGGACAATTCCGCTTCCAACCTGTAGGGGGAGCAAAGAGCAAAAACTCTTTAGTGTTGCTTTAAGCAAGTTATGGTCATTAAAAAGTACATGCATCATTAAAACTCAATGCTACGAGTGAGTTAGCTGCCTGTGGTAAGATGGCCGCCAAATGCGGATGTTCCACTCAGTTGGCCAGCAGCGCAGGTGAGACATCTAGCCTTTATACATATCTATGGGCCACACCCCCTGCATGTACTTGCATTCTTCCATAGCATGCACAGATATTTTCTTGAACCCAGTAAATCAGATATCTAAATGTAAGCTAGCACTATTTCATTAGAAAATTATTAACCCTGCATTTATTTGATCAAATTTTAGTAATATTAGAATGATTTCTGAATGATTTTTAATCAAATAAATCCACGTCTTGATGAGCGTAAGTATCAGAATTCTTCAAAATTTGTATTACTTTGCTTGCATGTCTGCTTATGACCAGATAAAATGTTTATTTATGTTCGTATATGAAATAGTTTCTCAAAATTTCCAAATAGTTCCTGTAAAGTTTCCCATTTAGAATATTTCCAAAATTCCCCGGATTAAGTTCCCATGGAAAGTTACCGGAAACTTATTGCCCCTATGCAACCCTAGTCCTAATGCACTTTTTGGTAAATACTCAGATGATGTAAATTGTATTTGTCCTTATCTATTGATTGGTGTATTTCACAGTTTGAGTACAAGGATCTAGATGTAGTCCAACTGCGATTTCTGGTGTTACACAGCAACTCAGCCACACAAAGCATCAAGCTATTGTGTCCCAAAGATCACAGGATTACCGCTGAAAACGATGATCAAATCAAGAAGATATTATACTTACGCGGAGACTCCAATGAGGAAATTGATCCATCCCACATCATCATATCAAAACATGACTGTGAGGTATGAAGAAGTCTAGTGTAGGCATGATATTAGTGCAAAAATGTTGACACTAACAGCTGTGGTAAGTAAGAAGCATAAAAAATTACATTATTGATAATTATTTTATATTATATTAATTATTATATTAAAGGTCCTTGTCTTTTCTTTGCAGGTAGTGGTGCAGGTGAGAACTGTGTGTAATTCGGAGCTCCACAGGGGAGACGTGACACTTCTTCCAATAAGAGATGTTTCTGTTGAGGTCACAGGAGAGAACTGGAAGGAAGATGTAAGCGTTGTTCTGGGACCTTTATGCTTTTTATAGTCTTCTTTCCATAATAGACGACACTCACAGAGCAAACATGAGGAATGTGCATTGAAATGATTGTGTGTGTGTGTACATTATGGTCATGGATATCTCAAGCTAAATGTTTATTATGGCATTCTAATAAATTTGTTATACACTGAAAGTGGTGCACTAGTTTTTATGTGTGATATGAGGATGTCAGTCTGTCTGTAAAAACCAGGGTAAAGTCTCCCTTATAATCTAGTTATGAGATTAGGAGCATCAAAGTTTGATCTCAGTCTTGGATTTCACATTGGTTTCAATCTTTGATGTGGCCTTACTCAGTCAGTAGTAAAGATATCAATGTTATATTTTTCGCAGAATGTTCTTTACATTATGTAGGATGAGAAAACAGTAAGTCACATAAAAATGACCTTTGCTGGGTTTTCACAGACTGAATCTCATTTATGCAAGATTGTATTGGAATCGCATACAAAATAAAAGTGATTTTTTTGCATGATGTATGTTTGTGTACTGTGTGTAAATATTATGTATATTTGACCACACACACAAACATTCATTTAAGAATTGTTTAAATGTATATATCAATTTTTTAAATGTATATATAATATAGAAAAGAAATATATATATATACACACACACATGTAAATGTTTCTTAAATACGTACATGAATGTGTGTGTGTGTGTGTGTGTGTGTGTATTTATATATACATAATAATTACACACAGCACACAATATATTATGACAAAAATCACTTTTATTTTGTATGCGATTAATCGCGATTAATCTTTGCCCAGCACTAAAGATGTGTATTTTTAAAATGCTGTTTTTGGCAGTCTGCAAAATTTCTTTTAAAAACAAAACTGATATAAAATATTTTGAGCATTGGTGTTTTATTTATGTTTCACTGTTTTATTTCTTCTAAGAAATGTATCATGTAAAAATACCCCTGTTGTATTTTGCCACCTTCATACTGCAATAAACAAACCATGAATCACAAATAACTCAATTCTTATTCATTTTTAAAAAACTAGAAAATATTTCTAATGGATTGTGGGTAGATGAGGCATCACTTAACACACACACATGTGCATTTCAGATAAATACTAACAAAAAAAAAAGACTTATGTAGGCACAGATTTCAAACAAAATAAAATTACAAACAGAATTTTATACTTTATAACTTTTAGAATGATGATTAAAACTCCCAGGCAGCACACACATTGTTACGTTAAGCTGTTATGTAACACCACAATACAGTCTCGCTATTTCATAAATATGACAAATATCACTCAAACTAGATATTCAAGACGAACAACTATAAAGCAAGAATTTCTCGTTTATTCTCACTTATAATGTGAATTAACTTAATACGTCACAATTTTAAAATAATATGCCACGTGAATGTATTTATCCCACATTACAAATATGAAAGAAATGCGATAATCGATTATTATTAAATAAATCAGCAACGTTGTAGCCAATTATTGATTCTGCGCTCTTTAAGCTCATTTACATACTCGAAGCAATTAGGCCAATCAGATTGTGTTCCGGAGCAGACTCCGCCCACCCGGCAGAGAAAAGCGCTTGTTGTTCCAGGCGGCTGCTGTCACGTTTAACTCATTCAATCACACAATAAGGGGAGTGTTTGTATTTACTGGATATTTACTCTCCTCAAAACCTCAACTATCTGTCATACACGGACGTATTTTGGAGAAAAACACAGGAAGTAAGTCGTATTACTGTTTTTTGTCTTACCTAAAATATACGTCAACTAAGATTTCCTGGTTAGTGAACGCATGTCACTAGATTATCTTACTATAATATATACTTAATTTGACCATTGCACATGTTATTTCGAAATGCCGAAGAAAGCATCAACACAGTTTCTCATTCATAGTCTACAGCACAACAGTGTTTTTGTGTTAGTATGTGATGCTGTTACGTAGATAAATGCCTGTTGCTATTTGTAAAAGTATTCACATACTGTAATTTACATGAATCTATTTGCATGTTGTTAGACAGGTACAATAAGTGGCACATTAACTCTAAAATCATATGAATAAGTTATGGCAGTTATGTTTACATAACTCTAACCATGCAAGTTGAGAAAGATTCAACTACTTTTTTTTAAGTCAGTGAGTTAAAACAATACTGCCTTTTTTAAGATGTTTAAGTTGAAATAGGTCAAATATTATTATTGTGTTGGATTCAGAGTCATTATGGTGAATGAGGGGAAAGGTGGCCCGTGGAGTCGCAAAGCTTCACAAAAGTCTCCATCATCAGAGCAGGACAGCAGAGGGTCCGAAAGAACCACAGGAGAATCCCCCTGTCCCAGTAATGGTAAGAGCAAATCTTCTCTTATGGTCATTAAAGAAGTTAAATGTAATTGAATATGTTTATATCTATTTTTAAAATATTATTATTTTATTTAATTTTGAAGTGGGACTATAAATGGTGTTATTAAGGGGTCAGGCTTATTCTATGAGGTCTATTTTAGGGCATTGAACTTTAACCCCTGAAATTATGCCTGTTTACCCTGAATGATTGCTCAACTTGTGAATAACACCAATTAGTCATTTGTGTTAGATGTCATTATATGGCTTTGACAAAATGACAAAATCTTTTCTTTTCGGATGTAAATAGACATGGATGTAAATAGGTAAACCGTAACATTAATAGATAAACTAACCATGATATGTTCTTCTTACAAATACAAGTTATTGTAATCTCCTCTTTCCTCATAGTTGTCCTGTAATGGATGCAAGCGTTCTGATTGCATTATGTTGGATTAGTTAAATATTAGTAGTGAGTCAAAAGTCAGCAGTGCTACAGTACAACATGACCTTTATCTAACTGTATTTAGATGTGATTACACAGATTGGGATGCAACACCCATTTGTTAGGGCGTATAGTTTTACTTGAATGAAAATGTAAAAATTCACTGTCTATTATTGTTTACAATGTGTGGGGTCATGTGCCTTGCATAAATGCACATCAACATTTTACGCACAGGCTTTCACAAATGTCTTCTTTCAGGATCTGTGGAAGTGGAGCACATTATAGGCAGGAAACTACAGTTGAAGAAGAAAGCTGAGGTACAAAAGTACAGATTTAAGAGATTTACCATTGTGATTTTTTTTTTATTGAATAGCTGTCATGATAAGTTTTGCAACACTAAATGTTTGTCCAACTCTCATTCATCAGTTAATCTTGTCAGATGGCCTTTATCAGACAAGAGATTTTGCTGTCGAGCACAGTCTCTGTTAATGTTTGAAAGATCTGAGTACGTTTTCGATAATGATCAATGACAAACGATCATGTCTGGTATTATGAAAAGAAAAATCTTGATAAAAACAAAAAACAAATTTCAAAAAATGTTACATTTAAAGACTTTGAAACTGTCAAAAGTAATCCCAAAAGCATTATGGGGTGGTTTCCCAGACAGGGCTTATCTTCAGTCAGGACTAGGCCTTATGTGGCATTCACACCAGACGCAGAAAAGGCGGCAAGCCCAAGTGATTTACATATTAAGTCAATGTAAAGACGCGAATAGGCATCCTGCGGCGCGGTACGTACGAATGGAATGCGCGGAAGGCGATGTACAGATTTGAGTATTGCTGCGGGAAACGTGCGAGTTGAAAAATCAGAACTTTGGCGGATATTCGCGCCATGTTATCCAATCAGGAGCTTGGTCTAGTAGTGACGTGATTACAGGGAGCGTGCAGAGTCATAGAAGCCCCTCCCACGACATGAATTTCCGCGTGAATGTCTCGAATGACTAGAATTTCACGCGTGGCTTTCACACACAAATGAATCGAGTAAACTCAAAATGATCAAGCATCCAACTACGCGCAAATAGCTTTATTATTATCATTTTATAAATATTATAAATTAGGTATAAATATAGGTAAATTGGGACAGCATTTTTTAACATCAAAAAGAATATTATACAGTGGTTAAAGGAATAGTCTACTCATTTTCAATATTAAAATATGTTATTGCCTTAACTAAGAATTGTTGATACATCCCTCTATCATCTGTGTGCATGCACGTAAGCGCTGGAGCGCGCTGCGACACTTCGATAGCATTTAGCTTAGCCCCATTCATTCAATGGTACCATTTAGAGATAAAGTTAGAAGTGACCAAACACATCAACGTTTTTCCTATTTAAGACGAGTAGTTATACGAGCAAGTTTGGTGGTACAAAATAAAACGTAGCGCTTTTCTAAGCGGATTTAAAAGAGGAACTATATTTTATGGCGTAATAGCACTTTTGGGAGTACTTCGACTCGCCTGAAAAGTCCGCTCCCCTTCTCCCTCTCATAATGGGAGAGGGAGGGTGTTACTGCGCCGAGTCGAAGTACTCCCAAAAGTGCTATTACGCCATAAAATATAGTTCCTCTTTTAAATCCGCTTAGAAAAGCGCTACGTTTTATTTTGTACCACCAAACTTGCTCGTATAACTACTCGTCTTAAATAGGAAAAACGTTGATGTGTTTGGTCACTTCTAACTTTATCTCTAAATGGTACCATTGAATGAATGGGGCTAAGCTAAATGCTATCGAAGCGTCGCAGCGCGCTCCAGCGCTTACGTGCACGCACACAGATGATAGAGGGATGTATCAACAATTCTTAGTTAAGGTAATAACATATTTTAATATTGAAAATGAGAAGACTATTCCTTTAATACCCTAAAGTAAAGGATCATGCAATGAAAACTGAGGAAAACCGGGACTATCTTTGCTTTGTTTAAAACAGATCAACTTTGATTTCTGCATTGAGGAAGTGCTTGTAAAGGTTGCAGAATGTCTAGCTAGATTAGAGAAGGATGTGGTTTCTCAGCCGGAGTCTCATGAGGATCTTTAGCAACAAACTGGAAAAATATGACGTCCTTTTTTGTGACGCTTCAAAGAACCATCTGTCATATTCATCATAAGCTTCTACTGTACATCACTAAAATCAAATATCATACTTTTTAAAGACTTTTAAATACTTTAAATGTAAATCCAGGCCTTTTACACAAGGCAACAGAAGTATAGTATGGTTAAGTGTGTAGTTAAGATTAATATACTAAAATCACCTCAAAATACAAGACCTTCAGTTGTCCCCATAAGGAGCAGCAGTGTCAGTCAAAATTAAATGGCCGCAACATGAATAGGATAGCTTTAGTCATCACATGAGACCAGCATGTCATCTTGTGGATAAGATGTGACTTTGCTGAGAGAAGCTGAACTGGTAGTGAGCATTGCATTAACCGTGCAAAAGGTCATGGGTTCGATTTCAGGGAACCCACATACTGAGACAATAACTGTAAGTCGCTTTGGATAAAAACATAATGCATAAAAAATTAAAAAGTTATTACTTGGCTAAAAAGGTAATGGTTGGTGGGTACTTTGTGACAGCTTCTGGCAACTTTCTATTGATCAGATCCTAACCTATCGTTGTCGTTTTTTGATTTTCAGCATTTGAAGGCTGATCTGATGCGTCAGTTTGACACTCAGGTGAATGAGTTTATGGACAATTTGATTGAGGAGTCTGCCGGTCTGAGTTCATCCAATGTCAACACAGTCTTTCATCTGTCAGATAAGGAGAGAAGTAAACACAGGTACTGAAATCTCTCAGTATTACAGCTGACTTTATAGCTCAGCTATGCTTTTTGTAAATCTCTTTAATCTTCCTTTTTCTGGCCCTGCAGGCACCCGCAAACATCTCAGAGCCAAAGCAAGCAGTTTGTGATTCGAAGATCACTTTTAGAGTAAGTAATACTGATAAGAGTCTGTACTAAAATATAAAATCCAAGATTTGTTTCTAAAATATGACATGGATTTAATTTGATCAGCTGACCTTTTAAAAAAGATCCCCTTTTGTAATAATATTATTTATGGCTGGAAATATGATTTGGTGCATCTGTTTATTTACTGCATATGAATATTTAAATGCTTATCAAACCATGTTTTTGTTCTGCAGTGATCTGTTCGAGGTGAACCACATCCGTACCATCTATCACATGTTTATTGCTCTCCTCCTCCTCTTCATCTTCAGCACTCTCATCGTGGACTTCATCGATCAGGGCAGGTCAGAGCAGTTATTATTTGACCAAACTTTGTGATTGTTAGTTAGGTGAGACCTGACTGAGTCAGGTGTGATAGGTTTCAGTTTGATTATGTCCCGCTTGTTTCCCTTAAAGGATTAGTCAATTTTCTTAAAAAAATCCACATGGTTTGCTCACCACCATGTCATCCGGGGTCTTGATGTCTTTTTTTGTTCAGTCGAGAGGAAATTGTGTTTTTTGAGGAAACCATTCCAGGGTTTTCTCATTTTGGTGGACTTTTGTGGACCACAACACTTAACACTTAAAGGAATATTCCATTTTCTTAAAAGAAAAATCCAGATAATTTACTCACCACCATGTCATCCAAAATGTTGATGTCTTTCTTTGTTCAGTCGAGAAGAAATTATGTTTTTTGCAGGATTTTTCTCATTTTAATGGACTTTAATAGAGCCCAACATTTAATACATAACTCAACACTTAACAGTTTTTTTCAACGGAGTTTCAAAGGACTATAAACAATCCCAAACGAGGCATAAGGGTCTTATCTAGCGAAACAATTGTTATTTTTGACAAGAAAAATAACAAATATACACCTTTAAAGCACAACTTCTCGTCTAGATCCGATCCAGCGCGACCTAACGTAAATGCGTAGTGACGTAGAGAGGTCACGTGTTACATATATAAAACGCACATTTGCGTACCATTTTAAACAATAAACTGACACAAAGACATTAATTAGTATCAGTTTACATACAACAACGTCGGAACGGTCCTTTTTCAACACACTTGTAAACACTGGGGCGGAGTTTCGCGTTCGTCCTCTGTGACCTCTTGACGTCATGACGTATTGCGTCGGGTCACGCTAGCGCATCACGACCCGATCTACATGACGAGAAGTTGTGCTTTAAAAGTGTATATTTGTAATTTTTCTTGTCAAAAATGACAATCGTTTTGCTAGATAAGACCCTTATGCCTCGTTTGGGATTGTTTATAGTCCTTTGAAACTCAGTTGAAAAAAACTGTTAAGTGTTGAGTTAAGTATTAAGTGTTGGGCTCTATTAAAGTCCATTAAAATTAGAAAAATCCTGCAATGTTTTCCTCAAAAAACATAATTTCTTCTCGACTGAACAAAGAAAGACATCAACATTTTGGATGACATGGTGGTGAGTAAATTATCTGGATTTTTCTTTTAAGAAAATGGACTAATGGACAGTTTTTTCAACAGAGTTTCTAAGGACTCTAAACGATCCCAAACGTTTCATATATGTAACACGTGACCTTTCGACGCATTGCGCAACTAAGTGTGGTCACGCTGGCGCTTCACACGACCAGAGATAGACGAGAAGTTGTGCTTTAAAAGTGCATATTTTTTATTTTTCTTGTTAAAAATTACAATCGTTTCGCCATGTAAGACCCTTATGCCTCGTTTGGGATCGTTTAGAGTCCTTTGAAACTCCATTGAAAAAACTGTTAAGTGTTGAGTTAAGTGTTAAGTGTTGGGGCCCATTAAAGTCCACCAAAATGAGAAAAATCCTGGAATGTTTTCCTCAAAAACATAATTTATTTTCTACTGAACAAAGAAAGACATTTTGGATGACAGGGTGGTGAGTAAATTATCTGGATTATTTGAAATGGACTAATCCTTTAACAAATGCTGCGCTATCATATTTATTCATTTTAATTTTATGTAAGTTTTTTATGGCACTAAACACAATAACACAATTTTGGTTCCGCAAACATTTTAGCACAAACAGAAATATGAGACATATGAAAAAGTATTGCACTTTTTATTTTTATGTAACTGTTGCTTTCTGTCCTACTTTCTTTAGATTGGTGCTGGAGTTTGACTTGTTGGTGTACGCATTTGGCCAGTTCCCTCTAGTGGTTGTCACGTGGATGTGTATGTTTCTGTCCGCCCTTGTGGTTCCTTTTGTACTGTTGAGTGGCTGGGCCAGCTACTACACGACGTCAAACCATGGGACCCTGTGGACGGTGCTGGCTGGGTTCCTTCTGCTGCTCTATCAGGGGCTGTGTTTGGGATTGATGCCCACATATGTGGTGCTGAAAAACAGCCTTCCCCCTGCATCATGCTTCATTCTCATTCTAGAGCAGGTACTCCGTCACCATGGCAACAGGTGCTTTTATTTGCTCTGTTTGCCACACTGTGCTTCTGTATTTTCCATGCAAGTGTTTATGTAAATTTGTTCTTATTAGTATCTAGAAAGCAAATTAAACACGTGTAGATTTTAGTTATAATTTTACTGATAAACTGATTAAAGGTGTAAAGATAAGCTTGATTTCAAATGTTTACAAGTGGATTTATTTGTGTTATTGTAAAGCAATTTGAATTTGGTAGGTAACTCAGCCATGTTTGTGCTATGAATCATTTATTACAGAACAGTTAAAGAAATGGCTTACCGTACATTGAAATACGGGCCTAGCAATGCCATAGTAAACATAATTCAAATAATTTCATTGATAAAATGTTATTGTTGTAAACAGGTGAGATTCATAATGAAGACTCACTCCTTCGTCCGAGAAAATGTGCCAAGAGTACTGTCCTCTGAACGAAACAAAACAAGTAAGATCTTTACTTAGATGCCATAAGATGAAATAAATAAATAAACACTTACAATGTCTTTTTTATTTTTGCATATTTAGTAGCTGTACCTCATCTGAACCAGTACATTTATTTTCTGTTTGCCCCCACCCTTATATACAGAGACAACTATCCAAGGTAAGATCCCACTATTGCTGGTCTTAAAGGGGACATTTCACAGGACTTTTTTAAGATGTAAAATAAATCTTTGGTGTCCACAGAGTACATATGGGAAGTTCTAGCTCATAGATAATTTATTATAGCATGTTAAAGTTGCCACTGTGTAGGTGTGTGCAAAAATGTGGCATTTTGGGTGTGTCCTTTAAAATGCAAATGAGCTGATCTCTGGACTAAATGGCAGTGTCGTGGTTGGATAGTGCAGATAAGATTATTTCTGACTTTTTTCACATGCTTGCAGAGAATGGTTTACCAAAACTAAGTTACTAGGTTGATCTTTTTCACATTTTCTAGGTTGATAAAAGCACAGGGGACCCAATTATAGCACTTAAACATGGAAAAAGTCCCATTTAAGAATATTAAATATATATTTTAGATGTATATTTAATTAGATTTTGTTTTTGGAGTTCTTTATTATATTAATTATATAAAGCTAACATAAAATGCTATTTGCAACACCAGCAAATACAAAGTTATTATATTTTAGATTATGGGTCTATAACAGAGGGTTCGTGGTGATATTCGTGGGTGGCCTCCAAATGTTGTTTGAATTCAAAATACTTTTGGAAAAATGAAATCGGGCATCAAACAAAAATGCATTAATAGGCAATGACAATACTTGATTAAAATGAAGATTTCCCCATTTAAATTCAGTAAATGTAAAATGTTATGTAGTTTGTTAACAGTATGTATCTGTAAATACAATCTGTATCTGTAATGTCACCATCATAACAAAGTATGTAAATCCAGTCTTAGTTTGATATATGTAGACCATAGTTTTCTGATTGAAAACTATGAATATAAACATATTTATGTTTGGAGAGATACCTAAACTATATTGGCCCCATTTTGATTTTATCTTCATGTTAAAAGAACCTGTTTTGTTCGTGTAGAAATCCATATATACGGTGGGGCTATGTGGCTACAAAGTTCGCACCGGTATGCCCTTTAAAAGCATTCATTTTTTTCAAATGAGGCTGTAATTAACACTTTTTTTAAAATATGTGACCCAGTCTGTGTAAACCCAGCTAAAGTAATTTTACACAGAAAATCATCCTACATAATGTACAGAACATTGTGTGAAAATATAACCTTGATATCTTTAGTATAGACTGAGTAAGATCATGTCAAAGATTAAAATCAAGCTTTAATGCTCCTAATCTCATATATTTAGATTATGAGACTTTAGCCTGGATTTCACAGACAGGGTCACACAGATTATATATTAAAATATATTCTTAATATAATGTTTTTCTGTCATTCTAGGTTCTGGGTTGTTTGTTTTATGCCTATTATGTATTTGTGCGGCTGTGCATTCCTCAGTTTCACAACATCAGCATGCAACTCTTTGACCTGAGGGTCATGGTGTTGTGTGTCTTCAACTCTATATTGCCAGGTACAGCGTTACCACATTTAACTGCACATTCTTATGTTCCTTTTCTACATTTCTCAGATGTCATAGAGAAGTGTGTAGATTAATATGAGAGTTTGCATAAAAAGAAAACAGAAAATGGAGATGTTTGTGTGATGTGATTTCTGCAGGTGTACTGGTTCTCTTTCTGGCTTTCTTTGCCTTTTTACACTGCTGGCTCAATGCATTTGCAGAGATGCTACGATTTGGAGACAGAATGTTTTATAAGGTGTGACATGTTCATATTATCTTTGCTTTTATTTAAAGGAATCGAGTGTTGAATTTTATTCCTATACGTTAGTGGATGCTGAAAATATGCTTTTCCTTTAGGATTGGTGGAACTCCACTTCATTCGCCAACTATTACCGTACTTGGAATGTTGTAGTACACGACTGGTTGTATTACTATGTTTACAGGGACTTCCTTTGGGTAAGTGATAAAATCGGATAAAAATGCATGCACAGTACTGTATTTGATAGTTAGTTGTACTGTTCAATCACCTGATATCTGTTCAATACCTTGTATCCAGTAAACAACTGGTAATTACATTTTTTTCATAATGTTTGAGAGTCCTCCTGTACTGTGCTTGTTATTGTCATTGTCACATCAAATTCATTTTGATGAAATCAAGCTAAACCAAATCTTCCACTTCTGCAGATGACACAGAAGCGTTTCCGGGCAGCGGCCATGTTGCTCGTCTTCACGGTTTCTGCTGTAGTACACGAGTATGTTCTGGCCATCTGTTTTGGCTTCTTCTACCCTGTCCTCTTCTGCATCTTCATGTGCTTTGGAAGTAAGAACCTCACTCACTAAAAGAAATTGACATATATCACAGCTAGTCAAATAGTCTAAAGCATTTTAAGGTTGTTTACTGGTCGCAAGTGGTTAGTTTACAGTAACTAGTGCAAAATATAGCAGCTTAACAAGTTGGGCCAGACTGGGAAACTACCTAACCACCTTAGTGGCCGATCACACCGAACACATATTAAACACCTTATTGTCACTTTAAAGAAGAGCAGTCCGGCAAGGCTTTTTATATTGCTAGGCAACCACCTAGACAGCTGTCCTGTTTATAGTGTGAGCGGTCTTTTGCTATTAACTGTAAACTTCTGTCACCACAACGGAAAGCCCACCTCTCTCCTTATTCGATTGAACAATAGAAAAAACGCGAATGATGTCTGGCGCTTTTCCGCTCGGAGCGCTCCTTCAAAAATGCGTGGTGCGGCCAAAACGTTCGCTGCTGATAAACAGTGTGCATAACGCTCACTGCCTTATAGAAAATCATTTAAAATAAATAAACCCGTTCTGTGGTATTAGGCCCTTATGCAGCTTTCACACCAAACGCGAATAGAGTGTTTAATTTGCGTCTACCGCTTGCCGCTTGAACATTTTGAATGCATTCGCACGTCTAGAGCAAAATAAAAAAGCAAGCATTTGAAGCGAAATTGACGCGCGTCCGAGACTAAAACCGCTTGTTTTAGTCATGACGCGAATTGACGGCAAAGTTCAAATCTTTCAACTCGGGTGTCAGACGCGAATTTGCGAACTAGACGCGCGAATGAGGCGAATTCGCGTCTACTGTGCTAAATGCCTCTTTCGAGCCGCGAGACGTGCGCAAATGTGTCTTTACATTGACTTAACATTAAAATAATTTGCGCCAGACGGTCTATTCGTGTTTGGTGTGAACGCAGCATTAGGGTGTTTTATTTCCAGCTTTTCTAGCATATTTTAAGGTACAGGGTACTTTTACCTTTTTCATCACTTGTCAATACCAGTGGCTGGTGACTTCTCTTCTGAGGGGCGTGAATTCAAAATATGTGTTCGGAGTGTTGTGTGTGTTGCTTGTCATGTTACAATATGTGTTCGTTGCGTCATGTGAACCATGTGCATCATGCATCTTGTCAAAGTACGTGCCTGCTGCACGCGCGTAGAAGGGGTTGATGATAAAGGAGACGCTCACGTTCAAAAAATACTCGCAAGACACTAACTTAACACAAGTACTGTATCTGCCAGTATCTGGCAAACACTAGCGTCACTTTTATCATGAACCCTTTAGACGCGTCTGCAGCAGGCACTTATTTTGATGAACATGTTGGGACGAGCTTCACATCGTGCAACCTTGAAAAAGAAGGGCTGCCACTGGTCAAGACTGTAAAAATCTGTACTTCACTCTTATTTGTCTCTCTTAATGTTTTCTCCCAGTGGTATTTAACTTTGTCCTTCATGACCGGAGAAAAGGGCCAATCTGGAATGTAGTTATGTGGACTTCACTGTTCTTGGGTCAGGGAGTTCTCACCTGCCTTTATTCTCAGGAGTGGTACGCACAACGTTACTGCCCTATAAAAGAGGTAAACAATATGCTGGCGTTCCAGGAATTAATTATTTTGGATGTATTCATTTATTGTGTATATTTATGCTTTCCTTTTTCGTTCCTACAGCCCTCTTTTATTGACCTGCTGAAGCCTCGATCCTGGACTTGCTATCCACAGTCTAACGCTGCTGTGGATGCTAACTAAGCCACACCCCTAGCCAGTTAAACAGGATATTTATTGAAGAAAACAAGAGGAGGTCAACCTGTTCTTGAGTTGTTTTAAACATGACATTGCACTATGACCAAAATCAAAGTGACAATCTTAGTGTACACAGTTTTATAAAGAGTCCATGGCTATTTTATGTGTTGAGATCTGAATTAACAATATTTTTGTAAGTTAACAATGTCTCTCATGAATATTTAATCTAGTTAGTGTTCGACCCTTTGTTGTGATAATGATCTGGCTGAAATCGATTTTATTTTTAAAGCATTTGTGATATCATTAAGTTGAGGTCACATTATCTCTTAAGTCATATCACTGTATTCTTATAATTTGATATTGTGGTGTTAAATGTTGAAAGAATACAATGTATTTTAATGCGAAAGACAATACTGAGGTTATTGATGAGATATTAGTCTTGTTTGACTGATTTTGACTTGAACTACACAACATTTTCCATCATAAACAAAGCTGCTAAAATGCTAGCAGATTTATATTTTATTCCATACTGCCGTGAAGCACAAACATTGTCTTTTAAATGACCTTTGACTCTTGGAGATTTTAATGGAGGTAATGTCATTTTAAAGAGCAGAAGTATTTTTAAAGTGTCAGTGATATTTACTTTGGTCATTTTAAAGTTTGATGAGTTTAACAAGCCTGGTGAAAGATTTCTGTATACGTATTTATTGCACAGTATAGAATATAATGTATTTCTACTTGTTGAGGTGTTGCAGCTGGCTGCACTCAAGTAATCTGTTTTACACTACTTGGACCATACAGGGGATTCACTAAATTTGTTGTCATCTAAGACGTTTGGAATGTCATTTGTTAATGCAATGGTTTTCGAGTTAATATTTTTTCCTAGTTACAAGATAAAAACATTTCTGAAATATTGTGTGTCTGTAATACCTGTGATGACCGGCAGGTGGTGATAGAGAGTTGAATGTAAGGAGTGCGTCTGTAATGGTGTTTTACAGTTTACCTTTCCTAATGACACGGGTTATGTAAATACTTTATTATAATTTCCAGAATAGTCGATTGTAATTTTTGTGACAAAACTTATCAATGTTTTCTGACAGATGCCATATTTTCAAAATTAATTGTTTTGTAAACCTGGGGACTGTTTCGAAATGTTTCATGCACAACATACCTATAATAGACAAATAAACACAATTTTACTGACTAGTTTATTATGGGGTTTTGTGTGCGTTAACGTTACATGATTGCCACATAATGCAATGCATCAATGATTGAGCGCCGCTACATGTTTTATAAATGTTCATAAGGATTTGAGGAACAAATCAATTTGTATATTTGGTAATGTAAGGTAGGACAAGGTATGTTTCCTCATACCAAGTTCTGCATTGTACAATAAACCGGTACATACTGCTTCATAACAAACTATTTTTTTATCTCATTACAAAATAAAAAATAAGTTCTTGTTCCCACTTGTTCCTGTTTTATCTCAACTTCATATTCAAGAGATCATAAAAACCGTTGGGATATTATTTCCTCATGCATAATTGTATGTATTATTTTGTCAATTATTTTACACGGTACGCGTAGAAATTTAGTTTTGTTAAATGTAGCACGTTTTGCAATATTGCATTATATATGCTTTAGAAAATAATTTTTTGCGATTACAAATGTGCATAGAAAATAACAATCGAGTAAAATAACCCCTTCCACAATTTATTTGCGTCCAACGTTACGTCAAAACATCCTATGCACACGTGACGGTGGCAGTGATTTGGTGAATCGGATCTTTTGCATCACTGCGATGATGCGCTGCGCGTTCTCCGTCACTGGATCGTAAGCGCACGCCACTGATTCTGCGGTAAAGATGGCGGCGGCGGAGGGGGCGCGCAGCGGCTGGAGCAGAACGAAACGACCCCAAACGGGTCCGCTTTAAAACAAACAGTCCGTGGGGGCCAGAGGATCGTACATTCCCGTTCAACGCAGCTGCTCGTCCGGCGCCGTTTTGCAGAACTTGACGATTTGTTTGTGAGCCGTTAGGTGGTGGGTGGGTTCTCACACATACACACACAGAGTGCTAAGCTAACTAGCGGACCTCGGTCCGGTCCGGTAGAGGAGGGGTGATCGAGAAGAGGGAGACCATCATCCCGAGCGGAACAGACCGTCGTACCGCGGTATCGTTGGGGGATGTGAGCGATCCAAACGGACGGCGGGTCTTTCCACGGATCTGTGTTATTTGCCCACCCAGAACACTCGCAGGATGGGACAACAGGTAGGCCGCGTGGGAGAAGCGGCTTCCGCGGGTATACAGACCCCACCGCAGGGACAACAGCAGCTGCAGCAGCAGGTTAAAGCGAACCGAGCCGGCGGCTCCGGGAGGAGACCGCAAGACTGCGGCATCCCCGGTACTCCACCGGGCAGAACCGCTGCTTCTGCCGCCGCTGCTGCTGCTATCATGTCGGATCCTGCGGTTAATATCTTCACCCGGCACTCAGGTAGGTTTCCACTCAGGTGAATGTAACTTAGTTGTGTTTGGTTTGAAGATTTGTTTGTTTATTACATAAGGGTAACCGTTGTCGGTAAAGAATAGAGTTGCTGTCCGGTGAAACGGATGCATAGGGTTAGCGGAAATGAATCCCATGCAGTTTAACCAAATTTAATGACCTGCCTACCTAGACAAAATTTCTTGAGCATTGTCATTCAAATTGACAGTTTTGGGCATTGGGTGATGTTCGAATCAAGCTTTTTAGGCATCATTGGTGATGTTCGAATAAAATGATTTGGACAACGTTGACAATGTTGGAATTGAATGTTTTGGACATAGTTGTCGATGTTTGCATTGAAGTATTTGGGCATCATTAGTGGTGATGTTTATATCAAATGTATTGTACAATGTTGGTGATGATCAAATCTGGTGTTTTGGACAGTTTTGTGGTAATGATCGAATTAAGTGTTTTGGATAATATTGGTGATATCCGATTAGAGTGTTTTGGATAATGTTGGTGATATCCGAATCGAGTGTTTTGGACAGTGTTGGTAATGTCCGAATCAAGTGTTTACGACCGCGTTGTGGTAATGATCGAATGGAGTGTTATGGACCGTGTCGTGGTAATGATCGAATGGAGTGTTTTGGACCATGTTGTGGTAATGATCGAATGGAATGTTTTGGACAATGTTGTGGTAATGATCGAACTGAGTGTTTTGGACCGTGTTGTGGTTATGATCAAATGGAGTGTTTTGGATTGTGTTGTGGTAATGATCGGGATCGAATGCAATGGAGAGGGCTTATTGAAGCCTTATGTCCCATAGGGGACGAAGAGAAATGATGATGATGATGATGTGGTAATGATTGAATTGAGTGTTTTGGACCGTGTTGTGGTAATGATCGAATGGAGTGTTTTGGACCGTGTTGTGGTAATGATCGAATGGAGTGTTTTGGACCGTGTTGTGGTAATGATCGAATGGAGTGTTTTGGACCGTGTTGTGGTAATGATAGAATGGAGTGTTTTGGACCATGTTGTGGTTATGATCGAATGAAGCGTTTTAAACCGTGTTGTGGTTATGATCGAATGGAGCGTTTTGGACCGTGTTGTGGTTATGATCGAATCAAGTGATTTGGACAATGCTGTGGCAATGATCGAACTGAGTGTTTTGAACCGTGTTGTGGTTATGATCGAATGGAGCTTTTTGGACTGTGTTGTGGTTATGATCGAATGGAGTGTTTTGGACCGTGTTGTGGTTATGATCAAATGGAGTGTTTTGTACCGTGTTGTGGTTATGATCAAATGGAGTGTTTTGTACCGTGTTGTGGTAATGATCGAATGGAGTGTTTTGTACCGTGTTGTGGTAATGATTGAATGGAGTATTTTGGACCGTGTTGTGGTAATGATCGAATGGAGTGTTTTGTACCGTGTTGTGGTTATGATCAAATGGAGTGTTTTGGACTGTGTTGTGGTTATGATCGAATGGAGTGTTTTGTACCATGTTGTGGTAATGATTGAATGGAGTATTTTGGACCGTGTTGTGGTAATGATCGAATGGAGTGTTTTGAACCGTGTTGTGGTAATGATCGAATGGAGTGTTTTGAACCGTGTTGTGGTAATGATCGAATCAAACGTTTTGGACATCGTCTGTGATGTTCAAATGGAATGGTTTGGGCATTATTGGTGAAGTTCAAATTAAATATTTTGAGCAGGTCAACCAGGTCGCTCACCTATCTTTCATGAGCAACACTTGGTTTGACATGGGATTTGTAAGCATCGGTAGAAGTCAGGTCAGTGTCTATTTATTATCATCTAGTCTTTCTTTGAACAATGTGTGAAAACATGACAAATGACTAAATGAATGTACACTATGCATGTTAAACGCACAGATTATTGACTGTCTTCAAAGTCGGTTACAAAATTTTCGTTTAAAAGACTGCTAAATTAGTCACAGGGCACATCCCTAGTTTAATTGCATTTGTTGATTTTTGCCTGTCACAATCGCATTACTGTTAATCTTGAATTAGACGAATATGGTTATTTACAGGATGAAGATAAGAGTGAATGCTTTCCTCACTGTATAAATGCGGTTTGATGTCTCTGTTATTCGATAGGGACTGGCATTTATTGTCTTTTATGAAGCAGTGGCTGGTGAGAAAGCTGCAGGGGTAGCCCACACTTTCTCAGATTTCGCTTGTGAATGATTTTACCAACTCGCTGTTCAGACAAGAACAAAAATGCAAGAGTGAGTGTTTGCATGGTGTTGATTGCAAGTTTATCTTCACACACATCTCATATTCCAGGGTTTGTTAGGATTCTATATTGCATTTGCTGTGAAGATTACATTAGATGTTTTTGTGCTGTAAAGGAGATGAGACATTTAGCACCACTCGGGTAAAATTGGTTTTCTAAATAACATTTGAGTTTTTATTATTACTGAAGGATGCCGATGATTAAATCTACTAATTGGACCTTGATGTTTTTGCTAAGTGTCTTTTTTGCAGAGTGTCTGTTGTCCGGATGTGCGCTTTATGTATTAAAGATGTAGAAGATTTATGTATGTGAGATATATTAATTCTATAAATGCAATATTCTTCTCCGGTTATCTTTTTCAAAGGGTTTTTATCAGAGTATTTATTGGAGGTAGCAAAATAAATCGCCTGTTGTTAGAATATATGATCTTTTCATTGGCCATAAGCACATTCTTATTACCAACCGTCATGAAGTACATATAGACAACGAAAAGGCCAGTTAGGGGAAGTAGGGTGGTCCAATGTCTCCCTGGTACCTCACATTAATGTTGGAGCTTAATGGCCTCTTCTGCACTGCATGGGTTTGACTAACTCCAAAGAAGATCTTCTCGCATTTAGATGGTGAAGCCCTTTGGCTGGAAACACAGACCAACGGGATCTGTGGATGAGTTATTTGTACTCGTGTCCCCTAAAGCCAGATGTATAGCTGTGGTTGAAAGTCATCAGGATAATAATTGTAGGGTTACTTATTACAGTGGAGTTTTACTGCTGTGCCAAACATGATCAGACACCATGAGTTGAAGCCCTGTGGACGTATAGGCAACCTGAATTGTATCTTTAATAGCAGTGTAGACTGCATAGAGACGCACTGTATAGGGACGTTGACCAGTTCTTCCCATGGTTTCATAATTCTATCAGCCTAACAGGGAATTAAGGACATGGCTGGCTTTATGAGAAATATTGTCAGATCTAGAAAAATCTCTCACTTTAATATAGAGCTACAACAACTAATCGAATAGTCGATAATATTCGATAATGACGGTAGAACGTCATTATCGATTTGTTTGGTCTGTGACGTCACTACCCCACTGTTCCATTGCAACAACGTGGGCTACGTTGTTATAAAGTCAGGCGCATCTGCTCCCAATAAAGATGCGTTACTTGTATTAGATGAAGAAATTAAACTTTTGCCATAGGGATGCTTAACGATTAATCGCGATTAATCTATAGCGGAATAAAGGTTTTTGGTTACATCATATATGTGTGTGAACTGTGTATAATAACTTTGTAAATGGACACACATGCATGTATATATTTAAGAAATGTTTACATGTGTATATTTATGTATAATTTATATCATATATAAATCTAAATACTTATATATATATATAATATAAAATTCTTAAAATTATACATGCATGTGTGCCTATTTATATATGCATAATTATTATACACAAGTGACTCACATATATGATGTAAACAAAAACTTTTATTCTGCTATAGATTAATCACGATTAATCGTTAAGCATCCCTACTCTGCCATCATCCTGTCAATCATCGTGCTGTCTCACATCATCATGTAACGT
Organism: Misgurnus anguillicaudatus; assembly: GCF_027580225.2. Lineage (NCBI taxonomy): Eukaryota > Metazoa > Chordata > Actinopteri > Cypriniformes > Cobitidae > Misgurnus > Misgurnus anguillicaudatus. The sequence continues at coordinate 32,698,411 of NC_073341.2, read as the reverse complement.
TGTATGATGCAGACACGCCGTTGCACAGTTCGTGCTTTTGCAACGGTGACATTACAGACCAAACTTATCGATAATGCTTTCATTGAACCTTATTGTTATTATTGAATGCAATTAAGGATTTGATTAGTTGTTGAAGTTCTATATTACAATAACCAGTGGAATTGCATCTGAAACAACAGTGATAACTTGTTCGTTATTGGTGGGATGAAAGGATAGATGAATAAATGAGAGCTTCTGTTTTCATCTTTCCATCTTTACAGACCGTAAGAGCCAGTGAGTCACTCTACTTCCCCTCTGAGGTCACAAACAGGACCGGTTCCTTTTCATTTATTCATCAACCTGTACGAGCATCTGCAAAGTGCTGCCCGCAACTTAATGCAGTCTAAATTACCCAAAATTGATTTTTAGCGCCGAGTGGAACAGAAGGAGCTTTTGTTGTTCCTCTGGCAAGAATATGAATATACCGAGATCCTGGGAAACCTGGAAAATCAGAAAACAAAATCATGTGTTTGAATGATTTTGTAGAGAATTGTTTTGAATTTATACATTTTTAAAATCCTTACAGTAATTGTGAAGTGTCTTTGATGTTTCTCTTAGAGATCTTTCATTCATCAATTTTTGATTCATGATTTTTATATCAGGTACATGATGTTCTTGGGTCACAGAGCAGAGTAATACATTGGTTAATGTATAATGATATAAAATGAACAACTCTATCCGGTAATATATTTACCATGAGAACTGTGAGTCTTGAAGCAGTTTGATTATATATTTATTCAGGCATTAATATAAAATGTGCTGTTGGAGATGTGGATATTTTTACAGTGGCTTTGAAGTCTTTATAAATGTAAGTGAACATGTATAGTTGATTTGAGTATTAATAGACATTTAAACAACTGCCAAATGAATGTGTATTATTTTGTTTCTGGTAAGCAGAAAAAACACAGACTTAACATTACGATGGCTTCCAGTGTTAAGAGAGCGCTTTACTTCCTGCTTTTTTCCAAAACAATCGCATCTTAAGGAAGAAAGCGCGCCCCGGGCTCGGATCGATTAAAGTACAGTGTGAATGCGTGTTTCGGAGGGAGTATGGGAGGGGGGACAATCTCGCTGGGGCATGGTTTGGTTTGGTTTGGATAATGTGAGTGCGCCCTAACAAACCTTCTCTCATATATTAATGTGCACTTAATAAGCCAGTGCACGGTACTCCCAAAACGAAAACTGGTTGAATTAAGGATATCATTCTGGTTTATACATGAGACAGCTTTGACCAAAATTGTAGGGCTGCATAACAACTGGTTGCAAGTAATTGTTTGCAGAATAAAAGTTTTTGTTTACATCATACCACCAAAATTTGAGAGTGTGCCACTGAATTTTACATCCTGCACATGTGCGACCTCTAAATTTGACCTTTTTTTGTGATGTGACACTGAATTTGAAACGGCACATTGCACTTTCTGCATCTATTTTCAAAGTATTAGTAATACAGTGGAAATTTGTAGAAATGTCGTTATTTGATTAGCATGTTGATTTACGGTGTGTGCCCCTAAATGTTTTGGTTGCGCTCCTAAAATTTTCAGTTGGGGGCCAATGTGCTCCTAGTGAAAAAAGTTAGTCTGGAGCCCTGGTAGGGGTGCACTGAAATTTCTGCCGCCCAAAAATATTCGGCCGAAAATTGGCTATATTGGTTTCGGGCCGAAATAAAAAAAAATTATTGATTTTTTTTTTGGGTGCATCACTAATGTATAAATTCACACACATGTATAATTTTAAGAAAAAATATGTATATTAAGTACTAATATGTATAAATAATAGCAATGCTGACATCGCAGGCACGCTCGTCGAATTTCTGGGTCGAACTTCTGGGTTTCATCCAGCTTATTGTTACTTAAGATGCGTGTCATGCAATATCCACTTCTAGCCGCATGGTTGTAGTATTTTTTACTAAATACTAGGGGTGCACCGAAAGTTCGGTCGCCGAAAATTTTGGCCGAAAATGGCATTATCGGTTTCGGGCCGAAATAAAAAATCCAGCCGAAAAAGTCAACCGAAAATGAATGTCGACCGCTCCCCTCCCATCCGTGCGCTAGCGCTTGGGTTTCACTCACGGTGATCAGTCGTCACCCACCCCTCCCCTTCTTGCTCAAGCAGGTTTTTCTCACGGTCGAGCTGTTTGCACACGTCTGCAAAGATTAAGCATGTCTTGTAAACTTTAGAGAGAGTCGCGGTAAAGTGTCTCATACTGTAATCCATTAACATACATTTTGCGAATAAAGCAACGAAACGCAACGTAACGTTTTTGTGTGGAGCGACTGTTGCGCTGTTTGGGATTCACCCTCGGTCACTGTGTGTGTGTGTGCGCGCGCGTTTAAGTGCCCTCAATAGTGCACATACGAGAGAAACACATTTTTAAAAAACAAGCAAACATAAAATCTCTCTGTTATTGACAGGGCACATATAAACAAAATTATCTACACATAGGGCTGGGCGATATGACCCAAAAAATTATCGAGAAAATGTTTTCCATATCAGTCGATATCGATAATTATCATGATAAATAACAAATCTTTATTCCTGTCAAATTTAAAGGCAGATTTTTGCTCCTGAATGAAAATTTTAAAAACCAGACCTTAATAATGGTTTTAAACTACTTTTTATTCAGAACATGACAAATTCAAATACGAAAATCTTGTTTTAATGTTTAGGCATCTGTATTAAATGTAAATAGCCTATATTTGTTATGAAATCAACACATTTCTGACACAGAAAGCAGCAGGCTACTGTCACTTTAAGATCCAAGACAGTCTACTTTAAGTTTTAATATACTGAGGTAACATCCAGCTGTTTATGTTCACTTAAACAAAAAAGAAAACTTAGTTCAGTGATCACGCGTGTGTTATACATATACGAGCTATACACGCTGATAAATGGATGTCAAGAGCGTCACGTTGCTGTGGGAGCGCATACGCATACAATATATTCACTGCAGTGGTGGATCTGCTGTTTTTCCTCAGTTTCCTGAATTTGTGAATGTCCTGTAAATATACTTTTAAAGCTGTGCGGATGTGTCCGCGCGCAAGGCCGACGCTGAAAGAAAGTACAGTATACTGCACCTATTGTGTCTGCTGTGTTTGACGAACGTTGGGTTACTTAACGTAAGCCCCGGTTCTTTGATAACAGAGTGAGGTGTTTCACTATGGGAATCGCTTTGGGCGTGACCAACTGCGGAAGCTCTAATGACACCACGTCTGTCTTTGACAGACAGGTCGACCTGTGACCAGGCTCCGCCCTACCTATATCAGCCAGGTCGACTCCTGCCTACGTCATTAATAGAGATTTCTTCCCGTCCAAGTGCAAGGAGGAAAGTCCTGGTGAAACACCTCACTCTGTTATCAAAGAACCGGGGCTTACGTTAAGTAACCCAACGTTCTTTTTCTAACTTCGCTCGGTGTTTCACTATGGGAGATATAGACCACTCCCGGATTGCACCCATATTATCTTAAAATGGGTATAGAATTGCCAGCTCCCAGCACAGCATGTGCTAAAGACGGCTCTGAAACGTCCAGCCTATAGAATCGCACAAACGTATGCGGTGTTGCCCAACTCGCCGCCGAGCAAATGTCCTGAACAGAAACCCCTCTGAATAAAGCCCATGATGTGGCCATACCTCTTGTGGAATGAGCTCTCAAGCCCCTAGGGGGCTGAAGCCCCCTGCTACTATAAGCGACAGATATAGCCTCCACAATCCAATGAGATAACCGCTGTCGAGATAACGGCTTCCCTATGTGAGGAGTAGCCCAAGACACAAACAGCTGGTCGCAAGTTCTGAAACCCGCTGTCCTCTCCACATACACCTGAAGAGCGCGCACCGGGCATAACGCATTAAGCTTTTGATCCTCTGGAGAAGAAAACGGGGGAGGATGAAAAGCTGCCAATTCCGTAGCCGGGCATCTATATGCCGATTCCATAACCTTAGGCACGAAAGCAGGGTTAGGACGAAAAGAAACTTTAGTAAGCCCCGGAGCAAATTGCAAACAAGACGGGCTAACGGACAAAGCATGTAAATCACTTACACGCTTAGCTGTCACTAGAGCCAGAAGCAGTGTTGTTTTAAGAGAAAGATACTTAAGACTCACCGCTTCTATCGGCTCAAACGGATGTTGAGATAATGCTTCTAAGACGATAGGTAGATCCCACAATGGTACCATCTGCTTAGATACTGGCCGTATGCGGCGCGCCCCCTTCATAAAACGACTTATTAAAGGGTGCTGACCTGCCGATTTTTCACCAAAACCTATATGGCAGGCTGAAATAGCAGCCAGGTACACTTTAATGGTGGAGAAAGCCTTCCCTTTATCCAACAGGTCCTGGAGAAAGCATAAAATATCCTTAACAGAGCACTGAAAAGGAATAACCACTCTCCGCTCACACCATCCTTCAAAAACACGCCACTTATTACCATAAAGTGTGCGGGTAGATGAAGCTCTTGCACTTTGAATAGTGTTTATGACTGACGAGGGCAGACCAGCCGCATTCAGATTCCACCTCTCACGGGCCAAGCCCAGAGGGCTAACATGTCTGGACGAGGATGGTAAATTTCCCCCCCCGCCTGAGACAGGAGGTCCCTCCGTGGGGGGAGGGGCCACGGCTGACCTGACAAAAGTTGAACTATCTCGGCCACCCAATGTCGAGATGGCCAGCGCGGGGCTATCAGGATTAGTGACAGACATTGTTCCCTCACTCTGGCTAGAGTGGGGGAGATTAAGCTCAGAGGGGGAAACGCATACAGAAGCACGTTTGGCCATCGGTGGGCTAGAGCATCCACACCCAGCGGTGCATTTGCGTCCGCCAGAGAGAAGTACAGAGGGCATTGAGCGTTTTCTTGCGAGGCGAAGAGATCTACGGCAGCCTGACCGTACCTCTGCCATAACTGGCTCACCACCTGAGGATGGAGTTTCCACTCCCCGTAGAGAGGGTTTCCCCTGGACAGTAAATCTGCCCCCCTGTTTAAAACCCCCGGAACGTGGGTTGCTCTGAGAGATAGAAGTCGTGTATCGCTCCACACGATCAGTTTCTCTGCCAACCGATGCAGTTGAAGAGAGCGTGTGCCCCCCTGTCGGTTGATGTAAGCAACCACTGTGGAGTTGTCTGTTTTCACTAAAACATGCTGACCGTTGAGGAAACTCAGAAAGTGTTTCAGTGCTAACCACACTGCTAAAAGCTCCAAATAATTTATGTGTTTGTGCATCAGCTGTGGCGGCCACACGCCGTTCACCGCTCTGCCCATTAAGGTTGCTCCCCAGCCCTTTAACGATGCGTCTGTCGTCATGGTTACCCTGGACGACACCGCCCCTAGGGGAATCCCCGTCCTGAGCGTCATAGGGTTCACCCAGTGTCTGAGCGCTACGGCGCACATATGATCGATTCTCACTGGTCGGCTGAGATGCCGGCGAGAGCACAGATGTAAACGCGCGATCCAGCGCTGGAAATCCCTCATTTTGAGAAGCCCCAAGTGTACCACGGCGATCACTGAAGCCATAAGCCCCAGCATTCGCAAGCACAGCCTGTACGGAACCACTTTTCCCTTCTGAAAACGGGCGAGACATTGTGTGAAAGACGCTATTCTCTCTTCCGTCAATGTGACTCGATACGATAGGGAGTTTAAATTGAGCCCCAGATATGCCGTTTGCTGAGAGGGCACTAACCGGCTCTTTATCATGTTTATTCTGAAACCCAAATCGCTGAGGTGATTCAGGACCGTCTCTGCGTCCTTTATGGCTTGCTCCCTTGATGACGAGCATATCAGATAATCGTCTATGTAAGACAATATTCTTATTCCCCTGTCCCTCAGCGGGAACAGAGCTGCCTCCACACATTTGGTAAAAACCCTCGGAGCTAAAGATAGCCCGAACGGTATAGTTTGAAATTCGTATGCTGTGCCCCGGTATGCAAACCTGAGGAATTTCCTGTGAGAGGGGTAAATGTCTATGTGAAAGTATGCGTCTGACAGGTCTATTGTCACAAACCAATCGTTTGGGCGAATCGATTGACAAAGTACCTTGTGTGTCAACATTTTGAATGAGTACTTTCTTAGGTGCATGTTTAATATGCGTAGATCCAAAATAGGGCGGAGGGCTGAGCCGCCTTTCTTTGGAACTACGAAATAACGGGAGTAAAAACCCTGACGGCTCTCCTCCTCGTGCACCACTCTGATTGCCTGTTTGCTCAGAAGGGTTTCGATTTCGGCCGTCAAAACCCGGGCCGATTCTCCCTCGGCCACAGACATAATTACCCCGTTGAAACGAGGCGGTTTTATGGCAAATTGTAGTCTGTATCCCCGTGAAACTGTTGCTAAAACCCACGGATGAACCGCGTATGCGCGCCAGCTGGCTATGCGGGCAGAGAGAAGGCCCCCATACACTTCCGCCCCGCTGTTGACGCACATTGATGACGTCATCACGTGCACCGTGCGGTCTCCCGCTGAAGGGGCGAGCGCTCCCCCCAGCGGTGGAACTGGGGAAGTGCAATTCGTGTGTTGGCATTTTATGGGATTTTTTAAACCTATCGCCCTCGGCTGTTTGCCTGGCTGCGATAGTGCAACATTTATTTTTGTTTTCATACTTTTTGAACTCGGGGAGCATATCGCCCTCAGCCCGTGGCTTGGCTGCGAAAATGCATGTTTTATTTTCAATTCCCCTGTGTGTGTGAGTGCTTGGTGACACTGGCTCAAACCTCTTTGTTTTGTCTGAACGAGAGGAGAGCGAACATAATGAGCCCTTACTGAACTCAGAACCGAAGGGCTGTATTCCCACCTTCTTCTTTTTGCAGGCGGAGAGAGAAAGGCAGGAGAATACCGGCGTGTTAGGTCGCACGCTTCTTCTTCCTGTCCTCGGGGTGGGGCGGGCGGTTCCTAGCCGCCGCGGCCGCAAATGAATGCTTTCCCCAAGGTCCGGAGCCATCCGGTCGTGAACGTTGGCCGGCCTGTTGTCCATTGTGAGCAGGTCTTACAGCTCTCACGTTCATCTGCCTCCCTCTCGCCGCCGCGGCTGCTGCGAAGCCCTGCCGCGTCGGATGAGAAGGCGGTCGCGTCGCCTGTTTTCGTGGCAAGCAGAGGTTGAAAGCTTCATCCTCTTGTTTCCTGAGGGTGCTGGTTTCTCTCATCTTCTCGAGAGCGGGCCCGAATAAACCCTTAGTCGGGTCGTAAGGGGCATCCATCACCTCCGCTTTCTGAGCGTCGCCCAGGCCTGACAGGTTTAACCATAACGCTCTCTCACCTGATACGGCCAAACCCATCACGCGACCGCAGCCCTGAACCGCGCCACGTGAGGAGCGTAGTATCAGATCGTTCACCACACAAATCTCGTCCCAGAGCACCGGGTTCGGTGCTCCTGAGTCCAACTGCCGCCCCATCTCTTCCAAAATCTCCGCTAGGTATGCTGACAGTAAAGTAACAGCATTCAGTGAGCACACGGATTGACCCGCGTATTTGTACATCCTCTGAAAAGATGCGGCGGTCAGTCGTTCCATCTTACTCGGCAGTGAAATCTGCGATGAGGCAGAAATAGATCGACGATTCGGATGGAGGTGATAAGCCACTGAAGGCTCCACAGATGGGGGTCCGGCCAACCCCAGCTCCTCCATTCCCTGAATCTCCAGCATAGAATGTCCCTTGGTGGGGAGCTTACTCTTAAAGGGGCTAGACCAATAGCGAGACATCTCCTTCATACACGCAGGCACGGCAGGCAGGAGCTGTCTCGCTGTCGAGTGGGCCGGCGGCAGCTTTTTCCCATCATAACGCTCTCTCACAACTCCTTCGGCGTCTTTAGCGGCTGGCTAGGCTAGGCCCAACTTCGCTGCGGCCCGTTTGCACACCTCATGCAGGTTGTTGTCAGCAGGAGGGGCCGAATCGTTTGCGCTAGGTGGTCTGGACTGCTGGGCCGGGAAGAGGGAATTGTCTTCCTCCTCTTCGTCGTCCATATCCAGATCGAGGAGGTCAGAATTTGCATCACCATCTGCGTCCTCGTCCCCCAGTTCGCCATCCTCCTGCGTGAGCAGGCCATCGAACAGCGGAGGCATGTCCGGGGATTCAGCTTCCATCATTTCCGCCCAGCTAGCACTCGCTCGCGGGAGATGATCGGTCGCTGTCGAGGCAGCTCCAGACAGGCATGGGTCCTGCTTGTTAGCCACCGACACTTTCAGCCTCCGTTCCAAAATTTTCACCGGCATTGACGCACAGTGAGCGCATGTCTGCGGGTCCGCTAACGACGTTTGAGCGTGTTTCGGGCCCATACACACGATGCACATAGGGTGAGGGTCCCTGCCCGAGATGGTAGCTCCACATGAGGATGGACAAGGGCGGGATGCAGCCTCCTTAGTCTTCGGTTCGTGCCCTTTGGCGGGGGTAGTCGCCGTCGACATAGCGCAATCACTAGACTCGTCACAACACGTTAGTCTGCTTAAAATAGGTAATTAAACCTTCGACAGGTCCGCCTTGACGCGTGAACCCAGAAAGTTAAAACCAGATGTGACCTACCGCTGTAACTGAATACGCAATAGGAAGATCAGAATAGCTCGCCACGACGCGGACGCTATTCCAATATTAAAAGTTGTCACTCAACACAATCCCTCCACTGATGTCGCGTTCGGTGCCGGAATCCAATGACGGTCCGCCTGTTGAACAGTTAAACGAAATCAGCAAGTCGGGATGTGCTGAGAGAGCTTGCTGCAGTCTCCCACGGGAAGAAAGCGCGAATGACGTAGGCAGGAGTCGACCTGGCTGATATAGGTAGGGCGGAGCCTGGTCACAGGTCGACCTGTCTGTCAAAGACAGACGTGGTGTCATTAGAGCTTCCGCAGTTGGTCACGCCCAAAGCGATTCCCATAGTGAAACACCGAGCGAAGTTAGAAAAAGAACCCTGTTTGCGCGTCCAACATTACACACACGAAAATGTTTCCGCGCATTTGGATTCCGTGATTCCGTCCGCGTTATCTGCATCGCGAAAATCATAGGGCTCTCTCTAATAAATGAATAACTTTCCTCATCTTCCACTCATTCAAGTCTAACTGACATTCTGATTGTAAACCCTATGGTAAACAAAGAGCGCGTGCCGCATCCGGAAGTGCTTGCGCAACATTACTCACAGTGCGTAAACATTATCGATCACTTATCGAACTGTCCTTATCGTTTTATCGAAAAAGTTTATATCGGTAAAATTATCGTTATCGAATTATCGCCCAGCACTATCTACACAGTATTCTTTTTCTAATAAAAACATTTGTTTATGTCTTAAGTATGTATAGATTACAGTCAGATTAACCTACTTAAGTCTGTGTCATTAATGTTAATCAAACTACCCATGACAAAGAGACAAATAGCTCTAAAAATAATAATATTTTTACGTTATTGTGTTATGATTCATTTAATTTGATTCCTGTGCTAATTTCAGACATTATTAATGTGCAACTTTGTTCTTTTTTGTAAACGTTTGCAATTTCTTTATTGTTTATTAGATTTTTCCCACCTGCTTTTTGCTGATCCGAAAAATAATCTGATCTGTGCCTCAAAAACTGTAATGTGATCCGAACTGTGAGTTTTTTATCTGTCACACACCCCTAGTAAATTTAGTACACAGTGATTGGTTTCCTTTTTTCGGTTGTCGGTTTCGGCCAAGAATTTTCATTTCGGTGCATCCCTAGTAAATACTACAATGCGTAAAGAAGAACCACCAGAAGCGTTTGATATTTTGAGCTTTCAGTCCTGAGATGTTCTTATTTCACAGCAACTGTTTAAAAATTTGTGTCACTTTCAACCGGTCGGTGTGCTTCCGCTAGACTATGGGGACAGCTGAAAGGTATTGTTGACACTTTATATATCTTTAATCTTGGTACTGACAAAATTTCATCAAAACTGAGGAAGGAGAAGGTATTTGAATGAACCGCGGAAATTTGGTAGGCACGATTGTGGTGGCTACTTAGCGAACCTCCTGTCAGAACATCAGAACTGCTGGCATCCTTCTAAAAACCATATGACAAACTAATTCCAACTAAATGGCCCATTCCAACTAAAACAGTAAATGTTCATAATTTAATTTTAAAGAACTAACAAAATTCTACAATCTGTTAAAATTTCATGCAAATATCTAAAGAAATGAAAAAGTTACAAGCGAAAACATGTGAATAAGCAGCATTTTCGGTCACACACCTTCCATTGACATCCATATATAACTTTTTCCTCTGATTTCTAATATTAAAAATATCATAACTTTCTGAATCCTTTGTCTGCTCTGTTTAGTCATGTCTTAGCTTTGGGTTTTTTGAAAATTTTGTCATCATACCTATAAATAATATAAATTATATATAAATATAAAAATATAACACACATTTATTATACAAAGTACACACACAAATATGACGTAAACAAAAAACTTTTATTCTGCAAACGATTTGTTGCGATTAATCGTTATGCAGCCCTACAAAATTGCTTTAGTGAAGTAGTCCCAAGTCATTTTTATATCTTATGTATATTTTAATGCAATGCATTAGCAGCACAAAGGGTAATGGGTTCGATCCCAAAGGAACATGCTTGCTGATAAAAATGTTTATACCTTGCAGTGTAAGTCGCTTTGGATAAGGGCAAATGCATAAATGTAAGTGTAACAAAGTTTTTATTTTGTGACAGTGTTTCATGATTGCACAGGCTTGATAGAAATTTTTTGGCCCATGGTTCAATTTACCCTACATTGCACCACTAGATGTCAACAGAACACCTCATTATGCTTTGGGCTTAGGCTCGAAAGCAGAACATCAGTGTTTTAAACCTTTTTTTTAAATAGCTTTGATAGGTCAACACAGTGTAGTTATCAAGTTGTGTGAATGGATGCTTGCTCTTTGCATGTGTGGGAAAGTGTATGCACTCATTTGACGGTCTGCAAATTTTGGTTCTTTTAAATGGCTCTTTTCTGAAGACATGCTGGAATGTTAATATGATAAAGATTTTTATTCTATCTCAGTTGATGTTCTCAAGAAATCGGTTCCTTTCAGAGCTCTATAAAGCAGAACTTTGCAAAGATTTGTCATTAAACATCTTAAAATGTTTTATATATTTATCAAAAACCTGACCTTGCCTTAAACACCAATAGAAGCTGGCATGGTAATACAGACTCTGTAGAGTTGTGAGATGATATCTATAGGTCTGTTTTGATGTAATCCGGTCTGCATTGGACTCACGAGTCAATCGGAGCCCGGCAGGCTGGAGTTTAGTGGTATCAGTGCTACTGGCATCAGCAGTCATGAATGAATGTGAAAGGGATAGTTCATCCAAAAATATCCATTGACTTCCATAGTATTTGTTTTTCCTACTATGAAAGTCAGTTGGTACCGTCAACTGTACCACAACACAAAGTTTTTGTCTTTATACCTTTATCATCTGTAGCAAACAGTGCCATGGGTCACGTGATATTTATGAATTGGCCGATTGGCTTAAAAACGTGCAAGGCAAAGATGTCAGGTGTTCGTTGGCACTGTTTATTTGTTTGGTCGTCATGTACATTACAAAGGGAAGTAAAGAACTATGCGTTCTGTTTTATTGACGGCTTGCTTTAACTTTGTTTGATTACTATTTGCCACACCCTTTAGCATTTATTCAGTCCCGTTAAAGCGTTTTGGCATTGTTAGGCTTAGTACGTTAATTATTATCATTTGTGAGTGTGTTGGCATTATTGTTCGAAATCATGTTCACCTTATCACTCTTACCTCATACGAGTTCCCATTTTCGTTTATTTTGAAATTGAAACAACAATATTTTAATATTATTTTGCTTTACTACAGTACTATTAATTACATTAGAACCCATCAAATGTGACTTCACACCTACAGTTTATTATACAAACACCTAGTTAAAAATCACAACTAAAATGAATAATGGTTTCATTTGGTGTAGTTTCAATGGTTTCAAACTTTGTGGAAACGCCACAGGTTACATTAGCATCAAGGATGCTGGTAGGTTTGGCTAGTGTAATTTCTTAGGTGGAGAACTTAACTGTACCCATCTGTTTTGTCATGCCCGCTCTGTTATGGCAACCGAGGACAGCAATGATGTAAGCCAAGATGATGATTGTTCAGTGGTGGGAGCAATCAAAGGTTTGGATGCTACCTTCAAACAGGAAGTATGAGTATATTCAGAGCAAAGAGTGGGTAGGTAGATAACTAGATTGATTACTGTATTCTTGACTGTTTGGTCAAGGTTGTGTTTGAGTTTGTGTGCGTCAGCCCCCTACAGTCATTTTAAGGTATTTTGATTGACGCAATGCCCCTATTACATCACAAATGCATGTGGTTATATGCATGTACAACATTTACACTTGTGCTGCTCTCACTGCTATCGTTCACTGGATATACAGCACCTGCAAAAGTGAATCCAAAATATGAAAACATTACATTCCTTTAGGGAAAGGGAACTGGAGAACATATAATTTGATGGGGCTTGTAAGTGTCTTGCGGCTATGTTTGTTTTGCACAAATCCGTATACCTAAGCTATACCTTTTGAAGCAGTAGGGTGTGCGTGATTTTCATACTGGCACAGTATGCAGATTTTCATGCTTGTACATGAAAGCAAAAAAAATTAAAACATTTGCATCTGTTCCATCTTTTTATTTATGGTGCAGATCTCTGCTTTTAACACAGTTAAGAGCCACCTATAATGTTCATGAAGGATTTTTCCATGGTGGAAAAAACGATTTGGCTTTACATAATTATTAAAGTCCCTTTAGGAAAGTCACGCCACTAGTTAGCTGTGTTTGCAACGCCTCCAGGCAGTTATTTCAGTCATGCAAGACTAAAGTCAGATCTAATTGAATGGGGAAAAACAGATACCTTAATCTGGTGTGAAAAGGTGGCCATACTTAAAGGAAAACGCCACCGTTTTCAATAATTTACTATGTTCTTACCTCAACTTAGATGAATTAATACATACCTATCTTTTTTCAATGTGTGCACTTTTACTCTTTGTACAACGCCTTGTGAATGTGTTAGCATTTAGCCTAGCCCCATTCATTCCTATGGCTCCAAACAAAAGTTTAATTTTGTGCCACCATACTTACTCGTGTAACTACTCATGTAACAATCTTTAAATAGGGAAAACATGGAAGTGTTTGTGGCTTCTAAATTCATCCCTGTTTGGAGCCATAGGAATGAATGGGGCTAGGCTAAATGCTAACACATTCACGAGGCGTTGTAAATAGATTAAAAGTTAAGTATGTATTCATTTGTTTAAGTTGAGGTAAGAATATAGTAAAATATAAAAAAGTGGTGTTTTCCTTTAAAGGAATAGTCTACTCATTTTCAATATTAAAATATGTTATTACCTTAACTAAGAATTGTTGATACATCCCTCTATCATCTGTGTGCGTGCACGTAAGTGCTGGAGCGTGCTGCGACGCTTCGATAGCATTTAGCTTAGCCCCATTCATTCAATGGTACCATTTAGAGATAAAGTAAGAAGTGACCAAACACATCAACGTTTTTCCTATTTAAGACGAGTAGTTATACGAGCAAGTTTGGTGGTACAAAATAAAACGTAGCGCCTTTCTAAGCGGATTTAAAAGAGGAACTATATTTTATGGCGTAATAGCACTTTTGGGAGTACTTCGACTAACAGTGACAGTAACACCCTCCCTCTCCCATTATGAGAGTGAGAAGGGGAGCGGACTTTTCAGGCGAGTCGAAGTACTCCCAAAAGTGCTATTATGCCATAAAATATAGTTCCTCTATTAAATCTGCTTAGAAAAGCACTACGTTTTATTTTGTACCACCAAACTTGCTCGTATAACTACTCGTCTTAAATAGGAAAAACGTTGATGTGTTTGGTCACTTCTAACTTTATCTCTAAATGGTACCATTGAATGAATGGGGCTAAGCTAAATGCTATCGAAGCGTCGCAGCGCGCTCCAGCGCTTACGTGCACGCACACAGATGATAGAGGGATGTATCAACAATTCTTAGTTAAGGTAATAACATATTTTAATATTGAAAATGAGTAGACTATTCCTTTAAGTTTGCTTGTATGAGATGGAAAGTCTTGACACCACAGTGCAGATGTATCGATCAGCTGTCAAAACAATGTTCTGCCAGAAAAACTTTTTACTAAAGTTTATTGTGTTTGCACTGACCTCTTGAGCTTGGTGTGCCGGTTCTCTGATCCAGATTAAAGCAAAAGAGGATTCCTGGGAGAAGCATTAGCTGCACAGGGAACTCCATAATCACCTCCCGTGAACGGGGAAATCATCGGATCCAGGCCTGTAACTGCTGTGTAAGCTGTCAAAAATAAATAAATGGCACCCATAATTTCACACTGGTTTGTCAGATTAATGGCCATCCAGAAACCATTCAGAAGTCCACTCTGTATAGATGCAGGAGTTTACTATCTGGGTGAGGGATTGGATCTTTTTATATAGTAAACTAAAAAAAAGTTAGTTGGGTTTATTGGCTTTTATGTAGGGCTGCAACTAACGATTATTTTAATAATCGATTAATCTGTCGATTATTTTTTCGATTAATCGATGAATCGGATAAAAAACAAAAAAACAAGAAAAGCATTCATTTCCAACCCCTTATTCAAAACAGAACAAAAATCTTTAGAAATTACACAAACATGTTGCTCCTTGAACATGCCTGAGCTGTTACAATAATAATAAAATAAAAAAAAATGGACTAACACACAAAAAATACACATGTATGCTTTACATCTGCCAAATATATAGACTTTTTTATGATGCATTTCCCATCAAGAAGCCTCTCTTGATGGGATCAAAAAGATAGTAAATGAGTACACTAGAAATAAAGGTACAAAAGTTGTCACTGGACAGTACTCTTTCAAAAAGGTACACCTTTGTACCCAAAAAGTGCATATTAGTACTTCAAAAGTACATATTGGCAGTTCAAAGATACATATTTGTACCTAAATGGTACATATTAGGACTTTTTATAAAGGGTACTGCCCCAGTGACAGCTTTGTAGCTTTATATTTGACTTCATGTGTTTTCTCTGATCAGATAGCTAACTCATTTGTTAAAACTGTTCTATTTACATTTGGCCACGTACATGCGTCTTGTGAAAACGGAAAATGCTTCTTCTACTCCCGCGCAAAATGCAAATACACCATTCATTACTTCGCCTTAAAAAATGTAAGACGATGTTTATGCAACAAAAGGCGGCACTTACTCTATGTTGGGCCGGGCACGCGCGTCTCCTTACTTGGCAGTCGGCATGAGCTGGAGCGCGCAGGAAAGGGCAGCAGGAGAGTGATGGCGCGATGATTTTACGTAAAGGTCCATGACGGGGAAAAGCGTTCATACAACTCCCTCTCAAAGTTTTATTTCATTGTTTAATATCAGTGGAGTTTGTCATTGGAGTTTTTTATTCGTTCTAGAAACTTTTTTTACCCGCTGTCGTCGCTCCATAAAGCATAAGCGTGTCGTCTTTGTTTGTTTACCTCTTTGCCGGCTAACTTCCAGGTGACGCGCTTACGTTTGGGATGAGTAAAACACTGACATGTGGTTTTCCTCTACCTTTGCTGGTTTTTTCATCTTTTCCCCGCCGCCCTGTCTTTTCTCCGCCCTGTCTATGAGCCGCCGAACTCTGCAAGCAACAGTGCGCGAGAGAGACCGACGCTGCGTCCCAAACAGCATACTTCCATACTATATAGTAGGCGAAAAGCACTACTTCTCATACTCTTTGCCTACTATATAGTATAGAAATAGGCTGTTTTGGACGCAGCACGAGTGTGTTCACTCCGCTCCGCGCTTAACTGAAGGGTTTATTTTTTTCTTTTTTTAAATTAAACGTCTCTGCGTCACGCGACACGACGAATCGATAATGAAATTCGTTGCCAACACTTTTAGTAATCGATTTTTATCGATTTAATCGATTCGTTGTTGCAGCCCTACTTTTATGATAGCGTGCTAATTCTTTTTTTTTTTTACAGCTGTTATGTAGCATTTTCTGGTTACAAACTATGTATGTGATGTAAATATAGTCTTCTGTTGCTTTTTAAAATAATACTTCATTTATTTTGCATGTGCTTTAGGGTGGTCCTTATAATGGGTCCATTTTTTTATGTTCAACTTTCACCCCCTAAATGTGTTAGGTTATCAATAAAAACACACTGTGAAAATTTTTGAATCGTTCCTACAATATCTAGAGGTTGCTCAAAGCCTTTGAATATTTCCGAAATCCCATATTTTTTGCAAAAACTTTTCCACAACATACATAAAACTTGCTTCTTGGAGGGTAACTTTGTTCCAGTTATTTCAGTCTCTTCTGATCTGAGTAATCATATAGCGGACTTGCTTCATGTTGCTTCAGCCATTGTCTCAGTGTATATTGTCTATTGAAAGAAAAGATATCACAACTAAAACAGGAGTTTTAATTGGATGGAGCATGGTCAAATAAGTCCATTGCTGCCATAAGTATATTTTTAAACAATTATACATGTTAGCACAAAGTATCACATAATACGCAAATGTGTTAAACTTCAAAGGTCTTCAGAAACCTCTAAATATTAATTAATATTGAAAAATGTTGCCCAATTTTTTATTTATATATTCAAACATATTTTTTGTTTTAAAAGTTGAAAAAATAAGGACCACTGTGCTTCATTGCTTTCCCTTCTTTTGTATAGACATTTATTCAATATTGATCTGAATACCGCAGTGTAGTTTTTTCACCAGCTCAACTGGTGAGCCATCGACCGGTAAAGTGGACATTTATTTCTGCTGAGGGCTCTTACTGGATCCTCATCATTGTGAATGAACAGGATCTGTTCTTCATAGTGTCCCATTGTTCGAGGCATCATTGTTCACCAGTTCCTCTCTCTGAGCTTGTACACGGTGTGATCATTCTGAAAGTATTTATGGGTAGATAGTTTTGTTTTGTGTTGGATCTAAAAATAGGGCTCGTCCTCCATCACACGGCCCCTGCTGTGACGGGAACCAGCGATGTCCTCACGTGCTGAGCACTTTCAGATAAACAGGTGGACTTGTGCCTCTGTAGCCCAACACTTTACCACTGGGGTGTAAAGAAAGTTAAAATGGCTTTTAAGGGTCATGGGTTTGCCAAAGATATATGGGTGATTCTCACGAAAACTTGGTTTTAAAAATGTCAAGCATGAAAATGAAAAATTGCTTAAATTTACTTTTTTTTCCACCAGACATTGAAAAACAAAGTCTGGAGTAAATGGGAACATTAATTTAAAAACTTTTACTTATCATTTAACACTTTTTGTAACATAATTTAAAAAATTTGTCCTAAAAAATCTCATTACCGCAACAGTCAGAAAACATCAACACTGACATATTTTCAAAATGACATGACAAACCTGAAAGAACATAATTTGGAGATTCTGCACATGCATTTAAAATCAAAGTATTATGCTTCTATTAATTAAATTAACATTTAATAAGCATCTGTTGCGGTAATGATAATCAAAATGTCGTGTAAGCATTCTGACAAGACAATATTTCAAATTAACTGTAAAAAATGATCTTACCTGGTAGCCATCTTGAAGTAACTGGTCCATGTGCTTGGTCACTCAAAATCAAACTTTATTAAAATTCTGTATGTGTGCCTAAACTGTTCTCAAAAAGTGTTGCGGAGGATGAGAACATCAGGCATGGACACATAATTTTCCTAATTTTTCTTCATTATTTTTATACATGAATATTCAGTAAATATTTTTTTCTGTCATCTAAAGTAGTCTAGCAAAACATCCATTTATTTTTTTCTTAATATTTTTGTGTTAATTTGATTAAATTACAACATAACGCATGTTCAAACACAGCCGGACACATTGCGGTAATGAGAATTTCAGCAGAAAATGAGCATAAAATTTACAATTATAAATTCTTATGTTGAAATCACACATTGTGCAAGGTAGAACACAGTATTGTGATAATTCTGATGCTTTTTAATGTTACTATATTACACATTTTAAAGCTAAAATCATTAGTGCCGTGGTGTTTCAATGGTTTCGTGAGAATCACCCATATACCCTGAATGCACTGTAAGTCACTTTGGATAAAAATGTCTGCAAAATGAATATGTAAATGTCAACGTTTGTAGTTTTCTAGTTTTAATTCTTGTTGTGTGACATATCTCGTATTGAAACAAGAAGTTTGGGTAATCAGTTTGCATACCAGTTTGGAAATGTTGGTGGTGCAATCTATATAGGCATTAGTAGCTGTATCAGCAAAATCTTTTTTGTCCTGTCCCTTCAAGTGTGTATGTATAAGCATGTTCACATCATTTTGGCAATGCATGATGCAGGCAATAAACATCCTGGCCTGGATCTAGTGTGTCCACCTGTCGACTCGCAAAGGCTTTGCAATGCGGCTCTTGAGTCCAGAGAAAATACTGCCATATCAGGGAATGTGTTTGTCCTTCACCAAAGCTGTTTCTCTGGTGAGAATGTGTGTCGTAATTCCCTCATGACAACATGTACTTGTATCATTCCATTGTAACATTAGGGGGCTTTTCTGTGCATTGGAATTTCCAGAGCTGGGGTCTGTTTTGTTGCATTTGGGAGGAGTCATGATTAAACGGTTGCAAAAAAACTCCCCTTTGGTTGCTGTTGTCACTTCCTGAGGTTTAACGCAACACATAAAAAGTGTGATTTTGTTGGAAGAATTGAATGCAGCAATGAAAAAAAAATGCAGCACTAAATTAAAATTGAGACTTATGCTTCTTTTACATTCATGCATTTGTCAGATGCTTTTATCCAAAGTGGCTTGTCATAGTGCATTCAAGGTATGGGTGCATTCCCTGGAATTCGTACTCATGACTTTTACACAATGCTCTACCAGTTTAATCATCAAAACTATACACTATAGCTTGCTCACCACTGGAGTAATATTCATTTACTATTGAGAAGATTTAGGAATCTGTATTAAGTTTTAACATTTGCTAAAGTGGAGTTAAACATAAATGTTTACAAGGCACAGAAATGCTTAAAAATGTCCCCACATCTCACTTTTAGGGTGGTCACACTGGTCAACCAGTTTAAGCTGTGCTTTGGGACATGGTTAAAGTCGCCGGGTAACCACCTTGGTTAAACTGTACAACCCTAACCAAAGTGGTGGTCACCCAGCCACTTCAACCATGTTGACCATGATGGTAAACCTAAATTAACCTAAAAGATAAACCTAAATTAACCAGCTAAACCTAGAGTATTGCTGATAGCAGAGGTTTAAGAATGGTATGCATATATAGTTGAAGAAATAGTTGACCCAACTTAGTATGAAAAATCCCAGAGGGACAACCTTCCAATCTCTGTGATTAAGCCAATACGGAAGTGACTTAAACTGCAATTCATCGACTGGCCGCTTGAGGCAGGCTCCAAAAGGGAGTCAATTCTCATAGACTCCCATGTTAAAAATGCTCAACTTTACAGTAGATAATAATTTTTACAGCCTGTTTTTGGTCTATATAGCTAATTTTGCCCTTTATGACAACTGTGAGGGGGGTACATTTGTTTGTAACTCATCCGTTTAAATTATATTAAGCCTTAAACTTCTGCATAATTAAGGTTTTGGCCACTTGAGTGACGGTTAAACAGCCACTGCTGTTACTAGACTCGACCTAGGTGGGCGTGGTTTCAGCAACCAGCCACTTCAGCTTCACCCATGTCCCGCCTCTTTACCCATTTTCGGTTATCCGCGAGTGATTCGAGGTGACGCGCAGCCAAGATGGCGATGGCAGGCAACGCCTACTTTAAGCTTAAAAAACGATCTTCACAAACCAATGGGTGACATCAAGAATACTACGTCCTTATTTTTTACAGTCTATGAAAATCCCTCAAAATTGACTTCCCTCATACCATTCCAGATACAGTGGCTTCCTTCATAGTTGAACACACAAGATTCATTTTATTTTAAAATGCAATAATTGTATCTTTGTATTCATGACTCAAAAATGCAAAAGCTCCAAAAACCGCATACATACATCGTAAAAGCAAGGAAAGAATTTTTAATTTTTAATTTTTATGCGAAAGGTACATGCCCCAAAGTAAATGATGACGCGAGTAATTGTTTCCAGTGCAAATCTCTTTTTCTTGGACTACAACAAAAACACGGATTGTAGGCAACAGTTTACTTCCTGGGCCTGTTGACGAGGACAAGACCGTCATTATCATAATTCCTCCCGCTTGGACTCACAGCCTGTAAATTAACTTTTGTTAGCATTGCATTGTGAGTGAATCTTTCGAAACATGGTAAGGAGCGTCACATTTCCAGCTGACGTCAGAGGTAATCAGGCCAATTTCCATGTACAGATAAGAGGACCACAGAGGGACACATAGCTTTTCAGATCAATGAGTTTTGTACAAAATCAGAGCGTTTGAGGAAAGCAGCATATCTGGAGCTACAAAAATGTTCGGTATGTGGATAATAATGTGTTTTTGAACCATATACCACGTGACACATTGTATTATACCAAATACACAAAATAACGTTGTTTTTAGCAATGAAATAGGTGCACTTTAAATGACTGTAATTTCCTATAGTATCCCCAGAAATAACCATATTTTCAGTAACCACACTGGCATTGATAGTATTTTGCCCCTGTACAGAGGTGCCGGGACAGCTGTCGTAAGCCCAATGAAACAGCTGCTTTAGACTCTCTTCGGGTGAGGTTAGACAGGTTAGACCGTTCAGTGTCTCCATTCACGCTCCACACATACACACACATTCTCCCAGCTGTCTCACTGGAGCATTCACACACAAAGACACACACAGATACTCCATGTGTGCCGAAGAGCACAAGCAGGGAGACACATGCGGGCACGCGACGTGCCTCATGCTGGTCAATTGTTAAATCAATCAGAAGCGTTTCATGAGAGTGGGCAGTGTTTGTGAATGCACTGTAATTGATTTTATTCATATGTATTCAGTTAGTTCCCATTAAATATGTCAGCTCATGAATTGGATCAGTTATTGTTTTCTTCATTACATTTTACATTTATGCATTTGTCAGATGTTTTAATCCCAAGCGACTTTGCTATACATTGTATCTGTATCTGTATTGAACCTATGATCTCTTGCTATGTAAACGCAGTGTTCTACTAACTTTATATATATATATATATATATATATATATTTCCCAGAATGCTGCTGAGAGTTTTTGAAAGCAGCTGAATAATTTATTTTCGCACCTTATTGAATATTTTATGATTCTCTAAAACTCTGGGGGGGGTACACTAAATGTTCCACAGGCGTTTTGTAGTACAGTTTCCACCCCTCCAAGCTTTCCCTGTTTCTCCCAAGAGGAAGTTGGGTAGGCAAAACACATGGTGTAGAAATGGAACCATCTGCTGGTTGAAATCCTCCCTACCCCCTTCCAAAACCTACCGGCCCCACACATGCCTACCCACACAATATACCCTCCCTCAAAACTTCCCTCAGCCCATATCTCACTCACGTGCTCATACGTATGTGGACATTTCTTACTCTGGGCAGTTGGCATGGACTGCCACAATCAAGTTGGAATGGCATTTCGACAGCAGGATTGGAAACTCTGAGTTAAAACCCACAGCGGAGACTCGGTCTCAATGCCTTTGCCTTTTTTGAAATGACTCGACCGAGAGGAGTGCGTCCGATTTTTGTAGCGTGAATAAAACCCAATATCTGAGGATACAGTGTTTTCTCATCAGCCCTTGGGACCATGTACTGGGAACTGTGGCTCAGCCAGGTGACCAGGAGTGGGAAACATTGCATGCTAGTCAGGAACAAAGGTGGGGCTGTTTTTTTTGTGTGTGTATGTGGTTCTGTGTGGCATAGTTGGTTTTAACATTAGGGCCTTAACCAGCTCACTGGCATGTTCTAGCAGGTTTATTGTGTTATGTAAGATCAATGTGATGAAAGACTGCCAGTCTTTGTGTTAGCTTGGCTACATTTTTGTGTAATAATGGTGATAGTTTGTTCCAAGTATGCTGGTTATTACATTAGGCCCTCATTTTATTGAATAGGTTTATTGGTGAATTTGTTTCATTTATCTTATCGGTTTTTCTGGTGTTTTTCAGTTTTAGCAGTGAGGGGTTTTGTGCATATTTCTCATGATGTGTCATGTTTGACTCGGTTGTGTGGTTGTTGGTTTTATGATGTAAGTTCAGGATAAATAATTTAACTGTTGCACATGTCAGGCGTTTAACTTTTGGAAAATAGCACTGTATAGATGAAATTTATGTTTACAATAAAAATAAGTTTTTTACTTTAACATTATAATTTTAATCATAATGAGTACCATCATTTACAAAAGAAATACTGTTCGAGATGTACCAATCAGCCGTCCATAAATGAACAATGAAACATGATTTACTCACCCTCAAGCCATTTAAAGGGACACTTTACTTTTTTTGAAAATATGTTCATTTTCCAGCTCCCCTAAGGTTAAACATTTGATTCTTACCGTTTTGGAATCCATTCAGCTGATCTCCGGGTCTGGCGCTACCACTTTTAGCATAGCTTAGCACAATCCATATGTCTATCATTTCTCAGATGAACACAATATGTTCTGGATGTTCCTCTTTAATAGGGGGTTATTAAAGGCCTTCTGAGGGTAATCTGAGGGTAATTTTGTAAAAAAATTAAACTTAAGAAACTATAATAACTAGCTTTTGGTAGCATCCAATGCGCATTCTCCAGAGAGTATCAGTGTAAGTCATAATTTACTATGCATAGTGATATATTCCCCATTCACACAGCACTTCCTGTCCCAGAAAAATGTCTTAAAATTGGCAGAGAGGTTTCTGTGTGAACACAAACGCGTCCCGTAAATGTTCTGGGATCGCTCCCGTAAAGAGGACCTAGTAACATTGCCGTAACATTCGCGGTAAGCATTCTGTGTGAACAAAATATATATACGATATAAATATGCATCTAGATATTTCCTGGAATACTGTTTGTAATGATACTTCTTCTGTGGCACAAATGGAGTTTCTGCACGAAAGCGCCCTCTGGCTTTTTGAAAATCAAACGATCCCAGACAAATCCAGAACACATTTTCCATGTATTTTCCGTAATCTCGTGTGAAAATGTCTTATTAGTGGCATAGTGACAAAGTGACAAATGGCGCTTTTCCATTGCATAGTACCCCACGGTTTGGTTTGGGACAGCTCAGCTCACCTCACTTTGGCTTGGTTAGGTTTTCCATCGAGTTTAGTAACACTTCGGAGTGGGAGGGATCATTATAGGAGTGTCATTATATTTGTGCTGCCTACTGCTGTGACATCATACAAGTGAGAGCATCGTTGAACATTCCCATACATTCATTTATTTCTCAGTCCTCCACAAAATTAAAATGGTTTACCACAAATTGATGTTTGCACGTCACGTTTATAACTACCTCTGTCTCACATGACAGTTTCGGTACAAACACCCGTGGCATCGGTCGACAAGCTATGCTGAGTCGCGAATGTGGCGCCACAAACTGCAAGTCTGAAAAAAACTGTTATGGTGTTCCTGATTCACAACCTGTGGATGTTTTTCATCACTAAAAGGGAGTTTGAGAACTTACAACAAAGCACAGATGACAAAAGGTTTACTCGAGACAAACAAGCTAGCATGAAGGTAAAGCTAATTTTTTACATTATAGCGATGATGCTGGTAGTGACAATTCTCTCAGACCAATCAGTGATCTACAGTGTTTTCGCGTCACGTTTGGTATCATCTCGGGTCGCTTGGAACCCTAACCGAGGTGCTACTAAAAAAGTATCGGCCGGGTACTACGTACTGCACCCAGTGGAAAAGCCCCCAAAAGTAAGCTGAACCGACCCAAACCGTGGGGTATTATGCAATGGAAAACCGCCAAAAGGCGGAGGCACAGAGGCGATAACAAAACAGCAGTCATGAATAAGAAGTCTAAACCATGGATTTTAAAGAAAATGTTGGAGGATTTTGATAGAAGACAAGGATATTTAGTTGTCCGTGTCTGTAGCTAAAACAACTCGCAACGTGTCTATCCACACTGGATCTTAGGCACCATACGCTATACATAATGTCCATTTGCCACTACAGGAAGCTGGTTGTTGTAGTTTATAAAGTTTTAAATATGGATATTTTTCTACAAAATCAGAAAGCCTTTATTAACCCCCTGGAGCCATGTGGTTCTCCAAAACACTTTCAAAATACCATGGTAGTATCATGATACTTTTTGATAGTATTTTTTAAAGGGACATCAATAAAATCACGGTATATAAAAAGGAATTCAATTAGTACTACAGTATATGCCATCACGGTAATACTATTTGATGCATCACTGTTTCATCATACAGCCAGACTGCTTTAGTATAATACGACGTATGGTCCGATCATAAATCTTGGAGGCAGGATTGCTTTCTTCAATGTGAGTTTCAAAAGTCTCTTCTCTTTGGTCTTCAGTGAAATAGGGCAGCTGCCCAGACATGCTGTGTTTGTGCTGACAGCTGTAGAGGAAGACCAGTAGACACAGGCACGCTGAAGGCGTGGAGTCTCTCCCACCCTGTTTTTTTCCACTTAAATTTTGACACGCTCCTCCCCTCCATATAAATTTTCCAAAGAATCAGACTCTCACAGATGTAGACGCAAGAGTTAAATCAGCACATCAGCTCTCTATCTTTTATGTGAGATCAATCTAGCACTGCCACCGCTAGATTATGCCTGTGAAGACCCTGCCGACCAGCAGCAGTTTCGATGAAGAGAGGTCACAACTGAGCGGTGTGTCTTATTTACAGGATGCTGATCACTATTGCATCACAGGTAGATGCTTTTTCATATAGGTTTAATATAGTTTTGTATCGGTGAAGGATTTTAAGATAAAGGGAGGTTTATTTGTTGGGTTTTGTACAGTCAGTGTGGCTTGTGAATACTTTACCAGGTCGAATTATTTCTCTTGGTATTTCTGTTGAATATCTTCTGTTGTGATTATAATATGATTTATTTATTTATTTTTTTTTATTTATTTTTAGGAATCAGTGTCATTCAGATTTAATTTAATGAATATAATTAGATGTTAATGTTAATACCACACAAACTGCATGAATAACTTGTAAGATATTGAATTTATGCATAAATATAATTAATATATAAAATACATGCAGTATAATGTTTTATTGCATTTATTGTAATTAAATAAAAGTATATTTAACCTAATTTATGTGACCATTCGGCCTACGTTATTACTTTACATTATAATAATGTTTTAAACAAATGCACATGTGACACTTTTTCCAGTAAACATGCCTAATTGTCTGCATTTTAAAATATATTTTGTGTAGCTGTTATAAGAGTTTGACATAAAAGAAGTCATTTTTGTTAAGCTGGGTGTGTTTTTTAAGTATGGGCATGATTCATCTTGAATCACCCCCTTTGCTTACGTTTGTTCCGATAGCCTGGTTTCTCATCTCCTCCTACCTTGACGTTCCCTTGCATTCCCAACATTAACCCCTCCTGCTCTTTTTGAATCAATTCGCCCATCTCAGAAACCCTGCATCATTTAACACATGGCATCCCGCTTCATTTTCACTCATGGAGACTGTTCTTATCTCTCTTTACAACAGAAGCATTGCACAGGCCCTTCGGATTGGACTCGTCTGCGCTGACCGAGGCGGTACGCTGGAGCTCCAAAGAGAATCTGCTAGGTGCTGCTGAGAGCGACCCGAACCTATTCGTCGCGCTTTATGACTTCGTTGCCAGCGGTGACAACACGCTGAGCATCACCAAAGGTATGACCCTTGAAAGGACACGGTGGTTGAGCAATGCACCATGGAATCACTACCATTATGGACACCATGCCATTCTCCTTACTTCCTGTCATCGCTCTACTTCCTCTTTACTTCCGTCTTCCCATTTTCCTTCTTCTTGTTTGTCTTCTTAACATGTTTCTCTTGCTGTGCACAATGCTAAAAACCAAAGGGATGCTACACCTTGTGTTTTATTAAAATGATGAATTATCAAACCCAAGGCCTCTTAATAGAAAACAACAATGGCCGCCAACTTTGATTTTCTCAGTAGATGGACTTGACTTGACCGGTGGTGTTAAAAATCAATTTCTCTGTGGGAATTTTACTTCCGCTACTCTTCTAGCATGCAGTACAAGCCTGAAACATGAGTCAGATGGTTCAATGCTTGCGCGGTCCGTGCTTGGCAACTACCGCAAAAGCTAATACTTGTTCAGAAGTGTAATCCCATCAGCTGGGTGAAAAGCAGGTGGGTAAACACAGACTAGCCAGAGGGGACAGAGTTCAGAGACGGGAGGTTAGTGGTTAGCAGCCTCATCTATGCAGTGCTTGCTAATGGCTGGTAATGTCGTCTGGTTGGCATTGAAGTGCCAGTCCTCTGTTGTGTACCCATGTGATGGGTAAAATTGACCTCAATTTGACCAATGGATTATCTCCAAAAGGTTTTTATATTATAAAAAAATAAATAATATAGTGGTATATTGCCAGCCCTAGTTTTTATTATATTCAGACGAACTTGACTGTTAGCATTACTGATGATGACCAAATGGCTGCATGCCAACATGTTGCGCAAAATCGCTTTGGGCGTCCCGAGTTCAAGTCCTGGCTCATGATCCTTTTCCGACTCCTGTTTCCTTCTCTCTCACCCTGTATGATTTCTTGTCATCTCTCCATTGTCCTGTCCAATAAAACAAGTAACTTAAAAAACACTTACCTTCTTCTCTCACCTCCTCTGCATCTCAGGAGAAAAGCTGCGTGTTTTGGGCTACAACCAGAATGGCGAATGGAGCGAGGTGCGTTCGAAAAACGGTCAGGGTTGGGTGCCCAGTAACTACATCACTCCTGTGAACAGCCTGGAGAAGCACAGCTGGTATCATGGGCCCGTGTCCCGCAGCGCGGCCGAGTACCTGCTCAGCAGTTTGATCAACGGCAGCTTCCTGGTTAGGGAGAGCGAGAGCAGTCCGGGACAGCTGTCTATCTCGCTGCGCTACGAGGGGCGGGTCTATCACTACCGGATCAACACGGCTTCTGATGGAAAGGTATAAATGAAGGGAGAGAGCGGATATGATGGAGATTATTAATTGGATAGTTTCGTTAGTTAATCTCTCCATCGTCTACGTTTAGGTCTACGTAACGGCCGAGAGTCGCTTCAGCACGTTGGCCGAGCTGGTTCATCATCATTCCACAGTGGCGGATGGTCTCGTTACAACACTGCACTATCCCGCCCCAAAATGCAACAAGCCCACGGTCTACGGGGTCTCGCCAATCCACGACAAGTGGGAGATGGAACGCACAGACATCACCATGAAGCACAAGCTGGGTGGAGGGCAGTACGGAGAGGTTTATGTCGGAGTTTGGAAAAAGTACAACCTCACCGTTGCCGTTAAAACACTAAAGGTTGGTATTTTACATGTGTAGTTATATTGTTGCTGTTAGTGGTGATCTCCAATCCTCACCCTGCAGAGTTTAACCCTAATAAAACCAACCTGAAGCAGTTTATCCAGATCTTTAGACATACGTGTTTTAGAGTTTGAGCTAAACTGTGCAGTAGAGGTCAAAGAAATGTACCCGACCCAAATTACTTTATACCTGAACCCGACGTGCATACATTTTTTTTTTTTTTTAAGAAAGACCCGACCCGTGACAAACCCGAGAAAATTCGACCCAAATCCGACCCCACCCAGTGGCAATTTTTTTTACGCGACTGGACCCGAATGTAAATGGCACCGACGTGTGTGCAGTCTGCTGCCCCGCACACAGCAGTCAGACAGAAAGAAACCCCGCTGGTCTCACAACTAATTTGGGCGAGCTGCTCCATTTTGTTTTACTTTGTTATCTGACGACGACACCAAGGTAACCGCTAAAATGTACATTTAAAATTGACTGACATGTCTGTCTCAACGAAAATTAACCTCCCGCCAGACACACAATGTCGCAAGCAGTCTTGGCAAACAGAGGAGAGGTTTAAAAAGGACATTGACCCCTTACCCGCGAAAAAGTTTGGATCTTCGGGTCCGTTGGGCAAAAACACATTCATTTTAAATTACGGGACTTCGGTTATTTAAATGGACCTGTGAAGACCTCTACTCTGCAGTAGTCCTGCGGAGCAGGATTGGAGACCCCTGGTTTATGTCCTTAAAGGGATAGTTCACCCAAAAATTTAAATTCTGTCATCATTTACTTACTCTCATGTTGTTACAAACCTATATAAATTTCATTTATAAACACGAAGGAAGATATTTTGAGGAATGTTGGTAAACAAACCATTCATGAGCCCCATTCTCTTACATAGTATTCTCATAGTGCTCATGATCAGTTTGGTTACAAACATTCCTCAAATGTTCGTGTTCATCACTACAAAGAAATTTGTGCAGGTTTGTAGCAACATGGGAGTGAGTAGATGATGACAGAATTTTCATTATTGGGTGAACTATCCCTTTAAAAGTTTTAGTATAGCTATATTAATGCGCCATCATGTGGCCATTAATTGTTCTGCATCCACAGATTTCACAGATGGTTTGTTATTTCTTGTTTTATTCATTAAAGGAGGACACCATGGAAGTTGAGGAGTTTTTGAAAGAGGCTGCGGTCATGAAGGAGGTGAAACATCCCAATTTAGTGCAGTTACTTGGTGAGCTATAGAAAACAATACTGGTTACTTGTTTTGATCAGATTATGCTTTTGGATCTGTTGCTGATTGGTTGCTTCTGCTCTAGGTGTCTGTACATTGGAGCCTCCGTTTTACATTGTTACTGAGTACATGCCACACGGTAACCTGCTGGACTACCTGCGCGAGTGTGACAAGGAGCAGGTGAACGCTGTGGTGCTACTCTACATGGCCACTCAGATCTCATCCGCCATGGAGTATCTAGAGAAGAAAAACTTCATCCACAGGTGAGAAACGATCCTCAGAGGTAGATGGTATATAAAGTTAGGGTTCTGTAGATGAAGGTTTAACTATTTGAAGTTCGTTGAAAACACCAGTGTTAGTTATGTGTGTTGGTTATGGCATAATTAATGTTTCTTAAAGGGACACTTTAACTCCCCTAGAGTTAAACATTTGATTTTTACCATTTTGGAATCCATTCAGCCGATCTCCGGGTCTGGCATACCACTTTTAGCATAGCTTAGCATAATCCAATGAATCTGATTAGACCATTAGCATCGATATTTTTCCTATCTAAAACTTGCTGTAACATGGCTGCAACAGTTCCTAGCCACATCTGCCTAGAAAATTGCAACTTTTTATTTTCTGTCAGTCTTATCGAAACTCTTTGGTTATTGTTTTAGGCGCGATGCTAATGGTCTAATCAGATTCAATGGATTATGCTAAGCTATGCTAAAAATGGTACCGCCAGACCCGGAGATCGGCTGAATGGATTCCAAAACGATAAAAATCTAATGTTTAACTCTAGGGGAGCTGGAAAATGAGCATATTTTCAAAAAAAGGTGGAGTGTCCCTTTAAATTTCACACTGTGAAGTTTGAAAGCCATGTTCTGTAAACACTACTCTGTCCTTTTGGGAGTCCATTCCGTTGTAAACGGCACTGTGTAGTGACAACCAAATTAAAAAGTCTCTTGATTAACCATTACAATTTCTCTCTCTTTTAGAGACTTGGCGGCTCGTAATTGTCTGGTTGGCGAGAATCACGTGGTCAAAGTGGCTGATTTTGGACTCAGCCGACTGATGACAGGCGACACCTACACCGCTCATGCAGGAGCCAAATTCCCCATCAAATGGACGGCACCGGAGAGTCTGGCCTACAACACTTTCTCCATCAAATCGGATGTGTGGGGTGGGTTGCTTATGTAATTATGTATATTTATCTCTATATTTGTTGTTTTGCTTACTTACGTTTCAAATATTTCCCAGCATTTGGAGTGTTACTGTGGGAGATCGCGACGTACGGCATGTCTCCATACCCAGGAATTGACCTTTCTCAGGTCTACGACTTACTGGAGAAGGGCTATCGTATGGAGCAGCCCGAGGGTTGTCCTCCTAAAGTGTATGAGCTCATGAGGGCCTGTGAGTACCAAGAGGAAATGAATGACTTCTGTTCAACATCATTTAGGCAAGATTGACATTCGTTATTCTGCCCTTGGTCGTTAGATGAAGACACCTTTTATTGTGTTTTGGCAGGTTGGCAGTGGAGTCCATTGGATCGGCCCTCATTTGCAGAGATACACCAAGCCTTTGAGACCATGTTTCATGACTCGAGCATTTCAGAAGGTATCACAGCATTATTCATACTAGACGTGCATTTGGCCACGGTTATATTACCTTCACAAATGGTATTTTTGATTATTGTATACATCATGTCCATGATTTTACTATATATTAATGTGGCTGTACCACAGTATTATCACTGTGTTTTGGTAAGCATAGTGTTAGGTGAAGCTTTAAATATACTTATAATTTAGTGTTAATTTGAAAGTTACCATTAAAGCACTCTCATAACCAGTTCTCCACTAAACTTTGTTCTCCAGAGGTGGCAGAAGAGCTGTGTAAAACTGCCTCCGGTGGGCATTCCTTCGGCCACGATATGCCACTCTTGCCCTCGAAGTCTCGTGGGCAGAAGAAGCACTCGGAGAACAAAGAGAACATGGATGACTCGGGACCCCACGGCCCTGCAGGTATACAGGCTCAGCTGCGGCTCGCTCGCCTCAAACAGAAGCTCAAGAGAATGGGAGTTGTGTTCCTTGATTGACTAACACAATGTATAACCCTAAAACAAGCATGCATCACTACAGAAAAATAAATAAAGCTGAGTTAAAAGCCTGCAAACGTTTATTCACATGCAAATGTATCACATGTCTGATGTGTTCATCAATTTTCACAACAGATTTTATTGTCTTATGTTGTGATTATCTTGTATAAATGCATCTCATTTCATTTCATTGACTGCTGTTTTTTTTTTTTTACATTTTTTGCATGTCACTAATCCCTCACCAACCCCAAGTATTCACACAAGCATTTTACCAACTGCACGTGTTTAATATTATAATTAATAAATAATATTATAATTAATACTGTTTAATTAACCTTACTCACAATTAAAGCATTTTTGGTGTATTGTACCATATTGTTTTTTATTTTAAAATATTTATGACATTTATTTATTGAAATAATATTTATGTAAAATAAACAATTTTATTTATTTATTTATATTTTATTTACAAAATACTATTTTTGTTTAAGCTGCATCTTTTTTGTGTGTTTTCAAACCTTTTTTGAAACCTTTTTGAATTTTTTTTTTTTTTTAGGTCAGCACCTTTACAAATCATACTTTATATTTTAAAAGTAAATAAAATTATTTACATTTAGTCATTTAGCAGACACTTTGTCCAAAGCGACATACAAATGAAGTAAACAATAAAAGCAATATATTAAATAATAGTATATTAAATAATAGTTTATATTATTTAGTTTATACTTTACCAATATGCTAAAAAGTGCACAGCTTTTACAATTCAGACAATTATTTATACTTCATAAAAATAAATCCTGTGATGGAGGCTCATTGAGTTCATCTATGATGTAGTTTTCTGTATAGGTCCAGGAAGGGGGTCCATTATGGGTCCTATACTTTTAAGAGACAATCCTGACCCATTGATATATATTTTCTAATTTTTTTTAATCAGACAGTAGTTTAAGAAAACAAATGACATAAATCCTTGCAGGAAAAGATAAGTAAGGGCTAGTAAATGTAAGTTAAAATGAGGGTCAGGTGGAGAATTGAAAAGATGTTAGACAATTCCAATTACAGTATGTGTGACCCTTAATATCGCCATACAGCCTCAATTTACACCGTAGCACTATAATGCATTAAATGATTTATCTTGATAATTTAGTTTCATTTTACAACTAAACTCTCACAACTTGGCACACTTTATAACATAAACAGTTTATTAATGGTAATGATAAGATCTTATCACTGAATAATGTTGTATTGTTGCCGTTTGTGGGATTCTGGTGCCTTCTATTTAAAGGAGCACATAAGATTTAAGAGTTTTAATGACTTGGGTTTTTATCTTTTTTGCTGTTCTTTGACCTTGGTCCTATTCTCCCCTTGTATTCAGGTCTTGCATCATCACTGTTTGCCGGAGATGGACGATCCAGCAGCTCTCCGGCCCTGCCACGTAAACAGAGGGATAAATCTCCCTCTAGCCTTTTGGAAGACTCCCAGGACACCACATTTACCCGTGACCGCAAAGCTGGCTTTTTCAGTTCTTTCATGAAGAAGAAATCTATATCCTCTTCCTCCACCTCTTCTTCACCTCAGCAGCAACAGAACCTCCCCATGCCTCCCAAGAGAAGCAGCTCTTTCCGGGAGATGGAGACCCAACCTCATAAAAAGTATGAACCCACAGCAGGGTTTGGGGGCCCTCCTCCACCACTGCCTCAGACCGATGGGTTAAATTTTTCTCCATCCCATGGAGAGGGAAACCATGTGCAGTCTCGCTGCTGTGGAGCCACATTTGGGCAGAAGCCCTCCGGTTCCAACTCTAGTGCAACTTCGGGTCAAGTGGGAGGTAGCAGTAGTTGGGGAAGCTTAGCGGGCTTTTTTACCCCTCGCCTTATCAAAAAGACCTTGGGATTGCGGACAGGTAAGCCCTCTGGTGTAGACGAAGGGTGTGGAAACAAGCCTTTTCCCCGTTCCAATTCAACTTCATCGATGTCTGCCGGATTGCCGGACTTGGAACGAATGGCATTGACATTACCCAGAAACCGCAGCAAACCTCCATTAGAACGCACGGCTTCCACCACATCACAGCCGGAGAACGGGGCGCCACGACCTTCGGACGCAATCCTGAGGAAGCTCGACGAAGGTACGGCTCAGATACGGGATCGTCCCAAAGCTAAACTCTTGCCACGAGGGGTGACCGGTGGGGCAGGTGGAGTTAGAGCTCCAGGGGTAGGGGGAGAGGCCGATTCGAAGGAAGGACACGACGATCGACCTGGCTGGTCATCTCCTTCGAAAACCTCCACACTTGGGTCAGTCAATGTGCACAATCACAAAGTTCCAGTGCTCATCTCACCCACCCTAAAGCACAGCTCCGCTGAAGCACACCTAGTCGGCGTGGACTCTCAGGGCAACCGATTCAAACTGCTCTCCGACAGCATAGATCGCGATCGCCCACGGCTGGTGAAGCCCAAATGCGCGCCACCTCCCCCACCCATGCTCCGCTCCCTTCAGCACGCCTACAGTGCCGACGCAGCCGATGAAGCGGTCCGGTCGACGGAGGTTGTCGAGGTCAACGGAGATGGGCTCAAAAGGTCAGGGAGGGAAACGAGAGGGGCACGTCCATCCATACCACCGCCCCAAGTGCCTCCAACCCCCACAGTTCCCACCCAGACTAAAATGGCCAACGGTGCTTCTGGCGGACCTGGCCCTACTTCCGCCAAACCCACCCTTAGACGGACTCGACAGCAGGCAGAACGGATCCCCCTGGAGAAGATTAGCAAGGAGGCTCTTTTGGAATGTGCCGAATGCTTGAGTAGTGCCATTCAAGGCAACACCGAGCTCTCCTCCAGCAGCCAAGTCCTGGATGTGGGACACCAGCTTTTGGACTACTGCTCTGGGTATGTTGACTGCATCCCACAGACACGTAATAAATTCGCTTTTCGTGAAGCGGTGGGTAAACTGGAGTTAAGTCTGCAGGAGCTTCGTGCTTCCTCTACAGGAGGAGGAGCAGGATTAGGGGGACCTGGGAGTAGCCCTGCCCTTGATAACTTGCACACCTGCATTAGAGAGATCAGTGATGTAGTGCAAAGGTAGCCTCTGGGTCCACTGTAACTCCCATCTCCAGACGTTATTTCCCCAAAATCAATCTAGTTTTATTTGGGGGACAGAGAATAATCTCTCAGAAGTACCTCAGAAATGACTACAAATGCTCTCTCCATTTATTGTTTACAGGTGACTTTCTCTTTGAAAATGCCAGTTGGGATCAGAGTTCTTTGTATACAAGCTTTTTGTCACAGTTTTTTTTTTTGCCCATTTACTTTTTAACTAATAATTACTTTTTTCACATTTTCACGGACAGGGAGTTAGGGTTAGGTAAGACTAACTGAATTAATAGAGAACATTAAGAGATTTCTGCCCACTGTCTGGATGTATCGGATTTACAATAACTGGATACTGTGTCAATGCAAAAAATTGCCTGATTTTTAATACATGAATTGTTTTTGGATTTTAAATGATATTGCCTGTTCAGAGCATACAGTAACAATGAATGTGGCACACAAACACAGCTCTAATGCACATTTGTTTGGTTTTTACACATTGCAAGTGCTTTACTACACATCTCATACTGTCATTTTTATTTGATTTATTAACACTAAAGTATTTAATAACCATTGGTGGTTTTGTAGATCTTTTTTGGAGGTCTGGGCATTCTTTGTTATTAGTGTTTTACTGTGTTATTGTGAAGATGGTCTGGGGTCACTCATCACATGGATTACATTTGTCCTTTGTATATCTGTGGCCTTTTTGTTTTTTGCCCCAAGCAGCCAGATAAAACAAATCCAAACCCAGCTGTTTCTACACTACAAAAAATGATTTTCAAGAAAAAAGATCTTGGTTTTTTGTCTTGTTTTCGGTGAAATTATCTAAAAATTCTTTAATTAAGATGCTTTTTCTTGATAAGAAAAACGACCCAAGAAAATAAGTCTAGTTTTAGACCGAAAAAATCAAATTTGGGTGATTTTTTGCATAGTACAAGTAAAAAATCTGCCAATGGGGTAAGCACATTTTTCTTGAATTTTTCTTGAATTTAGTGTTTAAGAAAAATTTTCAAGATTTTTTGCTTGGCCCATTGGCAGATTTTTGTTGCTTGTTTTATGCACAAAATCACTTAAAAAAATTTTTTGTCTAAAAACTAAAATTATTTTCTTGGATCATTTTCCCCCCAAGGGGAAATGGAGCAAAAATTAAATAAAGTTTAGTTTCGCGTGCTCACGTGAAACTTTCGCGTGCTCACATGAAACTTTCGCGTGCTCACGTGAAACTTTCGCGTGCTCACATGAAACTTTCGCGTGCACACGCGAAACTTTCGCTTTTATATGCACGCAATTTTTCACTTGAGCACGCGAAACTAAACTTAAAAAAAATTCTGGACATGAAGGTTTCGCGTGAGCACATGAAATTAAACTTTAGATTTTTTTTGCTCCAATGTCACTTTAGGGGCTCGGTAGCTCATTAAGAAAAGGCGTCTTAATTTAAGAATTTTTGGATATTTTACTGAAAACAAGACAAAAATACTGGGAATTTTTTTCTTGAAAATCATTTTTTGCAGTGTAGCTTTTGTATATCATCACTTTAAGTGTATCATCACTTAATGTATAAATGAAGAGTTTCGTTGCAAAACGAGATTTTGTCAAAACATTATTATGTTATCATGTTATTATTTTGTTTTATGGTGCTACTTAGCTGTATTTTTAAGTTAAGAAGGTTTAAATCAAAACAAACCAACTGCAGTTGAATTGATATTAATTGGAATGCACAACCAAAAAATGAGATATCTTGTTTTGCAACGAAATTCTTCAAATGCTAAATCTTTTGCTCATTTGCTGTGGAAACGGTTACATGGTGAATTTGTCTAGATTTTGTACAATCTGGACTACAAATACAAATGTTGCCACATTCATTTGTACACATTATCTTCATTTAGATTTAACTTTAGAATGTCTCAATTTCTTAACTTGAATTTTAAATTATTTTCTATTAAAAGCACAGACATTTTGATGATATTGTAGATATACCATATGATTTTATACCCACAAAGTCATACTCGCAGAATGCAGTGGGATTGAAATGCAGAATCTGGCTTCCATCTGTGCATCGAATGTATTCATTTGTTTAAAACAGGAATGTTGTCTTTTGTGTATGTTTCCATATCACCACATTCAAACTTTATGAAAAGAAAACAAAACTTCTTCAGGCCACA
Organism: Misgurnus anguillicaudatus; assembly: GCF_027580225.2. Classification (NCBI taxonomy): domain Eukaryota; kingdom Metazoa; phylum Chordata; class Actinopteri; order Cypriniformes; family Cobitidae; genus Misgurnus; species Misgurnus anguillicaudatus. Next base: position 32,662,483 of record NC_073341.2, on the reverse strand, counting down.
AATAGTTACACATGTTGGTTCTGATTCTGTGTTCTTAAATGATAGATTTATATTAGAATTTGCATCAATGAGATTTTTGTGGGTACCCTGCAATGTCATAATATTAAGATGATTTGTACTGATTACACTGGAGCACATTTATAAAGCAAACATTTTAATTGCCTTGCCTTAATTCACTATCTAAGGTATGTAATATGGAAATTTTGGAAAGAGAAATAGTTTTTTTTTTTGTTCTTTTGCATATACATGTATTTTTGTCACAAATTACACAACAAAATTTATTTGCCTGCATCAACTTTATGTTGCCAATATTTTCAGATATTACATGGTGCCTTTTGTGAGATATTTACTGTTTTGTGCACTGCTGGGTCATGATATAGAACTGTTGTACATATGTTTTGCTCTCAGATATATCAGTTTTTAGGTGGCAAATGGGAATTCGCAAGCCTTTATTGTTCAGTATACCCTGTTCAGACATCAGGGGAAATGAGGTGTCCAACTTGAAAAGAAAAAAGTGCAATGATCTGTCCTTTATGAAGACAGTGCTTGAAGTCTGGTTTCATTTTACTGAAAGAGCTCATCGGTTTGTTTGTTTTTGTCAGAAATAGCTCTCTTAATATACAAAATATAGTAAGCATATCAGAACAGAGAAAGAAATGTTTTGTTTTAATGTATGATTGTCCTTTTTACACTTTCAAACATTACAGGTCCATCTATTCCATTTATTGTTGAGTTTGAAAATAGTTTCGTAAATTAGTATCACATGGTTGTCAGGGAGTTTGCATTTAAGCCTTTTAGTTTGTAAAACATCAATGTGTTATCTCATACATTGCCAATGTGTTTATATTCATATAAAGATGTTTGGCCAAAATCCACTTGATATCATGAATATACTGCTATTGTTGCCACAGTTATTTAATTTGTCTCATAATTCTGTCTTGTAACTAGTTTAACATCTCCATTGCATATATACAGACATTATATTGGTAAAAATACATTTTATATAAGTCAATTGCTGAATCGCCTGTGAAAGGTTGTGCATAACAGATATATTTGATAGTATCTCATTGAAATGTGAGTACAGTAAGAACATTTCAAGGAAAGCATCCTGTCCAAAAGTTTATGCTTTATAATCCACAACAGTTCCTCTAAGCTGCAAGCCATTGTACTGTATGTCTCACAGGCTTATCCTTCATTATTCACTACTATTCAGTTTCGTTTTAATTACCCAAATTTGTGCTTTTTATTTTATACTTTTGTTTGTCACTTTTATTTATTTTTTAGTTTATTTATTGTTCTACTTTTTTATGTTGAATCCTGGAACTCACATTCTTTGCAGACTGTCTTTTTGTAAGGTCGGACTTTAAGTGCTGAAGAAATTTATATACCAAAGGCCACCTCTCTAGTCCTTCAAGTGCAATGAAAATATAACACTCGTAATTTTGAATATGTGAATTTAACAGGGATTACAAAGGCAGAGGTTGACAAATTTAACAGTATTTTTTCTGTTTTGTAAAAAGTATATTTTGTGTGATTCTAATTTAAAGCTCACTTTTAATAGTATATTACTGTGAAGTCTTTCCTCGATGTTACACTTGATGTAAATAATTAATAAAGAAAACTGTTGAAAGATATATATTTGGTTGTGATTTTACTTTATCTTCATTACAAAGCCTCAAAAAAACTCACTGAACAAATTTACTTCAATCAAGGTCGTGTTTATTTATTCACTTAATGTAATTGCCTCAAAACTTCTATATAAGATCATTATTATTGTGGCAATTGATATAATTTATGAATAAAGAGCAGTGACGGCTGGTGACTTCTCTTTCGAGGGGCGCAAATTCACAATATGTGTTCAGAGTGTCGTGTGTGTTGCTCGTGTTTTCAAAATATGTGTTTGTTGCGTCATGTGAACCATGTGCATTACGTGTTTTGTCAAAATAAGCGCCTGCTGCACTCGCGTCAAAACCGTTTATGATAAAAGAGATGCTCACGTTCACAAAAGACACTAACTTAACACTGAACTCTGATTATGCATGAGATTATGCGAGTATCTGGCAAACGCCAGATACTTTTATCATTAACCCTTTAGACGCATGTGCAGCAGGCACTTATTTTGAGATGACACGTGATGCACACAGGTTCACTTGACGCGCAAAACACATTTTGAAATGACGAACCACATACAAGACGGGCTACATATATGATGTGACGAACTTCCCAGGCCTTAAATGCATATTTGAGCTACCTTAATTTAGAAACACCTTGTACTAACGTATCTTCCCCCTGATTAACAGACAAGGCTTAAAGCTAGTCCTACACTAAAACACATGTTTGAGCTGCCTCAACTGAAAATATCTTGCACGTACAAATCTTAAAATATGCCAATGCCATTAATGTCTTAAGATATACACCACTAATGTATTTTTTTAATACATTTTTTTTAGTCTTAATGGCCTAAGCCTAGTCTGTGAAACCGGGTCCTTGAAGGGATATTTCACCCAAAAAATTTTTTTCTGATGAACACAAAAAATATATTTGAATAAATGATGGTATGAACACAGCTGTTTGTAACAGTTGACTTTCATAGTAGGAAAACAAATATTATGGAAGTATTGTGATAAATAATGAAGAAGATATTTTGATAAGCACACAGTTGACGGTGCCCATTGAATTTCATCATATTTGTTTTTCCTATGGAAGACAGCGTCGGCTGTGTGCTTAACCTAATTACTCAAAATATCTTCTTTTGTGTTACCTGTCCGGGAAACCGCCCCTAAATGTTACATTTTTTAAAATCAATGTTATCTTTAAATTAAAGGCATGATGTATATACACACTGTCAGTTGTACATTATAAAAATGCATAAACATTATGCGTATTAGCAGAGATTAAAGTTTTAATTGCTTATATCTTCTAAACTTTGTTATTGTTTTTGAGTACACAAGTTTATGTCCTAAATTTTACCCACCACGCAATGGTGGGGCCCTGCAGGCTTGGGGGGCCCCTACTGGCAGTGGCCACAAGTGGTTAACATATTTAATGATTTCTCATTTAATGATTTCTTATTTAATGATTGCGGCACAGATACATAGAAAAAATCAACCAGACAACGGACAAAAAGAAGACACTTGCTTAAGGTAGTGATTGTTTCCCTAACTGGGGGCGCGAAGGGGGCGTGGTAAGCATAGCTTTGAAAGTATATTGTGTGTTTATACAGACCCAAATCTAAGCAACTCATATAAAGTGCGCGCGAGCGAGAGATGTGCGAGTATGCGCGCAAAATAATATTCGCTCATGAAAAAGCATCCTCACGAGGGTGCATATATAAGCTAGTTCACAAGTGAAAAAGAGTCACCTCAGTGCGCACAAATGCAGTCACACATGGAAGTGCTGGGATTAGAGCCCACTCGACTCTCTCTATGCTCTCGCAATTGCAAAATATTTACTCGATCGTCAAGTTGACTTTTGAGACTTTGGGCTTCCTGTAGTTGCTAGTTTGGTTTGATTAGTAACGCATAATGTTTTGTTCCACACTTGTTGTTAAACATGCAGTGTGATTTAGAATTTAGCGGCATCTAGTGGTAAGGTTGCATATTGCAACCAACGGTTCAGTCCACTGCTCACCCCTCGGTTTTGAAACGCAAAGAGAAACTATGGTAGCAGCCACAGGAAAAACATGTCATCAACGGAGACAACTTCGTAAAAAAAAAAAGTTTGTCCGTTAAGGGCTTCTGTAGAAACATGGCGGCACAAAATGCCGACTTCCACATAAGGTGACCCTCTATGTATGTAGATAAAAACGTCTCATTCTAATGTAATAAAAACATAACGGTTCATTATAAAAAAGGTATTTATACACCCCTGATAATATAGTTTTGTATATTATTTAGCATTTCTGTCAAGAGATCCTTTTAAAAATTACACACTGCACCTTTAAATACAGGTAGAAACATGATATTAAAACACCACGCAGAGGTTTAAATCACGCAGAAAATACACAAATCATATTCTGTCTTATCAATGTCATCAAAATCTCATCTTTAGTGTTTATTTAATATATATGCTTGTTGTATCTCACAGTAAGTTTGTTTCTGCAATATGAACATACGAGTTTTGTGACTCCTATTGATAAATCCAGGCAATAACCAGCTTACAATGTTGTTTGATTGTGTTGGTTAGTTCAGTTTGTTAGATTAGTCTGAATCATAATCTAATACTTCCCCATTGTTTCTCATGTTTTTTAGTAAGATCACACCCTGCAGTTTTAAATACATCCTATAATCATTAATTTGTAAGTAAATTATATATTTGAGATGGACTTGAAAATATTTATCTGTGCAAAAGGGGGGCCCAGTGGGAAAAGTTTGGGAACCACTGGCTTAAGGTAAAAGCAAGACCTTCTTTATTTTTTTAACAGAGAATATTTTCTGTTAGGTTAAGCAGTTCAGAATAAAAGAAATCCCCATGTCCTTGGATTTTGCTTAGGGCCCCCAAAATGGTAAACACGCCACTGCGTAAACCTAATGTGATTTGATTTCATGGTGCTCAAAATCTCCACTTACACAGTCTGACCGCTAGAGGGTGATATTGGACTCATCCCTCCATTTCCCCGCGGCGGAGGCGCATTGTGTGAGTGTCGGAAATGGGAAAACCTTGAGCCGTGAGATTTTCGCTGCTTGCTTCACTGACTGGAGTAAAGCAGGGTTACGACAGTCGACGGCAGAGCGAGGGAAGGACGCGCAACCCTGGAGTTTTAAACAGGAGACGTTAGTTGCTGGAGTTTTTCCCCTTCTGAAAAGGACGCTATGAGCTGGGGAACGGATCTTTGGGTAAGCGCACTTTTCCACGATTCCACGTCCCCGTGGCCTTTTGTTCACTCGCAAACAACTCATGGCAGTTTTTGGCATGACTTCAGGAAAGGTGTCCTGCTAAAGCTGTCTGTATACAGGATATGTCCTGCTGGTTAACTGTGACGATACACTTTTGCCGCCAATAACAAATCCAGAGTTCGATATATTGTATCATTGTTCGCGTGTGCGATGTATTAATTTTTAAACGTAATCCGCGTGACGTTCCATTTGATTATAGTGACATTGAGTAACCAGATTCAATCTGAAGGTTTCACACCCAGTTTCGATCACTACGAGGTGGGGAGGGAATTATGTTTAACTCGTTTTCCACACATACAACCGATGTGTTGAATACATAGTAGGCTAAATGTTTACATACCGTACTGTTATTAATTTCAGACAAAAACAAGAAACCCCCCAAAGGGTGTCCGGACTCCCATTGTTGCTTGTTCGTAACAGAGACAATGCCGAACATTAACATCATGCTGCGGTACCACCATAATAATATAAGATGAAACCTCAAATACGGCGGTTTGTTGGTTAGATTTAACTTGACAAAATCCAGTCGTACCTATTTCAAGCTCTGTCGCGGTTAGTCATTCAGAAACATGTCTGCAGTTTGAACCCAGATCTTTCATTGTCTGGGTTTCAAGTTTTGTCTCCCATGTTCCACGTACAAAACTGGCGACTTAAATAATAAATGCGTCCGTTTGGCATAAGCTTACTATCAGAGGACAATGAACCCGTCGAGTATGGATCGGTACAGGGGTGTTGCCCTAAACACATTGGGCTACTGGACAAAAAGCAAAGGATGTAGGCTCGTGCATCATTTTCAGGGTATTACGTATTACAGCCTGAATTGTTTTAGTACATATTGTTTGTACATTTGTACTTGATAGTGTCATAACTTTGATGTTGGCGACAACAACAAGAAGTTTGCCGGTTTCGGTGCTCTCGTGACTATAACTTGGTTTATCATGAGTAGCACGTTAGTATGATGAGTAGGCCTATTGAATAATTCAATAATATATATGATTTCTAGGAATGACTAGAATTCAAGTTTTTTTTTTACATTTGGCTAAAGGTTTAGTGTTGGGTTATGGTTTCAACAGATTTGGCTTGAATTGGCTTGAGTGTCCTTTCATGTAAATCCCTTATCACCATAAAATCTTTTATTTCAATTGGAAAGATCCCATTGTTGATTATGTTCATATGTAATCCTGTTGCAAATTCCTTTGTGTGTGGACTGTGGAACATGCTTAATAATCATGTTGTCTGGTCGTCTTGTGGTGAATGACTTTTTTAGACATAGAGAATATTTTCCATCCCTAGCTTTGCCTCTGAATGAAATTTAAATCTGTCACTTCTGTTTCTTGGTGCCTTTCCTCAATTGCACTGTGTGTGCGTTATAATAATTTATGAGTTATTAAGTAAACTCAATGGGCACGTGGAATGTCTATCATTATCTTTCTAGTGCTCATTTGAATTCCAAGTGAGTGACGTTACATCCTGGATGGAAATGACTTGCACCCTTTTTGTTTTATAGGGAATGTGCTTTACATATTAATCGTTAACTTCTAAGCAGCCTACACTACAGGACATTTGTGTAATTGGACTATCCAGTACTTTTAGGAGAACAAATCTGCACCTTTACTTGCATAACTTAACTTGCAGTCATTTAGGGTACACCAGGAATGCCAGCTATAGGAATAATATAACCATTATTGTTTCCCATATGGTCAAAACACATAAGATTTGAGAAGCATTTCCAGTTAAATCTTGTACAACAAGGGCCAGGAGAGTTGTCTTTCCTACTAAAGTTGCTTATTTGTATAAAATATAAAGTTTTTAATGGTCCAGTCAGTGTTGTATAGACAACCATATGATATGACCATCTGTAAGTGTGCTTAACAAACTGTTTATGTGGTTGAAAAAATCGAACATGGCTTGTATGTGACGATTTAGTCCTTTGTAGATCAGACTGGTTAGACCTGTTTGGGTTTTTAAGCATGGATTCTGTTTGTTTTGTCCATATGTTCTGCTTATGTTTGTTATGCTCTTTTGGGTTACGGGATGAATTAATTGTCCATTACCAATTGTGCATTTGTTTTTTCAGTTAAATGAACTTTTTTAAAGTTTATATATTTGTTTTGTTATTTGTTATTTTATGTTATTATTTAAATTTAATTGTGGATGGAAAACAATAGCCATCCTCCAACAACAGGGTTGAAATTCTTGAAAGTTTGTGAATCTGGGGGAAAAAATTCAAGGCTCTGGGAAGTTTTTGAAAATATACATACATAGATACAGGTCATTGAAAGAGCTTGAATCTATTTTATGCAAGAAGTTTTCTGGAAAAAAATCCATATTATTCTCTATGTAGTGTAGGATAATATCATAAAAATTCTAGACTTTTTAAGCACACGTGCTAGACTGTTTTAAACTGCTTTAAATGCTTATGTCTTCTGTATGCGAATGTTGATTCATACCAAAATGTTTTTTTGCATTGTTGTGTTTGTCAAATGAAAATGTCTCGGGTTACGTATGTAACTGTTGTTCCCTGAAAAGGGAACGAGACACTGCGTCTCCATTGCCATACTTCCTGTGTCCCTGTAACGCCGTATTTGGCATTATTTCTGATAACGATATACTTCCTTGCTCCTGCGTCACCCTGTCTTATTGTAAAGCCTCACCATTGGTTGAATTTGATATACACATTCAGACGCACTTACCCCTGGAGGCGTCCCCAAAGTGTCAGCGCAGTGATGCAGCGCGAGTTCCTTTGAAAGGGAACTGTAACAATGTATCTTAAAAGGTAACACAATGTAACCTTGCCTCACTTGAAATGTGTGAGACATTTAGTCCTTGAATTTGAGGGTTATAGACCTGGAAAGTCCTTAAAAGGTCCTTGAATTTGAAGTTAACTAAGGTGTGGGAACCCTGCAACAAGCATGTATATATAAACTCTTTTTTTTTGTCCTTGAACTGTTATTTGACCATATCAGTCAAATAACGAAACATGAGTTTGTTTACATGTACAACAAAAAGTTAAACTAGAAAAGCATGTAAAACCTGGACATTTTTATCAAAACATGCACGCAGAACAAATTGGTAATCCTGTAAGACTGTAAGGTAAACACACTCTGTATAAGACTTTATGTTGTATATTTGCTAGGGCTGTGTATCGGCAAGAATCTGACAATACGATACGTATCCCAATACAAGGATTTTTGGAATATTTCTTATTTTGGGAACAAAATAAGATGTAATTTTAGGAAAGTTGTCATCAAGAATACTCCATCATATGCAAACGTAGCAAAAAATTTTTACCATGTTGTGTGAACTTGTTCCAGATTGAGTTTAGAATCGACCCGGACCCATCTAATACTTAAAAGTTGGATAAAGACCCATGCAGAACCATAAATGTAATACCCTATGCCATAAATCTAATACCCAGACACCTATTTTTTTACATAGCTGGACCAGGTTGGCATATATTGCACAGCACATTACTATTAGGCTAAATCAGTTGTGGAAAAAAACATTGTCTCTTACCTTAACAGCATTTTCCTTTGTAAGTTGCCTGACATTGATGCATACAATCCATATCCATATTATTCCTCTCTAGGAGCTTAATCCACTCATTTTTCCAGAATAAAAAATCTACATGATGTCACTGTGACACTTTGAGTCAGCTTATACATAATAAGGATTGTTTGCCCGTTTGAACTATAATAATGATTGCTCGTTCAGAGCAAAAGGCTCGACATTAGCATTGCTTATTTGTTACCATCCCTGAGGAAACAGTTTAGATTTAAAAATATGGTTCATTCATAAAAAATGGGAGAAACAAAGTGGAGTGCATGGTCTTGACTTTTAAAACAAGAAGCAGTTGTCAGCCGCCATAGAAACTGGAGGACTGACTCTGATCACGGCCGGTTGTTCTCCGATTGACTCGGGTTTTACAGAGTGTTAATCAAACCCGGGATCCGAATTAAACTGACCATTCAAAACAGGTCCTGTACAGGTCCTGGGTTCCTGTAAAAACCTTTACTTTCTGTCATTCTGGGAGTTTAAAGACTGCTATCTAGCGGTCGGGATGTAAACTGAAAACGAAAGAACTTGCATGAATCTTATATGAAAAAAATCAGTACTGCATTTTTGAGAATCTATACAGTGTCGGCAAACAAAATATCCCGATACACAGGTGTATCGATATTTTCTTACACCCCTAATATTTGCATTGTTTACAATATATGGAAATAAAGAAGATGAGGGCATCCAGATTTTTCCCTTGCGTCCTAATCAAAGGTAATCTACTTTTCTTGAAACTAGGGATGCATATCAATTAATCGCAATTAATCTATAGCAAAATAAAAGTTTTTGTTTATATCATATATGTGTGTGTACTGTGTATAATAACTTTGTATAGTTAAATGCACACACATGCATGTATATATTTAAGCAATGTTTACATGTGTATATACATTTGTATATTTATGTATAATTTATATTATATATAAATATAAATACTTAATATATAAATATATTACTTAAAATTATATATGCATGTGTGCATATTTATATATACATAATTATTATACACAGCCCACACACATATATGATGCAAACAAAAACATTTATTCTGCTATAGATTAATCGCGATTAATTGATATGCATCCCTACTTGAAACAGTTTTGTGAAGATTTGAGCTGATTATAGATAAGATTAAAAGTACAGTTGTTGGAGATCCCGTGCTTATGTAAAGACAGTTCAGTTAGAATGGTATGTGATGTTGAATCGTTGGCATGCTGCTACTTGCACAGTTTTTTAAGTATTAAAAATTGGCTGCCAGTAACCCTTTTACATTGTTTAATTTGAACTATACAGTCATATTCTGTTGCCTTTCACTGATGTCTTTCTTCAGCAACACTATTCAGAGCACCACAGTTAATGTGTGTAGATTACGTAGGGCTGGTAATCTGGAATACCTGTAGTAGGATCAGGTGAGATTCTGCCAGGCCATTATGAATATGTGCCAACACTGCTGTCGCTGCCAATATACCAGAGGGGCATTAAGACATAAACACACGCTTCGAACACAGCCGTGGGAAAGAGTGCGTCAGGAAACAATTAGTTTGAACCTTTGACCCTGCGTTTAGTATGTCATTACAATGCTTTCCGATGTTTGTTGGCGCGTGTGAGTCATGTATTTTCTACATACTTTATGTCTCTATGCCTAAAGAACCGGTTTGCAACCAAGGTCAGAAACTTTTTTTTAATCTATATTTGGTGGCATTTTTTGCTCTGTCAGAGCCCCATTAATTTTGGAACCTGCTGCTGTATATATAAGTATTCAGTTATGGATGTTTTGAGTGTTGTGTAATAACTTCTGGCACTGTGCATCAGTAGTGTTAGAGATTTCTGCAGTGTTCCAACTTTGCTAAAATAAACTCCGAAAAAAAGATTTTCATAGTATTCTAGTTAAGCACAAGATCTTGGTTCTGTCTGGTAGCCAAGTGAATATCCACTCACAATTGGATCTTTGTAGCTTGTAAAGCCCACTCTTGGCTTGCACTTCGGTCTCTGGCGCTCTCTGAAAGACCAACAGCTGGGTGCAAACGTCCATCCTCCATATCAAACAACAAAGATTAATTTCGGTCAATGTTGTCATAACCAAGGGTGCGTAACTTATTATTCTGCAGGATTCGGCTAATTGGACCATCAAACGTTGGTCAGCAACTAAATAATTTTACAGAGTCCGTATTTAGGCATCAATCTCTTGTTGACTGAACCTGTAGATGATGGCAGCCAAAAATAGCTGTACCTTAAAGGTCTGCTGTGTCTTCTGGAATATCTGTAGTGGCTTCTTATTACAAGATATCATGGGTTATAAACCAGTTTTGGATATCTGTGTTATATGCCCATTTGGGCTGCTGCCCAGATCATGAATTATTGTTTTTACCTTTTAAATGATTTGCTGCTTTCCAAGCTTACTTTGGCTTGGAAATATTACCAGTCGCATGATGTCTGGGGCATTTATGTCAAATTTGCAGGTAAATTGCCCTGTCACGTGGGATTTTTTGCTAAATGCGTTTAATGCTTACTTTTTTAAACTAGAGATGGCAATGATTTGGCATAAGGGTAATTTAACTTGTTGGTATATGGATTTATGATTCAGTTTTCTGAACAGGGTTTAGATTAATCAAGGACTAGGCCTTAGTTATATTAGGACAGGGATGGGCAACTTCGGTCCTGGAGGGCCGGTGTCCTGCAGAGTTTAGCTCCAACCTGCCTCAACACACCTGCCTAAAAGTTTCTAGAGTGCCTAGTAAGACCTTAATTGGCTGCTTCAGGTGTGTTTAATTATGGTTGGAGCTAAATTCTGCAGAACACCGGTCCTCCAGGACCGAAGTTGCCCATCCCTGTATTAGGATATTTAAGTAGTTTTTACAAACATACCTTACAAAAAAAAAATACTGCTGTGCCTCTTCTTGAGACAAAACAATGGCACTGATATATGTTAATCCAAAATGCTTTTAAATTAAGGCAGCTCAATCATGCATATCATCTTATATGGTAATCAAAATAGCAAAGCTTCAACTAAGGGTCAACCGATTATCGATCTGGCCGATTTTCGACTTCGGTCATTTTAAAAGCCGATTTGCCGATAAAGTAATGTATAGGAGTGCGACGAGATCTCGCGAGATTAAATGTGTTTCGCGAGATTACATGTGTCTCGCGAGATTTCTTGAGGAGGTGCTGGCCGTTTCACAAATAAAAGACTGCATCCTTCGGAGGTCGCATTTTTAAATTGCATTTACTTCATCACTGTCTTATTAGAGACTATTAACAACTATAAAGTTTACTAATTATTTAGTTAATCGCAAATTGTTGTAATATGCTCACGACTTGCGAATGTAATGCTCAGTTAATGATCGGAAATAAGCCTTGATGATGTATGCAGCCTGCATATGCGACCTCCGGAGGATGCAGCTTTCTGTTTGACCCTTTTACAGTGCATGCATTATATTTGTCTTTTACTGCGTTTGCTTTTTTGTTTGGGTTTCCAATAATGTTCGTTTGGGAGCTCGTGTGAAGTCTGAGACGCGTTGTGTTTGTATGTTAATCAGTGTCAGATGTGAAGTCTCAGCAGATTAAACCCTCACACAGAGTTTACATGATTTAATGTCTGGATGTTCTTGCTCAAAAAATGACAGTGGCTGTATCATTTCTAGTGTAAAGAAATTGACATATATTAAATATAAATATGGATTTAAAAAATTTTTGGCTAAAAATAAGCGCTTCTCTCCGTCGAAAGTGAAAGACAGCGTCCGCGAGACGAGTCCACTATCGCCCCCTGCAGGCATTTGTTATAATACATACATAATGCTTTTTATTTATAGGGCACAAATGTAATGTGTTTGTTAATGTTGTTTAATGTAACTTGGTTTTAATACTTTATTTGAACCAAATTTATTGCATCTTCGTGATTATGTAATTTTAAATGATACTGCTCAAGTGGGTCTATTTTTATTACCCCAAAATAACAAATTACTTCATTATCAGTTAGCAAAATAATTGTTAGGGACAGTCCTTGATTAGTTAAAACATTTAAAAATAACATGATTTCAGTTTCTTATTCATTTATTTTATCATTGAGGGTTTCTTAAAAATATTGTCTCGTCTCGTTCTCGTGAACCCAATCTCGTGTTTTGTCTCGTCTCGTGGATTAAGTGTCTCGTCACACCCGTAGTAATGTAATTTTGCAATACGCTCTGATGCAGCCAAGGAATTGATGATTGCCTTCGCATCACATGAAACAGGGCACTCTAGTTAGTGGCCTAGAGCAATGCCCAGCCCACCCACCGCCCATCTGATTTGTTGGGAGTCACGAGTCCGGCTAATCAACGCAAGAGGCTGGAGAAACCCCGAAAGGTGCTTTCATTCCTGCGCACATGTCTGTTTTGGCGACATACTTTAGAAATAGGCTATTAAACCAACTAAGTGTGCCTATTATATATTTTTAATGTTATAGTTTCAAGAAAACATTTTTCGCTCTTTTCAACAACATACACAATGAAGCTATGAAGGCAACTAAACTATTTACACTTTTTATATAAATTCAAAATGTTTAGTTAATTGTTAAATCCTTAGGATATTTTATTAATTGATGTGCAAGATGATTAACTGAATAGTTCTACTGTTGCATGCAACAATAAAATCATCAGAAAAATGAAAAATTATTGCTAATCGGTCTACTTGATCTGTAATAATCGGTATCGACATAGGTCCTGAAAAACACACATCGGTCGACCTCAAGCTCCAACATCCATCATTAAAGTAATTCAAATAACTCTAGTTGGAAAAAATATGTCTCCAGAGGTGAAACAAAACTTTTGTGAGAGAAAGCAATTCATATTTTGATCTTTTTTTTTTGTGAAATTGAAATGTAAACCAGGTCATTGTATTATAAAGCCCTATTCGGACAGGATTAGTTTTACGGGGGTAGATGGCGTAATGTAATTTTACCACAGGACGTCTGTAATATTGATGGTCAATTCACACAGGATTAGAAAGCTCAGTAAAACATTCAGAAGTGAGAGGGGTAACTCGACTACGCAGCGCGTCACCTCCCTCGTCGTCACGTGCACATTACCTTGCTTCCTGAAATCACATGTGCAAACATGCAACATGATGCAGATGAGAAAAACTCGAAGACCAGAGAGGAAACACTGTGTTTAATTTTGGTTTGGTTTCGTGTCTCTGAGAAGTGATTTTGACCTTTTTTAAGTCTGTGTCTTGGTATGCAGGAAGTGACTATTACATGAGGTAATTTCTCCTGACTTTTTTACAGAAGTTTAAAGGTCCGGTAATCTTTACTGATCCAAGAGAGAATTCCTACTGAGCAATTGATTACATGTTCACCCGTGACTAATTTTGTACCCGACACACTGCATCAGTGTGCAGTGTTTTAGTCATCATTTTAATGTTTTTCAAGTAAGCCATGTTTTGAATAAAGGCTTTTTATATATTTTTGAACTGGAAGTAGTGCCTTGGATCCTGATTAATCAGATAATCTTTACTGATATTAGCACTATTTGGACGGGATTAGTTTTCCAAACGACGTTTGAGTTTCAACGTGTCCCCCACGACGTCTGTGATTTTATGTACCAATTCGGACGGGATTAAAGTTCTCAGGCTATTCCAGAAATGGGAGTGTCTGTTTCATACGTTTGGGCGTTGCAGAAGATCATGTGCTCTGGATACGCGTGTTTAAATGTAAAATTATTACAGAACATGTAATTTTTTTAATTCATTTTAACTAATCAAAATAACTTCTACAAATCCTACTAAAGTAGCCTACGTGTTTTATATAACTGGCTGCTTATAATAAACCCAAAGAAATGAAGAAATAATGATTAATAACAATTATTATCTTTATTAATTAACATTACCAATCCGGAATTGAACGAAATAAGGTTGAGTTTACCTTGTACTGATATTACAGTGGCCAGTTTTAACAGTGTTTGATATTCAGCCCATCTTGATTTAATCATTTTATTTCGCTGAATGGAAAAAAACATTCATATCTGAATAAAGGGAACTCAGGAAGTACAATATACGCGCGTTAGTAAGACCTTATGGCATATCACGTTGGCCAAAACATGAAAAAAACCCCGTTTTCAAAAGATATTGTGGGCAAACACAGACATTTGCATCCGGACGGGATTAAATTTCTCAGAGGACCAGAGGACAAAACAGTAGATTGCTCTGGAATTTTTAGGAAGGTCGTCAGAGAAAACACAGACATTGCCGATTCGGACGGGATTAAAAACACAGAGCACAATTTTCTCAGAGGTCCCACTGTAAAACTAATCCCGTCCGTATAGGGCTATTGTCCGTAATTATTACTGACATGGAGCATTCGGACGGGACTAAAATCACTATCCCACCTCCCCATGTAAAGCTAATCCCGTCCGAATAGCACTTAAGAGAGTTTTTATTTGGGGTGAACTATTTCTTTGATTTAGGGTTTTCAAAACTACTTGGGAGAATGTGTAAAAAATCCTATACAAATCCCCCGTGTTATTGGTCTGTTATGTAACCTACAGAACGAAATGGAGCTACAAAATAGACAGTCACCTCTCGAGTTTGCCACATCAGCAAAGAATCCCTCTATACGGATTCCTTTAATTAATAAACACTATTTTTGTTCACTTCATTGTTTGCAACCCTTGAATGGAAAATGAGTTTGGGTTTTGCGCGGGCAGGCTCGATGGGAATTGGCCGTAACTCTGTAACCGTGGATTGGGGTAAGCGAGTTCATTGTTTACAGACAGCCTCTTTCACATTTACAGGCCCATTCAGGTCCCCTGGCACATCACTCAAACCTGTTTACAGAACCAGAGCGAGAAAACACAGCGAACCAGACTGGCTGTGTCGGCATCTCCCACCTTTTGTTAAATGACATGTTGTTTTATGGCCTGTGGAAATTATCCTGGAGCCATGAGAATGTTTCATGGAATGGTCAGAATGTACTGGAAATGTATGTTTGCTCTTTAAATTGGAATGGTGGGGACAGATTTACAGCATTTCACCCGGGACACCATAGTGTATCAAAAGATCTTGACATTGTTTTGGTGGCTATCGTTTCTAATGAGGGAGTCGTGGATTTGCATAGAGAGCCTGTCGGTTTCCAGGGTAGTCTAATGTTATGCACACGTCCGTGAGCATGTTATGCTAAGTCGGCTCTGAGCTGAAGTAAACTGCTGAGGCCTCTTTTGTTTTTCCTAGTTATGCATGTCAGGTAGCAACTCATTAATCTGTATGCTTTTATCAGGCTGAAGATCTTGGCTCCATGATTTTGAAAACCCCTCTTTATTGTACAGTTTGGAGTGGACAAAGGTGGCGTAAAGGAAGATAAAGGTGCCCGGCGCCTCAGAGTTAATCATTAAAATGAGGTGTGCTGCTCTGGTTGTTAAAGATCTGTGCATGGCAAACTGACTATTTTACATGCCTTGTGCTTTCTGGGTTAATTGTTACGTCATGTATACGTAATCATCATTATTGATAGCCATGCTGTTGTTTAATTATTACATGTTGCTCTGGATTTTGATTGGTCATTGGTGACATTCCGAGATTTGCTATTCCCAGATAACCACCACTTGAAACTGATATCACAGCCTCATCCAAGTACTGCAAGTCATCTTGACAGGTGCACTTTAATGCTTACAAATAAATGAAATATAAATATGCATAATTAATAACCTATGAGATTACATCTTGGAACCATATTGCAAGTTCATCTTGTTTGAACTTTGTGTCTTGGTTTAAAGCGAACAGGAAATGTTTTTTTCTCGCTGAAAGCATTTGTTACAAATTAGCTAATAAAATATCTTTCAATATTTTGTGTCCAGTAATTTACTCATATGGCAAGTAGCCATGTAATAAGCATGATAAACTACATCCAGCATGTTGTTACTGCAAATAAACTCCTTCAGGGCGATACAAAACCCCTCCGCTTTATTTCAGGGTACTGTCAGGGTTTATTCTGCGATAACAACCAGCTGGCTGTATACATTATCCCTTACATAGCATTCACAAATTCAAATGAACTGTTGCATTCGCAAATTCAAATGTACTGTTTTTCAAATGATTGTCAGCACAGTTAACCAACTAGATATGGTTTTATTAATGAATAGGCTTTGTTACAAAACTGAGCTGATTATACAGTCAGCAGTGTTGTGCCCATTATAGAAAGCAGATATACACTCACCTAAAGGATTATTAGGAACACAAATTCTCATTAATGCAATTATCTAATCAACCAATTGCATGGCAGTTGCTTCAATGCATTTAGGGGTGTGGTTCTGGTCAAGACAATCTCCTGAACTCCTAACTGAATGTCAGAATGGGAAAGAAAGGAGATTAATTAAGCAATTTTGAGCGTGGCATGGTTGTTGGTGCCAGATAGGCTGGTCTAAGTATTTTACAATCTGCTCAGTTACTGGGATTTTCACGCACAACCATTTCTAGGGTTTACAAAAATGGTGTGAAAAGGTAAAAACATCCAGTATGCGGCAGTCCTGTGGGCGAAAATGCCTTGTTGATGCTAGAGGTCAGAGGAGAATGGGCCGACTGATTCAAGCTGATAGAAGAGCAAGTTTGACTGAAATAACCACTCGTTACAACCGAGGTATGCAGCAAAGCATTTGTGAAGCCACAACACGCACAACCTTGAGGCGGATGTGCTACAACAGCAGAAGACCCCACCGGGTACCACTCATCTCCACTACAAATAGGAAAAAGAGGGTACAATTTGCACAAGCTCCCCAAAATTGGACAGTTGAAGACTGGAAAATGTTGCCATGTCTGATGAGTCTCGATTTCTGTTGAGACATTCAGATGGTAGGGTCAGAATTTGTGGTAAACAGAATGAGAACATGGATCCATCATGCCTTGTTACCACTGTGCAGGCTGCTGGTGGTGGTGTAATGGTGTGGGGGATGTTTTCTTGGCACACTTCTTATTGCCAATTGGGCATCGTTTAAATGCCATGGCCTACCGGAGCATTGTTTCTGACCATGTCCATCCCTTTATGACCACCATGTACCCATCCTCTGATGGCTACTTCCAGCAGGATAATGCAGCATGTCACAAAGCTCGAATCATTTCAAATTGGGTTTTTGAACATGACAATGAGTTCACTGTACTAAAATGGCCCCCACAGTCACCAGATCTCAACCCAATAGAGCATCTTTGGGACGTGGTGGAACGGGAGCTTCGTGCCCTGGATGTGCCCACAAATCTCCATCAACTGCAAGATGCTATCCTATCAATATGGGCCAACATTTCTAAAGAATGCTTTCAAAACCTTGTTGAATCAATGCCACATAGAATTATGGCAGGGGGTTTGTGATTTGATGAAAAATGGACAGATACGTTTTATGTACCAATAAAAGAAAATTACCAGATGGTGGTCCAATAACGGTAATAATAACATTAACTATGTAAAATAGTACTGATAAAACTCAAAATGGATGAAAAAGGTACTTTTTGTAAGTTAAACATGCAAATGTTTTATTAAATTGTTGAAAATTTTCCTTTAAATCTCAGGGGGTAACTTAAATAGCTTGGGTCAAGGGGGTTCAGCTGGCAAAAAAGATTAAAAACCCTGCTCTATAGGATACTAAGAAAGCAGTCATGTGCGTTTTGTTCCCAGGACCCTCTAGAAGTTTCTAAATCATCGTGATGCTTTGAGACATGCTGCTAATGATTTCCAAATGATGTCCCCCTGTGCTTTAACTGAGGAAGCGAACCCCTATATTTTTACATCGACTTGCATGATTAAGTTCCATTGAAATGCTACAGCTGATGTTACGCTTTATACTGCTGGAATAAAATAATGTTTCTGGAAACCTTTGGCGGATGTTTATGTGATTAATAGTTTCCTCATTCTCGTTTTCCTTTCTGTTGTACATTACAATGTTTCAGTGTCCAAATTTACTTGGAAGATAATTTTTTATTAGCAGCAAGGAGTTTTATTGTTAGCATTTTTCAAGTATCTTTGTTAAACGGTGAAATATGTACAGTTTCTTAAAATGAAACAACAAAACATTAATACTGAAGCTACCTGCAGCTGACGTTTTCTAACCCATGCTGATGTTGTATAGGAATGTGTACTGACGTGGTGAAACATGACCCTGAGGTGCACACATCTCTGAAAATATCAGTGAAAGTTGGGTTTGTTTGACAGCTGATAATTCTGAATGTCATAAGGTGTGATTATTTGCTCACTGGTTGTGCCAGGGTTAGGGTTAGTGTTGTCACTTCACATGACAGAACGTTTATAGGCTGATGGATATATATAGTATGTGAAGAAATTACAGACTTCGCCTTTAAATAGCTGAAGTGAGAGTGGTTCCTTAATAACGAAGTTCACCTGATTAGTCAGTTTTTAAGGTCTTCCATGTTCTCTGTTCTGCATCCTTGTTCTCCAGTGAAGGAAGGAAGCTTTTCTCCATTTCATCCAGCAGGCCGGAGATTTAATTGATTACGGATGTTTGGAGCTCCTTTATCTTCTTGGTGTTCACAAAAGAGGATCTGTAAGAGAATTACAGTATGTGAGTTCTCTGCTCCTTCTGTGTTATGGTGGTATGCTGATATGCTATTCTTTGTGTAGTTCTGTAGTACATAAGAGGAGTGTTGCACCTTAACACATTCAGAGAAGTGCATTCTGTTCCAAACCACATGCAAACTTCAAACCTTGGAAACGCACGTGCCTTTGAATCTTTCAGGGTTATTCACAGTTTCGAGTGTTGCAAATCTGTGTTTGATTAATTACTTTAAAGGAGACGTGTGAAATTGCGTGTGCATCAACAAATGGCTGTGCAAAAATTATTATTTGAATAGCAGGTTTCTTAAAAAAAGTAAGATTAATCATTATGAAGAATAGACGATTGAAAGATTCCTACTGGTTATAAATATTTTAATCATTAATTTATGCTTTTTTATACACTTTTACACGTAGTGACTTGCGGTGCATTTAAATCTATATGTTTTTATGTTACCAGTGTGTGTTCCTTAGGATTCGAACCCATAACCTTTGCGCTGCTAATGCAATGCTCTACTGAACAACAGAAACCAGAAAGTTGTTTACTCATTCTTTTGATTATTTAATTTTGTCTATACACTGTAAAATTTAGTTCAACTTAAAGTAAGTTACTTGGCTGCTTTAAATTTTTTGTTAGTTCAGCTTGAAAAATATTAGTTAGCGGGAGGAATTATTATAATGTCGATCTTGTCTAGATCACCAATCCCAGGAAGTAAACTGTTGCCTACAATCTGTGTGTTTATTGTAGTCCAAAAAAAGAGATTTACGTTTGAGACGATAACTCGTGTCATCGTTTACTATGGGGTATGTACCTTTTGCATATCGTTAACATGTACTAATACACACTTTGGGGCCAGTCACACCAAAAGCGCCTATGGCAGTTGCAGGCGCCTTTTTTGAATGATATTCTATGGGCAGGGCGCGTTTGCGCGCTGTTTATGCGCGCCGAGCGCCTTGCCATTTTTGAAGGAGCGCTGAGAGTGGAGAAGCGCCCGACGTCATTCACGTTTTTCCATTGTCCAATCGAATGAGGGGAGAGGCGGGCCTTACGTTGTGGTGAGGGAAGTTTACAGTTGCTTTGAAGAACCGGACTCCACTCGCTCACTTTCTCCAGCGTGTTTGTGCACCTCTCACCCTCAAACAAGGTCAGAGCAAGCGTCCTCTTTTAAAAAATTTCTGCTAATATGACAGTTAACAGCAAAAGAGCGCTCACGCTTCAATATTTGATTGACAAGACAGCTGACTCGGTGGTTGCTTAGCAATATGAAAAGCCGCGTCGCACTGCTCTTTTTTTTTTTAAAAAGGCAGTACATCGCGCCTTGCGTTTGCAAGCGTTTAAAGCGCTTTTGGTGTGACTGGCCCCTTACTCAACAAAGCAAATGTTAAAACGTGATTTGAACCATAGGTGCTCTTTAAGTTAAATTTACTCTTAATTTCAAAGCAGCCATATAACTTACTTTTTTAAGTTGAACCAACAAATACTTTAAAAAAAATAAAATTTAACAGTGTATTGCATTGTCTCAAATGTTTTGTAACAGTTAGTGAAAAATCTGCCACATTTTAAGTGATTTAACAGTAATGCCATGACTCTGGTATTATTCACTGCACAGTGGATAGTTTCGTAGCGAGACCACAAGCAGCCCTCAGTGGAAAGTATAAACAGTGTCAGTCTGCCGTAATGGTGCTGAATGTCTGAAAAGTATGCGTCAGTCTTAAGTCACAAGGTAATGAACCATTAACCTTGTTACACACACACAAACACACATCTCATCCAGACTGGCATGCTTTTAAAGGCCTTTAATTTTGAACATCAGACTGTAGTGGAGTCTCCTTCCTCAGGGTATTAAGAAATGGTGTTTGAAGGTGTTTTAGGTGTTGCTTGGTTTATTTTAACAGGACCTCAGCAGAAGTTAGATGAAAGAACTTTGATGTGAGGTGTTGACCGCAACGGAAAGAGTGTGAATTCACTGAAGAATAAATATGACAGGCACTGCTTGTATAATCCTGTCATAAACACTGCGAATAAACCCGGGACCTCGACTGTATGACGTTTAATGAGGGGAAGGCCATCAGATACTCTGTTTATCTACTGCCAATGTAGTCATTTTGAAAATACTGGTTTTCTATATGTGTAAAAAAAAAATATTTGAGTCGCATTTTTTGGTTTTGGATGTCATACATATAAGCCGTTAACACCCAACCTTTCTTACTGATCGAGACAGTGACAGTTCTTTTTTTACTTCCCCGAGCATCGTTCACGTTGGCCCCTGGCTATCGGGCTATTCTTACTGTCGAGCCCTGCACAGGAAGTTAATGTTAAACACACATGGATATAAAGAGTCAGTTTTCAGAGTAATCTTTTAGGGTTGGGTCAGTACTACTCAGATTTCATCTAGTTCGGCTAAGTTTTTAAGTTTAGAGTGAGCTTTAATGAGTCTGAGAAGGTTACCATTGACAGAAAAGTTTTTTTCATCGACTCTGCTTAATTCTATCAGAAACTCTCAGTGACTTGCATAAAAAGCTGTGTTACCATGGCGACCAGCCACTTCACCAACAGCATGAAAAGTCCTCGTGTTTAATGGTTGTTTGTCGGCTTGACTTATATATGGCACCAGGCACTTCGTTTCTGATTGCATTTCGATTATAATCTGTTGTGAGCATGTCTACGCTAACCCACAGCAGTGAAATCTATCATGGTAGCTCACAAATTCAGTTCATGATTATGCACACCCAGACCAGTCGAAAACCAATGAAGTGCACTCTGCTTGTGGTTGTATGCAAAGCATGCATTGTATGACAAACCTGACTGAGAGCTGGTATGGAAGACAGGACTATCAAATGACTTTCTTGGAACCTGAGCCTTGTTTGTTTTGATATTCTTTTGGTTTGTTTGTTTCATATGTTTTGAAAGAGGGTGGGCACTGGTTTAGTGGGTACTGAACACATACTTATAAATGGTAAACAAATCCCTTGTTGTCATTACCCGGCTCACCATTGTATCGTGGATGAGTTTCTAAGACTTCATGAAACACAATCTTGGTATATTTCACTGCTATTTCTCATGACTCTGTGGTGCTCTTGTAGCTCATTTCTCAGTTTGATTCCCATACATACTGCTAAACGTGTTAACATGGATTAAAAAAAAAATCAAAAACTAAATTTTGCTTGTCTGTATGCATAAGATTAGGGGTGTCTATGAATTTTTACTATGAGATATTTAATAACTGCTTTAATAACAATAACGAACATTATTACCATATACAAGTGTTTAACTCATTAATGTCATTCAATAGAGTTTTATAAACTAGGGATGGGCATGAGTACTCAATTGCTCGAGTACTCGAACGTGGCATCGATGATCGATCACGAAAACAATGATCATGTGGGTTTATTTATTTATTTATTTTGTCGTTATGGCGGCATTTGGATGTCTGGTTAGCATTACAAGCGCCTGTGGTAGTAAAGACTGGGTGCATGTTTGACGTTGTGTGGAGCTACGCAGATCGGCGTATGCAGGGTTTCCCGCAGGTGGTATTGGGGCCGAGGGCGGGGCAATCAAAGGGGCGGGGCGTATGCGTCATGATGAAAATTAAAATATTTTTATTTAAAACACTCAAATAAAACTTAATTTTGAAGAAACTATGACAAAAAATGAACACATACTAGATTATTAATTAATTAAATGTTTTTACCTCTAACGGGAATAGCTGCGTGGTGAAGTGAAACTAAAGGGTTAATAAACGCAAAGTAAAGCAGATGTTGTAGAACGTCTGGCGAATGATGATAGATGGCGCAAAAATTGTAAAAACTGATTATTTCCCACTATTAATTACAACAGCTGTTTTAGCATTCGTTGTTAACTTGTGGACCTATTTTTCCAAACGCCTCACACCCGTACATTCTTCCGCTTAGAGCTTGAATAATAGACACTCCAGCCCAGGTGGTGACGCTAATCCGCCATTGCCAATTGCAAGAATAGAAACAAAGTTCCCGGCACGGAGTAATACCGTACCTCACAGCACATCTAATACAAGTCAATGGAGTTGGCAAAAACTACGATAAAACCTGTTGGAATGCGTATTTTGCAGTGATTTTTGTGTGAGCATACCAGTGAACACCCCTGACAACTCGGTGAGTTTCAAGTCTTTGTAAACGAAAGTTTAATGCATTTTAGGAAGGATTGTTCCAGTGCCCCATTAAACCCATTGTAAAGGTGGGAGGTGAAACACAAACACCTGAAAATTCTCGGGGCAGCCGCATATGTCGAAATTTCAGTCAAAACCGTTCTATTTCATCATAAACAATCTGAAAACAGGGCTTTAAGTGTAAAATACCGAACTTGTCCTTTAAATAACCCCAAAACATAAGTCCACTTACAATTCTCACGGACACGCGTTTTATCAACTGGCTATCCTCCAGACATGACGAAGCACGTCTTATCTCATTTCGGCCGTGTGGTGCGCATGCATGCTTGCGTGTGAAACGCGTCTGCGCTATTCTCCGCAATGTTTTATCAACTGGCTAGTTATCCTCCAGATAGTGACGGTCCGGACCACGTCTTTCTCATTTCGGTCGCGTGGGGCGCGTCCCCGCTCGCGGTGTGATGCGCTAACGCGCTATTCTCCGAGATGCACTTGAGGGCCTCTTGTGCAGTGTTTTATTTTTTATTTTTGACGACCTAGATAAGGCGGTAGGGTTTCCAAGCTTAGGCGGGCCGCCTTAACTGAAATGTGCTCCGGGAAACCCTGGGCGTATGACATCACATCAGTAACGTTACCATGCATGATTCAAAAGCAAAAAGATAAAGTCTGCGCGCACACGCCGCGGCAACTTGCCGACCGCACAATGCTGTGGAGCATTTTGTGCAGATAGATAAACGTTGTATTATACATTTATGTTGTATAAAGGCTTATTATTATGAAGAGCGCATCATATAGGAAGCGCATCAGTTTGTGTTTATTAACCCTTTAGTTCCACTTTATCAAGCAGCGTTTCCGTTTTTTGTTAAATAATCTAGTATGTGTTTATTTTTCTGTCATAGTTTCTTCAAAATTAAGTTTTATTTGAGTGTTTTAATAAAAATATTTTTATTTTCACAATGATGTATAAGCCCCGCCCCCAGTTAATCGAGTACTCGTATTTCAGACCTATGGATTAATCAAAATGAAAAAAAATGACATGCATGCACATCCCTATTATAAACTAATGATCAGTCATATTGTTAGTTGAATACTCTTAAACTGCTCATCTGATGTTGGTTCATGAATGACTCATTCATGAAAGCTATTTTTAGGTGTTAAAACGTATAAACCTGTTTTTTAAGTATCTTTCGATGAACAGCAGTTTACATAAGGTGCCAGTGCAGAAACGTTCCCTTTTACTCATGTTGGTTTCATTATGAAACCAACATATTATGATTACTATTGTTCAGTCAGAATTTAATAAAGCGACTCCCTGTGATGTCATCGGATGACTTCTGGGCTGGTTTAACCAAGACTCACCCAGGTCAATCCTGTCTGGTTTCATACTGAGCATTAGGTGGAATTGTTTCTTCCCACATTGTATACTAACATAAGATTTCTCATTTGCTAGTGTTATGTCAAAGCCATTTTTTGGCTTTGTTAATTTTATAATGTTTTCTTTTTCGGACACTTGTATTATTGAGTTAACATTCACTATTCTTTTGAACATATTCATATGTGTGTGATGTGCCTGAGCGGAGCATCTCTCTGTTCTCCCAAGGGAAACGGGAAATGTTATTTTCTGGCTTGGCATTACCGATGACCTCACCGGCCCAGATGGCGTAAGGCTAAACTATCATCTTAGCTGCTTTTTACTGCCAATGAAATGATTTTAGGCCTCAAAAACCACCCACATGATTTTTCCCTGCTATCACATTTGTGTGCCAAACATTTCTCATATCACTGCTGTAATGAGGGAGCTAAGTTTTCTATTTCTGTATCACCATGCCAGCCGGTCGTGAGTCTGGATAGGGTCTTTAATGGCCTCCAGGTTAGCTGTGTCATTTGATTAGCCATTATAGTTAGTTTTCAGTGGGTAAATCTGATTTATGGATGTTCAGGACATCCTGTATCTCTTAAGAATGAATAATCCCATGCTCATGGACTCTGAAAAGCAACCTTTTGCTAATAAAAAAATTGAAATGTCTCCAAAACATCTGCACAATAAAATAGCCTCATTTAGGGTTTTAATAAAATGTCCTGTTTGTTTTGTATATACATGGGTTAAAGTTTATGTTAAGAGTTTCCTCTTTACAAGAAAAATTGACACTTGGCCGGCTGCCCCCTGACTCAACAGGACGCTAATTTGTCCAGTGTTACAGTCTCTCTTTTGTTTGATGAGTGAGTTTTCTAGGGACATGAACTATCCAAGCACCCCTTGCACCACAAAACAACAATTGTTCCCACCCGTGGTGCTCCTTGTGTTAATGACCTCAATAATGTGTAGTTTTGCAAACATGCCCTGTGACCTATAATGATTCTGGCCCCAACCATTTCCTCCGTAGAAATGTTTCCCTTGCATTCATAAAGCATTTTACAATTTATGTTTTTAATTCTTGTTCATAAAGACATCTTGAAAATATTGCGTCGTCGTTCCCCCTGCATTGAACTCTATGGATTGGGCTACAGTCAGTCGTACCATGAAAGTAATAGTGAATAAAATTGTGATAAAATGTCCCTAGCTGCCACTGGGGCAATAACTATTCAAAACGTACACCGTTTCATCTAGAGTTCACATTAGTATCTCAAAGGTGCATACTGGTTCCAAATGAATGTATACATATCTGTAACTAAATGGTTCCTTTTCACATGGTACTGCTCCGCAGATGGGGTTGTGGCTAGAAGGGATACAGCTACAGCCAAATCGTGTGAAATCTCCCAGGATGAGTGCTGTTTCCATCCTAATCCTACCTTCAAACCTAACCATAAACCCAACATTTCACGTGATTTGTCTGTAACTATCCTATCTAGCCAGAACTGCTGTTTTTCATCCTAATCCTATTCATAAATCCAACATCTTGCGAGATTTGGTCGTACCTGTATCGCTTCTAGACAGAGCCCAGTGACGCTTGGAACACTTTCCGGACCATTTTTCTGACAGTGTAGCTAAATGATGCAATAACAAATGACATGCGATAGGCATGGGCCGGTTACCGGTTTCAAGATATACCAGGTTTTAAAGAGTCAAGGTTTCAAAACCACTAAAATTTTATTTGATACCGTTTTCAGGGTATAAGCTGTGTTTACACTAGGGCTGCAAGATTTGGGTAATTTTCCCCCTTGCGGTTATTAATGCTAATATTGCGATGTGCGGTTGCGATTATAATAGATGGTATCATGAGTCAACTTGATGGGTTTTAAGGAAAATCCACACACAGTTTAGTGATAATGCTAAAATGTGTATTTGTAAAACTAGAAATGTTTTCGTATTGCCACGTGATGTAGCAACTGCTCAGTGTCAGTAATCCTAAATCCAAAATACCGCCATACAACAGACGTAGAGGTTTTTTTTTGCTACCAGATCACTGTCAATCTCCTCTGCATCCATCTTCGCTCTGGTATTTCCGCGCTGCGCACACACAAGTGACGACGCACACCACACACGTGCATGCCACATATGCACTGCCTTTTTTGTTAGTTTTTCTTTCTTTTTTTAAACAGCAAGAAAAATCATCAAGCTGTTATCAGAAAGTTGGTGTTAACAAGTCCACACATGGATTTATTTAATATAATTGCAACATTTTGCTGTCATATAATTGCACAGGCTGACATTGCGATTGCGATTGCGATGCGATTAATTGTGCAGCACTAGTTTACACAAAATTAAGTTAAATAATTAAGTCATGTAATTGATTTGATGTTTACATTTAATATTATTAATATTAATACATTTTAATTTTATAATTTTTTGAAAGAATATTAGTGCTGCTTCACGATTAGTCGCGACTAATCGTTTGCAGAATTCAAGTTTTTGTTTACATAATATATGTTGGTGTACTGTGTATAATAATTATGTATAAATTCAAACACACACATGCATGTATATATTTAAGAAATATTTGCATGTGTATATAAAGTTTTATATTTTTATATAATTTATATTATATATAAATATAAATATTAATTATATAAATATTTTTTTTTCTTTAAATTATACATGCATGTGTATGTATTTATTTATACATAATTATTATACATAGTACACCAACATATATTATGTAAGCAAAAACTTTTATTCTGCAAACGATTAGTCGCGACTAATCGTGAGGCAGCACTAAAGAATATTATAAATATTATAATTTAAGGCCATATTTGAGCCTGGCATACATATTATGTTGCTTAAAAATAAAATGTATTGTGACCAGTTAAAAAGTTGTTGTTTGTATATGCAGAAATTTGAAAACAACACATATAGGGGCGGTTTCCCGGACAGGGATTAGACTAGTCCTAGACTAAAACATTTTTAAGAGCTGTCCAAACTGAAAACAACTTGCACTGACATGTCTTAAAATATATCAGTTCCCTTTGTTTTGCCTCAAAATGCACACAGGTAATGTTTTTAGTAAGGCATGTTTGTTAAAATTAGTTATATTTCCGAATTAATCTAAGGCCTAGTCCTGGATTAAGCTAATCCCTGTCCGGGAAACCGCCCATTAGTGTTGAAATGGCAATACTGCAAGCAACACCGTGAAACTGTGGTATTTTTGCTTAAGGTTATCATTCCACCAAAATCTCATACCATCCCATGGCTAATATTCGATAAAATAATGCTTTGCGTTTTTATCATTTAAACCGTAATAAAATATATTTACTGAACACTGAACATTAAAATGATTCAGTTATTGAAAACCATTAATGTAAAATGACAGAAAAAACTATATTTGTGTATTACGGAAAATTTCTGTAATTTATTGTGCTTGTTATTTTACAGTATTTTTCCGGCACCTCAGCTGCCAAAATTCTACTGTTTTTTTACAGTGTTAATGTAAAATTACAGATGATATGTATTTTTGTATTACAGACAGAGGCGGACACTACTAAGTATTTTTACTTTCTACATAAGTACATTTTTAAGTATTCGTATTTTATCAGTGTTTTTCTTAATCTTAAGTTTTACTCCCACTACATTTCATAATTTTAGTTTTTGGTTTATATTTAATATTTAAGTACATTAAACATCTAGGTTTTTTTTACTTTTACTTAAGTAAAAAGTTATTTTGTACTTTAATCAAGAAAAGTAAAAGTACACAATTTTATGTAATTAGGTATTAAAGGGGCCATGGCACAGTACTTTTTTAAGATGTCAAATAAATCTTTGGTGTCCCGAGTGCATATGTGAAGTTTTAGCTCAAAATACCATATAAATAATTTATTATAGCATGTTAAAATTGCCACTTTGTAGGTGTGTGCAAAACGTGCCGTTTTGGGTGTGTCCTTTTAAATGCAAATGAGCTGATGAAATTCAAACACTGATCACAATGATGGTGGTTTGCTGCAATTATTATTTTCTCTGCACTAAATGGCAGTGCTGTGGTTGTATAGTGCAGATTAAGGGGTGGTATTATTATAACAAGAGCCCCTTATGACATCATAAGGAGAGCCAAATTTCAACGACCTATTTTTCATGTGCTTGTAGAGAATGGTTTACCAAAACTAAGTTACTAAATGGATATTTTTCACATTTTCTAGGTTGATAGAAGCACTGGGGACCCAATCATAGCACTTAAACATGGAATAGTCAGATTTTCATGCCATGGCCCCTTTAAATCAATTTTAATATGCACTATTAAAGGAATACACAGTTTTACACAACATTTTTTAGTAAAGTAAAATAAAAAATTTCCACAGACGCTTGGAAAATTAACTTAAAATACTCAAGTAGTATCCGCCTCTGAAAATTTCTGTAATTTATTGTGCCTGTTATTTTACGGTATTTTTCTGGCACCTCAGCTGCCGGGATTTTACCTTTATTTTTATTTTTTACAGTGTATATATGCATATTGTGATTGTGTGACATGCACGTTTGTGGTATTTCGATTTACTTCCAGCCATACTTTAACACAGGAGTTGTTTGTGTTTCCAGACAGCTCTAATGTGCCTTCCCTTTTTTTAAACAGGTTTAACTGAGTCATTAAACCTTTACTCTGATACTCAATACTGTGATTTCTCTCTCTCTGTCTGTCTGTCTGTCTGTCTGTCTCTTTCTTTCTCTTACATTCTTGCTTTCAACCAGCAGGAACTTGGACTATAAGATAATAAAGAAAGAATTTATGTCACAACCTCTCCCTAGGCCTTTCCGTATGGTTTCCTTTTCCGGCTCTTCTGCAGTCAGGATGATCACTTTCAGACTCACCCATGATTCATTGCCCAGACGTTTAGCGGATGGTGTCATCGGCTTTCAACAGCTGTATTCCACTTAGACCACTGGTCATAATTGGCTAAATGTTTTGTGGTAAAGCAGCAGTGCTAGAGAAGATAGTGTTTAAGATATTTAGCCTTTCTCTTCAGTGAAACTGTCTAAACAGGTTGATGACTCTTACTGCACTCATTCATTTTGTCCAATGAAATGTGTTTTAGAACGATGAGGCCCCTCCTCCTTATACTACCTGTAAACAACAAGCAAATCCTGTTTACGGCTGCGAGATAGCAATTGGCTGTTGGCAAATAAAAAAAGAGGCCTAGCTCTTTGATATATCCCACTTCCTGTTTGGTTAAAGGAAAACACATGTTCATACCTCAACTTAGACGAATTAACACACACCTATGTTGTTTCAATGCGTGCACTTTTAATCTTTGTACAGCGCCTCGTGAATGTGTTAGCATTTAGCCTAGCCCCATTCATTCCTTAGGATCCAAACAGAGATGAATTTAGAAGCCACCAAACACTTTCATGTTTTCCCTATTTAAAGACTCTTATATGAGTAGTTACAAGAGTAAGTATGGTGGCAAAAAATAAAACTTTTGTTTGGAACCATAGGAATGAATAGGGCTAGGCTAAATGATAACACATTCACGAAGCGCTGTACAAAGATTAAAAGTGCATGCATTGAAAAAAGATAGGTATGTATTAATTCATCTAAGTTGAGGTAAGAACATAGTAAAATATTTAAAAAACGGTGGTGTTTTCCTTTAACAGCATCACTTTTTTTAGTCTGCTACAATGCTGGAAAGGAAATGGTTTACCCCGGGTGACCGATCAATATGGCCTATTTCAGAGAATCAATTCATAGAGACAAAGATCGAGGTTTGTAGTGGTTAAGGCTGAAAGTGATCTTCCAGTCTTCCTTTGTCTACGATTCCCCCCCCCCCTTGCATCTTCTCCTCATCTGATCCTCTCGATGGGCCGACAGACTCGAATTTCCGCCACCACAGGACTACTGTCCTGTTCTGGCTAGTCAGCTTTTGCCCCACACAATACATAGGAATCGGCTAACAGTGGCTGTAAATGTTTCACTGCTGCTGGCAAATATGAGACCAATACTTTTTTTTTCCATGGCATCAAAAGAAGTGCCATGTGGAGGCTGAATTATGCCTCATCCCTGGTGAGCCAGACAGGAAGGATGAAAGGGAAAGATGATGCCTTTGGGCATCTTATTAGGCACAGCAGGTTGTTTTGAGGATGTGGTAAGGATGGAGAACCCTCCACCCCTCAATTCTGCAAAGAGGACATTTTGGAGGCACCTTAAAATGAACTATGTGAACGCTAATGTATGAATTAAAACCATGTGGAGCTTTTCACCAGGGAAGTACTGTAATACTGTTTGAATTGGGTGGCATGACTAAATTAAATTAACTACAATTTTGGTATTAAAATCAATATGTTGTCTATATTGGTAGTTTCTATATGAGGCAGTTAAAAGATTAAATCCATTAAACTGGATTTTTATAATTACGCTGCGGCTACACAGTGTTTAAAATGATATAATGTAGCAGAATCTCAACCGGTTGACACATTTCAACCTAAATATTCATATCACCCAGCCTTGGTGTACCTGATAATATTTTGGTATTTTAATTGTTAATGTTGTAACATGATAAACCCCACAGGAAGTGTACTTGATTCCCTTTTATGTTTCATGTATAATTCATGAAATTAAGATGGAGTGCCGTAGATTTTTTTGGAGGGTGCCTAAGCTAGATTTCAGGTGCAGAGTGAGAACTGTGCCATGTTGAGCCATATGATTTTAGTAATATAGACAGGGTGACATTTTCACCTCTCGGTCTCTGCCTGCTTGTTAGGTTGTGGGTGTAACTTCTATGTTTTTATTGACTGAGATAGGACTGCAGCGATTTTGATTTTGAATCGACTCATGAAATTTATTAATCGATTTTGAATCGATTCTGTGTTTCATGCACAGCTTGTGAGTGTACTACGGCATTTGGTCAGAAGGAAGTCCTTATCAATCTAAAATTATTATGAGTCGGAGTTGTTTATTATGTGCATTTAAAAAAGCAACACTCGTTAAACAAAATCATTCCAAAATATTCTTTACTATAATGAAAATACCTGAAACAATTTGAAGAACAGTGATTATACATATTCTTATAGACTTTCCTGGAATAGAGGGTATGCATTGACGTCACTTTTCCACGTGACCACGCGAGAGCTCGTCAGGTTGAGTGGCAAAACGTGCAATAAAATGGCTGGTTTTCATAGGGGCTGCTGCGAAAATGCCAGTAAAACTGACTATTATCAGCTTAAATTGAATTTAGTTGGACTTGATAGCAGAGGTGCACAATACTTAGTTACATTAGTTACATTTTCCAAGCATCTGTGCTTTATTAGGATGTTTGTATTTGAAAAATTTTACTTCACTACATTCTAAAACAAATAATCATACTGCGTATTCTTTAATATTGCATATTAAAATTTATTTAATACCTAATTACATGTAAATTGTGTACTTTTACTTGAGTAAAAGTACGTTAATGTACTTAAATATTAAATGTAAAACAAAAACATATTATTTATGAAATTTAATAGAGTGAAAATGAAGAGTTTCGTTGCAAAACGAGATAAATCCATTTTTTAACATTTTTGTCAAAACATGTTTATTATTATGTTATCATGATATTATTTTGTTTTATGGTGCTACATAGCTGTATTTTTTAAGTTATGAAGGTTTAAATCAAAACAAACCAACTGCAGTTGCATTGAAATTAATTGGAATGTACAACCAAAAAAACTAGATTTCTGAACAATTAAAAAAACGGTGGTTATCTCAAAATACAAAATACAAATACTTTTAAGTAGAAAGTATAACCTCCGCTTGATAGTGACCCTAGCATCTTATCAACCCACCTGTGGTCTTTGGACGTTGGCATTAACGATCAATTTACTTCTCCTTTCGGTATTTTT
Source organism: Misgurnus anguillicaudatus (assembly GCF_027580225.2). NCBI lineage: Eukaryota > Metazoa > Chordata > Actinopteri > Cypriniformes > Cobitidae > Misgurnus > Misgurnus anguillicaudatus. Next base: position 32,630,131 of record NC_073341.2, on the reverse strand, counting down.
TGGCAGTTTGTAAAACGATAGCTCCGAATTCTTGTTAATCTGTTAGTACAGTTTATCGCACAACAGCTTTTTCCCATTTCGACGCGTTTTCACCATGTTTTCGCTGATGTCGGGGTGTCACGATTCTCCAAATCCTCGATTCGATTACATTTTCGATTCTGATGTCACGATTCAATTCGATTCTCGATTTTTAAATGAATTTTTTTAAGACAAAAAATGATATGCCTTTATTATTATTATTATTATTATTATTATTATTATTATTATTATTATTATTATTATTATTATTATAATTTCACAGTAACATTCACATTGCGTGCTTTTCCTCGCATGGGGGTTTGGGGGCTTCACAATTACGCGAGAGAGCTTGTAGAGAGAGAATTCCTTCTTGCACTCAGATGGACTTAATGCGCGCGTCTTGGACTCCTATTATCTGAACTAAAACCGGTGCGTCATAAGCAGCTGCGCTTCTCTCTGTCTCACGTGCATGCGCATCTCGCATCTGTCCAAAGTCTAAACATAAACTAAAGTAATAATCCTTATGTATTTGTTCAGTTTTTATGCGTTTCATGCGAGCTGAGGCAAACTATATGTTTTGTTTAAAATATAACCCTGCATCTTGGCGGCTCTCTCGTGCACGTGCAGAGAGCTGCACTCTGTCCGAGGGCAGATCACTAGGTAGTAATCCTGTTTATGATATGCATTTCAAGGAGTTGTAGCAATACATCCCTCGTGTTTAAAATATAAATCGCGTTCCGCTGGATGGATGTTTTTAAAGGCACTTCTGAGAGTTTATTTTCCCCCGCTTGGCAAGCCGACCGGACGTGACATGGGGGCGTGGCAGCATCGACGATCCAATTTTTTAATTCGAAGTTCGAGGTTGTGGCTTAATTTCGATCGATTTCGATTTAAAATCGAAATCGTGACACCCTTATGTCACGCTGTACTCAAATGCTGCCGCTCTGTCTTTTGCCACTCAGTGGGCGTAACCCCAGTCCCTCTCGCCGACGGTGACATCATGTGCATACCCTCTATAGCGTTTGTAATGCTACTACTTCTGCGGCACAAAGGGAGTTTCTGCACGAGAGCGCCCTCTGGTGTTGGGTAATTAATTCAAATTAATTTATTGAGAAAACACACATTTTGCATGATTAATTGTGACTGCTCAGTCTGAGATTTACCTTACTTTTTGATTCTTGCTTAGGCAAATTTAACAATGCTGAAATCAAAGCACCATCAAGGGATAATTTGCATCACTGAATATTCTCGATTTCTGCCTTACAAAAGACGCCCATCTCCCCGATCTGAGAAGCACATGCGCATATCTCCTTTCCTTCATGTTAGATCTCTGTGAGGTTTTCATGTTATTGTTCATGTGCTGACCTCACTTCCTGTCATTATTTCAGCAGCACAGGATGTTTGTCTTCTAGGAGATGCCTCTCATGAGACGTCCATTGTATTTGAAGACCCCCATTATTTGATTTTAGAAACATTTTGTTCTAATTGGGGAGTTTTAAAACTTTGTACTTGGCATGCGGTCTTTAAAAGTCTTGTTGTGTTTAAGTAGTGACTAGTGAGGTTAACTATTTCTCTGCTGGTGATGAGCCAAAACAATTTGCTTCCTTCTCATGTGCTGCTTGTTCCCAAGAGCCACAAGAAGAGTTGAACCATTAACTCTGAGATACTGGGGCTGTTAAAGGGATACTTCACCCAAACATAATTTTTTTTTTATTTACTTACTTTCATCAGATCATGGATGTATATGGCTTTATTCAGTTGAATACAAATCATTTTAATGTAAAAATAGAGTAATGATTCATTCACATTTTAAGGATAAAATGAAAGTAATCCATATGACTCCAGTAGGTAAATATATTTCTCCTAAAGTGATACGTTTTTGATACATTATAATGCAAACAAACGTTCAAATGTAAATGACACATTGATACTTCAGCTCTCATTGACTTTTGTGCATCTTGTGATGAATCATGCATTTGACCACCACAAATTATATAATTATGTGAAGGTTTTACCTCCCTTTTAAAATGATATTGTGTTTGTGATGTAACCTCTAACTTGCATCATCCGTTCCCCTGTAATTCAAACTCAGGATGACATCGGTGTGTATTTTTAGGTTGAAAGCTTTTAGGTCTGCAGCCTGTCTCGAATCACACATCATTTAAGATACTGTATCAACAACCTACAACACACACAGTCATTTTGAAAGATTTCACTTCTTTTGTTATTGCTACCTCTTTAATATTGCGGTTAGTCTAACCTGGCATTTGCTTTGTCAACAGTAACATTGCCAGTCTTGTGATCCACTGTCACAAGTTTGTCCAAAAGTTATCAAAACATTACTGTAATGATTTTATGATTTGGCTGACATAAAACCATTTACAACAATTCATAAACCGTTGTGTTGAACTTTTAGACTTTGTTTTATTTGTACAGTTGTGGAATAGTGTTTTCCCGCAGTGGGTAAAAGTGGCAGAAACAGACACATTGAAAAGTATCCTGGAAAATTTGTCAATTATAAATGCAGATATCATTACAGAAATTTGTGATTGATGATTGTGTGAACCAAACCAACCACTTGTCAATGTCTGGCAAGGCAGGAATCGTGAGACGGGATGTCTGGAAAAATATTAAAGGAGCTTGGCTGGAATCACCTTGTGTTAGGAGGACTCGTACACACTACAATGCGGGAGTGAATCCCCTAAATAAACGTTCAGTGTTTGTATGGAACAAGACTCGCTCCAGAAAATGTGATGATTGACACAGAGATAACCATAGCAATGTTTCACCGTTTTGCATGCTTAATGCTTATCATTCACAGCTATGACAAAAATAAAATTGCAGCGTTATGTTTTGCAATAAACCTCCGTCTTGGCATCGTGTGTTGTGCGCTGTTTTGCAGTGTTGCCAGGTCCATGTCTTTTTTTTTTCTACTTGCATACTTTTGAGGCACTTAACCGTTTCTGGCTTTTGGCTCATGAAGCAATCAAGGTTTTGGTGTTATTAAAGTGTGAAGTTGCCAGTCCCAGTATTTTGATCTTTGGGGTAAAACATTTGGATTTAGTTTGGTTTATTAGTCAATTTTTCTTGTGTTTTTTTTTGTGGCAACACTAGTAAGCAAACGCTCGTGCTCAATGCTAGGCATTTATTTTTCCAAAAGAGAAACCTGTCATGTCCATGATGCGGGTGATTCTCACGAAAACTTGGTTTTAAAAATGTCAAGCATGAAAATGTAAAAATTGCTTAAATTTACTTTTTTTCCCACCAGACATTGAAAAACAAAGTCTGGAGTAAATGGGAACATTAATTTAAAAACTTTTCCTTATCATTTAACACTTTTTGTAACATAATTAAAAAAATTAGTCCTAAAAAATCTCATTACCGCAACAGTCAGAAAGCATCAACACTGACATATTTTCAAAATGACATGACAAACCTGAAAGAACATCATTTGGAGATTCTGCACATGCATTTAAAATCAAAGTGTTATGCTTTTATTAATTAAATTAACATTTAATAAGCATCTGTTGTGGTAATGATAATCAAAATGTCGTGCAAGCATTCTGACAAGACAATATTTCAAATTAACTGTAAAAAAATGATCTTACCTGGTAGCCATTTTAAGTAACTGGTCCATGTGCTTGGTCACTCAAAATCAAACTTTATTAAAATTCTGTATGTGTGCTTGAACTGTTCTCAAAAAGTGTTGTGGAGGATGAGAACATCAGGCATGGACACATAATTTTCCTAATTTTTCTTCATTATTATTATACATGAATATTCAGTAAATATTTTTTCTGTCATCTAAAGTAGTCTAGCAAAACATCCATTTATTTTTTTTTCTTAATATTTTTGTGTTAATTTGATTAAATTACAACATAACACATGTTCAAACACAGCCGGACACATTGCGGTAATGAGAATTTCAGCAGAAAATGAGATAAAATTTACAATTATAAATTCTTATGTTGAAATCACACATTGTGCAAGGTAGAACACAGTATTGTGTTAATTATGATGCTTTTTAATGTTACTATATTACACATTTTAAAGCTAAAATCATTAGTGCCATGGTGTTTTAATGGTTTCGTGAGAATCACCCATGCACGTTTAAATACTTCATCAGTTGTGTCAACTAAGTTGTTCAGTTCGGTTATGTACACACTATGCAGAGTATCTGTAAATCTGGTTGTCACTACCTGCAGTTTGCGTGAGTTATATCAGTTGTAGAATGCAGTTGTCAGTCCGGTAAATCATTGAACTGTGTGTGTAGTACGAAACAGAATTAAGCATTAAAAGGTGAAGTGACTACCGAATTTATATGCAGTGTGTTCGAGGTCATTGAGACCTCATTTTACAGCAGTTTAGGGAAATCTAATCTGCTTCTGCAAGCATGACAAGAAATTCTCAGGAAGCCTTTTATTGAAAAAGTTTCCCCTCACATTTCTCTCTGCCAATTCTTATTAAAAGGACCTTCAAATGCGTATTACACTTTTCTTGCTTGTTTTTGTCTATATAAGGTCAAAATATAATTTTTCAAATGTTAAGTAACACACATACAGGTTTTTTTTTGCCCCAACCCCTGATTACTTTTTGATCATTTGGGTCATTCTTGACACTGCTGTGGGGGTCCGAGACTCAATTTTAAGATCTCTATCAGGTTTTTGGAAACCCACATTGACCCACCTCCTTTGTCTCCTAGCAACTGCTATTGCAAGTTACCCTGTGAAGGCGGAGCCTGCATGAATCATTGCATTAAATAATTCAGGAGCATTTAGGGAGGGTGATGTAAGGATACGAAGCTAGCATGCTTGCCCACCACTGGCACCAACGTAGAATTGGATCATGTATTAAAGGCTGTTGCTTTTGTTTCATTCATTGTGCCGTTTAATATCTAAACAGGCTTTGTTTTGAGTAAGAACAAAGATGTGTGAATGATTTTGGTACTGGGATTTTGGTAACATTTTGCATCAAAGTTGTGGGATCGTAATCAATTCAGCCAATTAAACAGACTCCCAGAACAAGATGATGACAGACCATTATTTCCATATTGTCAATGCATATGGGCCAGTCAGAGAACACAAGCCACCAAGACCCAATGATCAAGCTGTGTTTTGGAAGTCATAGGTGTTAGTTTTGGTCTGTGTATGTGTGTTGAGAAGGAACCTGCTGCCTGACCAATCTGCCAGTTTGTGGTTCAAAAGCCTTAACCAGTTCCTCAGATTATAATATATTTACTGGTGTGTCATCATTTTACTATTGTTGTTTGTGTACTATTATGTGTTAGCTTAGTTGGTATAGCACTGCATTAGCAACGCAAAAGATCGCACTGTAAAAGTCACTGTGGATAAAAGTGTCTGCCAAAATGCATAAATGTAAATGTTAAGGATATGGATTTTGAACCTAGCTAGCATTTAGTTTTTTATTAACCAAACAGCAGTCCTTGGCACTCGAGTATTACTCAGGCAGGTGTATTCATTTTTTCTCTTAGGAATGTAAAAATTTAGTTCCTTTATACTTTTTTTTTATAAAAAATGCATTCTTTCTTATAAGTGAAATGTACATTAAAATCTGTTTCATGCTTTTGGTCATCATCAGGGACCTTGTGTATAAAACGTGTGTACACCAAAATAGTGCCTCATATAAGGTACATACTGGTACCTCGAACATACATATTTCACATAGATGTTACATATTGGGAGCTTCTTAAAGGGTCCCGTTACAGATTTTGTAAAGTTTAATTCAGTGTTTCTTAAACTGTTTCTGCCTTTCCCCGCTTTGGATGTAGGGAGGGTTTCTGAGCCCCACCTGTCCCCAGTCGCCCCAACAAAATTGTAATCAACTAGGCTTTAAGTTTAACTGTTGGAATTTATTTCATCACATCTTTTAAAGGAGAAAATAAACGTGCAATTGTATTATCACTTTGCATGACATAAGACTTTGTTCAAAAGTAAATAACAATAATGCAACTGTATTTGCATTTTGTCTCTGATAACATCATATACAGAAACGTGTGGACTAGTTGTGCTTTGCTTCGTTTTGTCACTATGCAAACTGCATGCAAAAAAGAAAAATTGCAGATTTTATCATTTGTTTTTCCTGCTGATGGTATTTTGAGAGTACTTCGTAAGAAGTCAAGTTGCTTATTAATGTGTTTGAGGTGTTTTTCAGTGGCGGCCGGTGACTATTTTTTTCCGTAGAACTAGGCACGTAATATAAAAATATCGATGAATTAATCAAATCATAATTGCATTGAAGAAGTTTTTGGAGTATCGTCAAAAATCGCATCACTGGCGGAGGTAATCGATTTTTTGTATTGAATCGTAATGAACTGCCCGATTTACACCTCTCTCATTTTATCTTTTACATTTATTTTAACTTATACCATCACGGGCTGTTGAATGTTTCACGTGTATTAAATATTTTTTTATAAATGCACACCTAACCAGTCAAATGTCTTTTCAATGTCTGTGGTAAGCGTGGTATAGACGGTTTCAGCAGTAACAACATGAACAAGCGGCTTTCGTGGTCAACACGAAACTTCCAGTAAACTCCACTAAGAATAAATAACAACAAAGTACTTTAAATGTAGTTTATTTATATAACAAGCAAAATAAACAACACTTAGATTACGTAGGAAACCAAAACATTTTGTTTTTTTTCGATTAGGTTTTTGTTCAAGAGTTCAGTTTAGCAACTAGTCAGACCATTAAAAAACTGAAACCGGAAGTAAAGTTCAGACCAGACGTGTATCGCGTCACCGCACGTGCGTACGATGAAACGGTCTATAAGCGGAAAAATTGACTTCGCATTATTTTCGAATAATTCAATGGCCCATCGTCAATTATTCTTTACTTAAAGGGATACTTCACCGATTTAGCATTCAGCTTTGTATCTGTAGAAACCCGGCAGTATTACTGAATGACCATGTTTCCCTCCATCATTTCCCCCTGAGAGGAGAGATATCTGCATTTTGGTTCTGCAAAAAAGTCCTCCGATGATGCAAAAATCGTCATATTACATCATCGGAGGACTTTTTTGCAGAACCAAAATGCAGATATCTCTCCTCTCAGGGGGAAATGAGGGAGGGAAACATGGTCATTCAGTAATACTGCCGGGTTTCTACAGATACAAAGCTGAATGCTAAATCGGTGAAGTATCCCTTTAATATAAAGAAGACAATTTATTAACAATGTTAAAAAAAATGTTTTTTTTTTTTTAATTATAAGAATTTTACAACAATAATAAAATTATTTGCAAAATAATTATTATTTTAGACAAATTTGAGTTTAATTTTAGTCAAGTTATCCACATGATGGCCTGTATGTCTTCTCTGTGTCTAATCAGCATGACCACAAATCATATTATTTATACAGGGTTTTCTTAATACCAACTGGTTTACTAGTTATTCAGATGACTTACTAACTAGTTGATATTGAGTGCGTGTAGTTTAGCATGTTCATGTGAATATGAGTAATCGTATCTCTTTTCACTTTAAATGTGTGAGTAAAGGATGACAGATGGTGGGGGGATGCTGTTTTTCCACTCGAGTGAAGAGTCGGCGTGCTGCTAAGGTGATTTTCTTCGAATTCAGCATTGAACCTACCGGACTGGGTCTAATACTCCCTCACCGGCCCTTACGAAACACCCACATGCTCCTGCGCCGTGTGTTTTTGCTATACTCATCAGTTCTTGAAAGATCATTTGGATTTGAACCTCTCATCTCATGTGATCAGAGGCTGGCTCTGTATTAAAGGTGTGCAGCTCTCTACCTTACAGCTTACAGCTCAAAGTAATGATTAACCGCTGTTTGTGTGTACAAACAGAGCATGAGCGAAGAAGAAATTTCCTGCTTCATCTTTATTGCACTTTATATTCCTCTCTCTTTCTCATTGGTATTGGGGTCATCTTTCAGTTTGAAAGGGTTAATATTTAAGATATCCTTTTTATGCTACATCGCCCAGCCTTGGTGTGTTACGCCACACACAAAGTAAATTCATTTACACAGTTACTCAACTGATGTCTTTGTTGTTGCTTGTGTTTAGGGTCACCGTGTTAATGTACCATTGCCTTCCCGTCTTTTGTGTCACATCACATGTGCTTGTCAGGAATGTCCTCATGTCTCTGGTACAGGGTTTAATTAAAGGTTCATCAGTGGTGAACTCTGTTCTTGATGATGTTCGTCAGAAGTCCTCGGGGTGAGGTTGATTAAATGAGGTTGTCGAGGTCCTCGAGGTGCTATAAAGAGGTTTGTTCATTGTTCTCCAGTGGAGGAAGTCTATTGGCTCCCGTCTCACAGAGCCGGTGCCAGAAGTCCTCAACAAATGCACTTCTCTTCTGTGGTGTGGGGGAAGTGTGGTCTTCTCTTTAGGGATCCAGGCTTGCAACCAATTGGGTGTAGGTTTGATTCCTGATTAACGTGCTGCATTTTGCTTATGTAGACCATTTGAGTCTTAGACAGTGAGAATTTGTAATTATTGGTCAGTATATGTGTTTTAGATGGATATCCTTTCTTACAATGAAAAAAATTATTTTCAAGAAAAAACATTCTTAGTATTTTTGTCTTGTTTTCAGTAAAAATATCAAAAAATTCTTAAATTAAGATGCTTTTTCTTGATTATCAAAACAACCCAAGAAAATAAGTCTAGTTTTTAGACCACAAATATCACATTTAAGTGATTGTGTGCATAAAACAAGCAAAAAAATCTGCCAATTGGGTAAGCAAAATTTTCTTTAATTTGTCTTGAATTTAGTGTTTAAGAAAAATGTTCAAGATTATTTTGCTTACCCCATTGGCAGATTTTTTTGCATGTTTTATGCACAAAATCACTTAAATGTGATATTTGTGGTCTAAAAACTAGACTTATTTTCTTGGGTTGTTTTGATAATCAAGAAAAAGCATCTTAATTTAAGAATTTTATATATTTTTTTTTACTGAAAACAAGACAAAAATATTAAGAAAATGTTTTCTTGAAAATCTTTTTTTGCAGTGTTCTTAGTATTTTTGTCTTCTTTTCAATAGAAATATCCAAAAATTCTTAAATTAAGATGCTTTTTCATGATGAGCAAAATGACCTAAGAAAATAAGTAGTTTTTAGACCAAACATATAAAATTTAAGTGAATTTGTGCATAAAACAAGCAAAAATATCTGCCAATGGGGTGGGGAAAAAATCTTGAAATAAGTTCTTTTTTCTTAAACACTTAATTCAAGCAAAATTTTCTCACCCCATTGGCAGATAATTTTGCGTGTTTTAATCACAAATTCACTTAAGTTGTATATTTTTTTGTCTAAATACTAGACTTATTTTCTTGGGTCATTTTGCTCATCAAGAAAAAGCATCTTAATTTAAGAATTGTTTTGATATTTCTACTGAAAACAAGACCAAAATGCTCATTTGCAGTGTGTGTCATCTGAACAGTATTTATCACACTGCAAAAAATGATTTTCAAGAAAAAAAAATCTTAGTACTTTTGTCCTGCTTTCAGTAAAAATATCAAAAAATTCTTAAAGTGCTTTTTCTTGATGAGCAAAACAACCCAAGAAAATAGGTCTAGTTTTTGAACCAAAAATATCTAATTTAAGTGATTTTGTGCATAAAACGAGCAAAATAATCTGCCAATGGGGCAAAAAAATCTTGCAAATTTTTCTTAAACACTAAATTCAAGAAAAATTTGCTTACCCCATTGGCAGATTTTTTTGCTTGTTTTATGCACAAAATCACTTAGATTTGATTACTCTTTTACTTATTTTCTTGAGTCGTTTTGCTCATCAAAAAAAAGCATCTTAATTTAAGAACTTTTAGATATTTTTACTGCAAACAAGACAAAAATACTAAGAATTTTTTTCTTGAAAATCATCATTTGCAGTGTATAAATGGATAAAAGCATTAGTTGACTTCAATACTTAACTTTTCTGCTGTTGAACAGGGGAAGGATTGTTGTTTTGTGTCCCCTGTGAACAAACTGGCTCTGCCTCAGGGTGGTACCCAGCATGCCTGTCTCTCTCTTTCAGTGTCATCTCTCAGAGATCATCATCTTCATCATACCGCCCGTCTGACTCTCACATGCTGGACTCAAGACGGGCTGAGACTGTACAGCCTGTGGCCATATTCACATGTAGTTCATAAAGTCACGAATTTGTTGTGAGATGCCCCGCCCGCTCAGAGCCACAAATGCTACCACTTTCATTTACATTCTCGTTTTAAATCATTAATTATTGTTTAGTCATTTTACTTTAGGTAATAAAAGGTATAAGATGGTGGAAACAGTGATGCATGATGTTACCATTGTGCAATTCGACAACAAAAAAATAGATTTGGCACCTGACAGCTTTTGACTTCCAAGTACTTTGTTTTTTTACTTCCTCTCTGTTTGAATCAGTCCAAAGGCTTTACCATAAATAGGCCTGAAATGTAAAGCTGTTAACATTGCTTACTCCTCCGTAGGGTTGTGTGTCATTCAGAACGCAGATGGATCGTGTCGGGATTCAGTGTTGTGTCTGTGTTGTTGGGTTGGCGCGTGGTGAGGAGTGTGATGTAATCGTTGTGAGCTGGAACTTTCAGATCACTCGGTTTTGCGTCCAAGCTGGCACCCCGCAACTATTTTAAAGACTGAGTCATTCTTGTATTTTCTGCTACAACAGATTAAAGCACTTTTATTATAAAAAATATGTATTGCATTTCTTTATACAATGATAAATCGGTGCACATACATTTGGCCCAGATTCGATTTTGAACAGATACATGGAAATAAGGTTGATGACTTATAACAGTTTTAAGACTGTGTATTAAATAGTATTATTATTATAAAGCTATGTGGACATTGTTTTGATTACCTTTAAGGTAATGTGTATAAAGGAAGGCCAGTGTAAATATGTGACCCTGGACTAGAAAAAGGGTCATAAGGGTTAATGTTTTGAAATTAGTGTTAAATAAATTATTTTCAACTCTTTCCCCACCATTTGCATGAGAAAACATTTGCATGAAAAAACGTGTTCCTGATGAGTTTTAATGGTTATCTGTAATACCACGATTATCTACTAGATAAGGTGCACTAGATAAGGCGCACTTACCCAATTTATATAAAAAAACCGGAAGCAAAAAATGATCTGATCTCTAACAAAATTCCTTCACAAAAATGAAATTATTTCAGCTTTTTGCTAAAAAAAAGTGTATTTTTGAAGAAAAATATCAATATTTAAGAGTTTATTAGCAGAGAAATAATATAGATAGGATGAAATGTTTTTTTCTCGTTTTGTTTGTTTGTTTATTGTTTGTTTGAAAGCAGAGGGTCTGTTTCTGTCATTTGATATATTTGTATGTTTATATAGTTTTTGAAGAAAATTTTCCTGGAAGGCATTTTGTGAAACCTTTGTGAAAATCACAAAATGCTGGCGGGCAACTTTTCTAGGGCCCTATAAAATCCGTTTTATTTTTTCCCAAATTCCGTTTTATTTTTTCCCAAATTCCGTTTTCTCCGTTTTAATTTTTGCAAGTCCGTTTTATCCGTTTTAATTTTTGGCAATTATATTTTTTACCCTTTACTGTTATTTTAGTCATAAAAACAGTGTGCCTTTAATGTTAATGATTAAAATGTAAATGATTTAGGGAAAAACTGGATAACAGGATTACTTAATGACTATAAAAGATGCATTTACACACGCACACGCACGCGCGCACACACACAACTCAATTCAATGCATTGTTTAGTGTTGTTGCAGGAGGCTACAACAAGGTGTCAAAGCAGTGGTGCCATCAGAAGTGCCTTAAACACATCAATCCAGCGGAACGCGATCCATATTTTATACACAATCGCTTGAAATGCATATAACTTTACAAACATACACAGGATAGTGATCTGACTTTGGAAAGCATGAGCACGCAGCTCTTTGCACGTGCGAGCGAAAGAGAGACGGAGAGCGGCGCCATGATGCAGATGATTATATTTTAAATGCGAGGGATAGTTAGTTTGCCTCAGCTCGCTTGAAATGCATAAAACTGAACAAATACATGAGGATTTGTGTTCGCACTTCGGACAGATGCGTGAGGTAGGCTACAGTGAGACAGACGTGGATGAGAGAGTGCATGTATCTTTGCGCTCACCGTGAACAGAGTGTTGACAAAACTTCCAAAATAACAGTTCTCCGGTCACATAAAAGTCATGTGAGACCTGCTCGGAACCAAGTGCTTAGCGTCGAATTTCTTTTGCTGACGAAAGCAGAGTCGTGGAGAGCCGCTTCGCCATGGTTTCAGTGTTTTGGAGGGGGTCTGAAACGACGAGAGGGGGCGTGTCACCCAGATTTACTTCCCCGGTCTGCATTTCCCCCAGACATACGTTCGTCTCCCACACAAAAACATAATTTTATTCAAAAAATGTAAAATTCCGCAAAATTCCGCTTTAATACTAAATTCCGTGTTAATTAGCCAATTCCGTGATTCCGTCCGCGATTCCGTGATCGCGGAAATTATAGGGCCCTACTTTTCAAAAAAAGTCAAAAAGTTAATAAATACGTTTTCCATTAACTTGTGGTTTGTTAGGATAGGGCAATATTTGGTTGAAGAGAAAATACTTGAAATCTGGAATCGAAGGGTGCAAACAATTAAAATATTGAGAAAATCGCTTTGAAAGTTGGCCAAATGATGTCTTTAGCAACACATATTACTAATGATAAATACTTTTACACTTTTAATGTATTTATGGTAGTAAATTTACAAAATATCTTGATAAAACATGATCTGTACTTAATATCCTAGTATTTTTGGCATTAAAATCTATAATTTTAACCCATACAATGTATTTTTGGCTATTGCTACAAGTATACATGTGCAACTTATGACTGGTTTTGTTGGTCAGGGTCACATATGATTTTCAGTATTTTCTGCCTTACTGTAAATGCATTTCCAGTTCGTTTATGAATTGGGAGGGAAGTTTTAGTCCGGTGAACTGGTCCGCTTACTTTAGATACTCTAATATCCGTTCAAAGCAATCAACTGATCCTTACTTTGTCCATTACGGGGATGTTTATTTAGCAGCGATTTATATTCTGCACGCACCCAGCAAATGTTTAATATTCTTTAAACAAGTCTTTCCATATTTATGTTTCCTGTCTAGCAGCAGCAGGCCTGTAACAGATCAAACTTTCATTCACTGGATCTCTCTGTCTCTTTTTATCTCTTTTAGGACCAGTTCGAAAATCTGGACAAGCACACCCAGTGGGGCATCGATTTCCTAGAACGCTATGCAAAATTCGTGAAGGAGCGACTGGAGATCGAGCAGGCGTATGCAAAGCAGTTACGGTGAGATATGCATTAGCCATCAGTTTTTTGTACACATAATATCACATAAATAAGTAAATTTGCCCTTTTGTTTACATGTACTAAAATATTATAGGCTTACACCTTTATCTCTGACATTTATGACTGTTACATATGGCTTTGAAATTTGGCACTTAATTTGTCAACAGAATGTTGCCATTGAAGCATTAACCTTAGTATTTAGCATTTACACCTGGTATTTATATCCACTTTCGACCGCTTCTGTCTTGATTACTTTGAGGGGATGGTTTGTGGAGACTGTGGGCGAATCTCTTTGCTGTCATTTAAACGCAAGTGGGAGTAATAACGGGTTTAAATGGACGCAAACTAATATTATGTTAGAGTCTGCTGCTTGTGTTGTAAACATGCTGCACTTTTTTGTACATGTATATGTAAGATGTTTCTCTGATATTTCAGCGCAATTGATCAAATAAGATTGCGCAACTTTCACGTGCTCACAAAATGAAACTAATGAAATATGCGGAGATCAGCTGCTTTAGTTTTATCAATGAAAGCCTAAAGATAACACTGTACACTGTGTGAAGTTAGAAAAGACATAAAACATTATGCTCAGTACCACAGATTTACTATACATAAATGGGTGATTCTCACGAAAACTTGGTTTTAAAAATGTCAAGAATGAAAATGTAAAAATTGCTTAAATTTACTTTTTTTCCCACCAGACATTGAAAAACAAAGTCTGGAGTAAATGTCATCTAAAGTAGTCTAGCAAAACATCCATTTATTTTTTTTTTCTTAATATTTTTGTGTTAATTTGATTAAATTACAACATAACGCATGTTCAAACACAGCCGGGCACATTGCGGTAATGAGAATTTCAGCAGAAAATGAGATAAAATTTACAATTATAAATTCTTATGTTGAAATCACACATTGTGCAAGGTAGAACACAGTATTGTGTTAATTCTGATGCTTTTTAATGTTACTATATTACACATTTTAAAGCTAAAATCATTAGTGCCGTGGTGTTTCAATGGTTTCATGAGATCACCCAAATGGGCGGAGAGAAGGTGGTTCGTGTGGCTGTTCGAACACATTCAACCACATGCACTACAAAAGCAATTCAGTCGAATAGTGTTTTCGACTACCTCTGAATGTGGTTGAAAGTGGACGAGCTTAAAACGTTTTGAAAACTGTTTACACCTGTCTTTAGTGTCGTCCACTTGTGATCCGATTGAGGAAATCAACAGACTAGCACTGAAATCACGATCCCACCCTCCATTTAAATCGGCAAATCGTCTTTCAGTTTGTGGCTCCTGTGCAGGTTGTCAATTCAGCAGGAAAGTTGGTTTGCCTGGCTGCCATTCAGACGTGAACGCGCTGATGTCGTATGATGTTCGCAGTGGCATGCAAAACATGTTCACAGAAAAGGAGCAAAAATGCATGCATCCAATTAATGCGTTCGGTCTGAGTTCAATGATTTTTTTGGTCCTACGTCTTTCACAGATGAAATATTTATACAAATACATTTAGACAACTTAACATAGTGATTGCTATCAGAATGTGAGGAGACTTTCAACCAGCATAACTACAAATGTTTCTGGATCAAATCAGCTACGGGGCTTTTAACTGTAGTCACAAAAAATTGTATTCTGCAGGGGTGCAAACTTGTCACCTTTCGGCAAAATTTGCTGTTTTCGATCCAAAATAGGTAACTCTTGTGATTCGTCTACATCCAATAAGAAACAGTTTAAATTGGTTAAGAATGCGGTTCACCCAGTCAGATATTAAAGCTTGTGCAGTCTGTTTTCTAATAGTACTTTAATAGTTTTAATAAGCATGTATTTTTCGACCCATGTTATTGATTTTTTCTATTGTTCCCTGCTTATTGCTTTGGAAGTCAATGTGATGCTGAGTGACACATCAGGGGTCATAAACAACACTGCACTATCTCCCCTGCAGGTTCCAAGTAGTAAGATTTGATGTGAGATCAAACTGAGAATGAGACATGCTGTGAATTCGCCACAGGACATTGCAGATGGGGCCTCCTTCTCCCATTCTCTCTTCCTTCTCCATTTCCTCCCCACTGTCTTTTCTTCTCCTCTCTGTTCCTCTTTTCTTTGCTCTCATTTCTTTTCTGCTATGCTGGTTTCTCCTCATGTCCTCTCTGCTCTTTTATTTCCTCTTTAGTCGCTCCTCATTTTTCTCTCCCCTTCTCTCTTGTCTGTCCTTTTCTCCTCGCTTCTCTCTCCTCCTCTCTGCTTTCCTCTTCTATCCTCTTTCCTTCCTTCTTAGCTCTCCTCCCTAAATCTCTACTCTCCTTTCTTTTTTTCCTTTTCTGTCTCCTCTTTGCTCTTATCTTTTCTCTGTTCTTTTGTCATCATATTTTGTCTCTGCTCACATCTCTGCTCTTGTCTCTTCTCTGCTCTTTAATCTCTTTAGTCTGTCCTCTCTTTCCTCCTTTTTCTCTCCTCCTTCTATCTCCCTTTTTCTTTCCTCTTCCCCTCTCTTCTCTCAACTTCTCTCCACCTTCTCTTCACTCCTCTTTTCCTTTCTACCCTGCTCTCACTTTCTCTAATATCTGCTCTTCTTTTTTCACCTGTCTCTTGTAGCCATCCCTCATTTCTCCTTCCCATCTCTGCTCTTATCTCTTCTCTGCTCTTTTATCTTCTCTTTAGTCTCTGCACCTTTTTCTTTCCTCCTTTCTCTCCTTTTCTCCTCTCTTCTCTCTCCTCCTCTCATCTTAGCTTTTCTCTCCTCTCCTCAAATCTCTACTCTCCTCCTCTCCTTTTCTGTCTCCTCTCTGCTCTTATCTTTTCTCCTTTCTGCTTTTTTCTTTCCTTTTTAGTCTCAATTCTCCCCTCCTTTTTCCTCTCCCCTCTCTTTATATCTGGCCTTTCTCCTCCCATCTCTGCTCTTATCTCTTCTCTGCTCTTTTATCTCCTATTTAGTCTCTCCACCTTTTTCTTTCCTGCTTTTTTCTCTGTTTCTCCTCTTCTCTCTCTCCTCCTCTCATCTTAGCTTTTATATCCTTTTTAATATTCTCTATCCTCTCTTCAAATCTCTACTTTCCTCCTCTCCTTTTTAGAGCCCGACCGATATGCGTTTTTTCGGGCCGATGCCGATACAGATATTAGGGAGTAAAAAAAGACCGATAACGATATATCGGCCGATATTCTTTATGTGTACATTATAGTTCAGTATATACTACAGTATATTATACTAAAGTACTGTACATAGAATACACTATATACTATAACATAATATACTATGAATAAATACAATGCAATGCAATGATCACTCACAAATGTGGTGATCACTCACAAATGTGGTGATCCAACACTTATATTGATGTGACAAAGATATGTACTATAGGCAAGAAGTTAACAATAAACTTTATTATCCAAAATTAGTTGGATATCAGTGCACTAAACAGTAAACTTGACTTATTATAAATAACTTTAAAACACAAAGAGAACAAAATACATAAAACTTGCATCATTTGCAGTTTTGACGAGAATAACGTTATAAAGAGAAACTTATGAAGTCATTGATTATTAGCTTCACAAATTAGTTAGCCACTCACAGTTACGAAGACAATGCTTGACGGAGCACATACTAATGTACGCTATGTTTAATGTTGTGCTTGTGCACAACGTTTTTATAACACAAACCCAGGGTTCCGTGCAAACTTTAGACTTTAATAAAACTAATGCGTCTTCGCTCCGCCTCTTTTATTTAGCAAGGGTGTAGAGTTGCGCGAGCTTATTGAATCAATTGCTCTGAAATGAGCGTGTTAACTAACAACACAAGCAGCAGTAATCTCATATAGTGTTATATAAGTGCACGGCTGCGCGTAGTTTAAATGTGTCATTTCTCCGTCTCGCGTCATTTCTCCCGCTTGCGTTTTAACTCGCAAGTCGACAAAGAGACGGATTAAAAACACCAAATGTAAGCGGGAATGCGTCTCTCTTGTCCATTTATAATCCAATCGACCAAAGCGCGTCTTAATACCAGGTGTAAAAATGTTGTGAAGAAGACACTGCGTGACTGCAGCCACCTGAACTGAGAGACTGACTGACTGAAGTGAAGGGGGTGGGGGATTGGCTGGTGTCACTACAGTGAGTGATCTGGGTCACCATTAGCAACCAGTATGGCGCACTCTGCTGGACAAACAAGTACTTACATCTTTCAAATGCATTTAATGTGTTCTGTAACAAACGTTCATATCGGCGCATATCTGCGGCTTATACGCCGATACAGATATATCTGCGACATGCTCATATCGGCCGATAAAATCGGCAAAACGATAAATCGGTCGGGCTCTACTCCTTTTCTGTCTCCTCTCTGCTTTTATCTTTTCTCCTTTCAGCTCTTTTCTCTCCTTTTAGTCTCAATTCTCCCCTCCTTTTTCTCTCCTCTTTTCTCTTCCCCTTCCCCCCTCTCCTTTTCTGTCTCCTCTCTGCTCTTATCTTTTCTCCTTTCTGCTTTTTTCTTTCCTTTTTAGTCTCAATTCTCCCCTCCTTTTTCTCTCCTTCTTTTTCCTCTCCCCTCTCTTTAAATCTCGCCTTTCTCCTCCCATCTCTGCTCTTATCTCTTCTCTGCTCTTTTATCTCCTATTTAGTCTCTCCACCTTTTTCTTTCCTGCTTTTTTCTCCGTTTCTCCTCTTCTCTCTCTCCTCCTCTCATCTTAGCTTTTCTCTCCTTTTTCATATTCTCTATCCTCTCTTCAAATCTCTACTCTCCTCCTCTCCTTTTCTGTCTCCTCTCTGCTTTTATCTTTTCTCCTTTCAGCTCTTTTCTCTCCTTTTAGTCTCAATTCTCCCCTCCTTTTTCTCTCCTCTTTTCTCTTCCCCTTCCCCTCTCTCCTTTTACCTCTCTTCCTCTTCACTCTCTTCAAATCTCTACTCTCATTTATTTTCTCCTTTTCTGTCTCCTCTGTGATCTTATCTTTTCTCCTTTCTGTTGTCATCATCTCTTCTCTCTGCTCTTATCTCTTCTCTGCTCTTTAGTCTCTCCCCTCTCTCCTCCTTTTTCTCTCCTCCTTCTCTCCTCCTTCTCTCTCCCTTTCTCTTTCCTCTTCCTCCCTCTTCTCTCCACCTCGTCTTCACTCCTTTAGTCTTAATTTTTCTCTCCTTTTTCTCTCCTTCTCTCTCCATTTTTCTTTTCCCCTCTCTTCTCTCCACTTCTCTCCCTCTCCTCTCCTCTTCACTCCTCTCTGCTCGCTCCTGTTCTCTCTCCTCTCTTCAAATATCTACTCTCTGCTCTCCCTTTCTCTCCTATCTGCTCTTCTCTTTTCTCCTTTCTTTTGCTGTCACCCCCCCTTTCTCCTCCCGTCTCTGCTCTTATCTCTTCTCTGCTCTTTTCTCTTCTCTTTAGTCTCTCCTCATTTTGTTCTCCTCTTCTCCTCTCTTCTCTCTCCTTCTCTCATCTTTGCTTTGCTTTTCTCTCCTCTCTGGTCTCTCATGTTCTCTCTCCTCTCTCCTTTTACCTCTCTTCCTCTCGCCTCCCTTAAAATCTCTACATCCTTTCTTTTCTCCTTTTCTGTCTCCTCTGTGCTTTTATCTTTTCTCCTTTCTCTTGTCATCGTCTCTTCTCTGCTCTTTTCTCTTCTCTTTAGTCTCTCCTAATTTTTTTCTCCTCTCTTCTCTCTCCTTCTCTCAGCTTTGCTTTTCTCTCCTCTCTGCTCTCTCATGTTCTCTCTCCTCTTTTCAAATCTCTCCTTTCTGCTCCTTTCTCTCCTTTTTAGCCTCAATTCTCCCCTCCTTTTTCTCTCCTTCTTTTTCCTCTCCCCTCTCTTTAAATCTCGCCTTTCTCCTCCCATCTCTGCTCTTATCTCTTCTCTGCTCTTTTATCTCCTATTTAGTCTCTCCACCTTTTTCTTTCCTCCTTTTCTCCCCTTTTCTCCTCTCTTCTCTCTGTCCTCCTCTCATCTTAGCTTTTCTCTCCTTTTTCATATTCTCTATCCTCTCTTCAAATCTCTACTCTCCTCCTCTCCTTTTCTGTCTCCTCTCTGCTTTTATCTTTTCTCCTTTCTGCGTTTTTCTCTCCTTTTAGTCTCAATTCTCCCCTCCTTTTTCTCTCCTCTTTTCTCTTCCCCTTCCCCTCTCTCCTTTTACCTCTCTTTCTCTTCAAATCTCTACTCTCCTTTCTTTTCTCCTTTTCTGTCTCCTCTGTGCTCTTATCTTTTCTTCTTTCTGTTGTTGTCATCACCTCTTCTCTCTGCTCTTATCTTATCTCTTCTCTGCTCTTTAGTCTCTCCCCTCTCTCCTCCTTCTCCTTCTCTCTCCCTTTCTCTTTCCTCTTCCCCCCTCTTCTCTCCACCTCCTCTTAACTCCTTTAGTCTCAATTCTCCCCTCCTTTTTCTCTCCTTCTCTTTTTCTTTCCTCTTCCCCTCTCTTCTCTCCACTTCTCTCCCTCTCCTCTTCACTTCTCTCTGCTCGCTCCTGTTCTCTCCCCTCTTTTCAAATGTCTACTCGCTGCTCTCCCTTTCTCTCCTATCTGCTCTTCTCTTTTCTCCTTTTGTCGTCATCCCTCATTTCTCCTCCCGTCTCTGCTCTTATCTCTTCTCTGCTCTTTTCTCTCGTCTTTAGTCTCTCCTCATTTTTTTCCTCCTCTTCTCCTCTCCTTCTCTCAGCTTTGCCTTACTTTGCTTTTCTCTCCTCTCTGGTCTCTCATGTTCTCTCTCCTCTCTCCTTTTACCTCTCTTCCTCTCGCCTCCCTTCAAATCTCTACATCCTTTCTTTTCTCCTTTTCTGTCTCCTCTGTGCTTTTATCTTTTCTCCTTTCTCTTGTCATCATCTTTTCTCTGTGCTCTAATCTCTTCTCTGCTCTTTTCTCTCCTCTTAGTCTCTAATTTTTCTTTCCTCCTCTTCTCCTCTCTCTCTCTCCTTCTCTCAGCTTTGCTTTTCTCTCCTCTCTGCTCTCTCATGTTCTCTCTCCTCTTTTCAAATCTCTCCTCTCCTTACTGCTCTTTTCTCTCCTTTATAGTATCAATTCTCCCCTCCTTTTTCCTACTTCCTTTCCCCTCCTTCTCTCTCCCCTTTTCTCTTTTCTTTTCTCCTCCTCTCTCCTGTCCTCTTATCTTCTGTTTGCTCTACTCGCTGCTCTCCTCCTCTCTCATCGCCTCTCTCGGGATGTATAGGCCTTTGTAGACATTCAGTTGTTGCCTGGATACAGTCATAGAGTCTCTCCTCCTCCCCCCTCTCAAATCTCATTGAGGGTTTTGGTGTAGTACCACATTCATTCTACCTGACAGATCCCACACTGCTCTCTAACCCCCTGCCCCCGAGTTATGGACCATTACACATAGCAAAACCCACACTGTGTTTCCGCTCATGAGTTGAATGGAGCTGATACTATTTACATTTGTATGATTTTTAGTCATGATAAATTGTTTATATTCAAAATGGCAAGTAATCTATTATTTCTAAAATACACAGTTCTTGGTAAGCACTCTTTTTTAAATAATGTATAAATTGAAGCCTTTAAAACACAAATGCATAAAAAACAAATCAAGTAACTTTGTGCTATACATTATCTTTTTTGTGTTCAATAACTTTTTTCCAGCTCACCTTAAACTGTAAATACTGTAAAAACTGTAACTGTAAGCACTGTGCTATTCAGTAAGATCAAACACTGAGGAAGTACAATCATAACCAAACTAAGAAGAGGGGAAGTGTGTTTTTGTTTGATCCGATTCATGAAGTGAATTTGAGGAACCTTCTATTCAGGAAGTGATAGACATCATTAATGCATACGGGTCGAGGAAAGAGGGCTCTCTCACTCCCAATACACACTAAACGGAACCCCGTCCCCCACCCACCGTCCCTCAAAACAGGAACATGCCGAAGCACAGCGGCAGAGCGTCTTTCAACAGCTCCCACATCAGGATTTGTCTCAGCGTTCCTTCCCTCGAGTTTATTTTGTGTGGGATGAGGGAAGGCACATTTGCATACCTTCACTTTTTTGCCTGTTTATCGTGGCCTACTTTAATTTTGTGATGCACAAAGCAAACACGGTGTAGACAGATTCGTGTTTTTCCTTCAGAGCTGTACAAATAACTGTAGTTTAAATGTTGAGGGATGATGTAAGCTTCAGTGTTGACATTTTTGTTTCATTTAATCAGAATTTCAGCTGTAGTGCAGTGGGATCTGCACATGTTATTGATATATCTGAGTTGGTGGTTCATAGGGACTCCCTCTCTCACTTCTTAATCTCTCGTGTCTGCACGTTGTCTGCATATTGAACATTTTAATTTTGTTCCCCAACAGGGGTCTGGTTAAGAAACACTGCCCCAAGCGCTCCAAAGATGATGAACCAAGGTAAGTTGAAAGTACAGGATAAAAGTCATACTTTTCACTTTTTTACAGTCATTTTTGAGATTAATGGATCTGTTCGGTGATTATCGCAAACTTATTCATAACTTTATTTTATTGTACATTTTGGTCGTGGTTGGTCTCTTAAGCAGCGTGTTCTGACCTGTTAGCTGTAGGCTGAAAGCAGAGGGGGGGTATATACTGGGTGTCAGTTCGAGACCCTCCCGCATCCCATAATGAATTCCATTAGATAGGAATAATTTCTCCCAGCGTGTTTCTGTCTTGGGACATTCTTCATGCAGTGTACAGACAGCTCACTGATTACAACTCAAGTCTGGAGGTGGGGGAGGTTTGTCTTGCAGAAAAAAAGCCCTCCTAATACGCGCCCAGAGCCTTAAAGAGAAGATACGGGCAGCCTGGTGTGTTTGTAAGGGAGAGATTTTTAATATAGTGAGGCAGTCATGCCTTGTAGCATGGCCTTTGGTCAATATCAACATATAGATAGACTGAAGTCTGGTGGCCCCCAGGGGCTGTAATGGCAACCTGAGTAGATGCTGTGTGCGTGCGTGTGTGTGCGTAATGGTTTAGCAGTGTTTGTGAGGGCCAAATGCCTTAACTAATATAGTAAAATATCATGACAACCAGTGTTGGGGAAAGTTACTTTTAAAAGTAATGCATTACAATATTAAGTTACTCCCCAAAAAAGTTACTAATTTTGTTACTTAGTTACTTTTAATGGAAAGTAATGAATACATTACTTTTTAGTTACTTTTGCGTTACTTTTTCTTACTTGGCTGAGGCTTGATCTCTTTCAGGCATTGCAGGTGTTTTTAAG
Organism: Misgurnus anguillicaudatus; assembly: GCF_027580225.2. NCBI lineage: Eukaryota > Metazoa > Chordata > Actinopteri > Cypriniformes > Cobitidae > Misgurnus > Misgurnus anguillicaudatus. The sequence goes on along the minus strand of NC_073341.2, from coordinate 32,607,685 downwards.
ATCGCAAAAATGTCAAGCTCTGGCCTGCCATCTCCGTTTCTGACTCAAACTGTTTCCGCTCAGAGTGCGTAATTCTACGTTAGTATGTTCAGTTTAATTCAGTACATTATTTTATTTTTAAACTGAATTGATTAAACTGTAAAGTAACTCACATTACTTTTTTTAAAAAGTAACTCAAATATTAATGTGTACATTTATAAAGTAATGCGTTACTTTACTCGTTACTTCAGAAAAGTAATATTATTACGTAATGCGCGTTACTTTTAATGCATTACCCCCAACACTGATGACAACCATGTTGGACAATTCATTGGTTTTCACTAGATTTAAAGGCTCATATATCAGCAAAATCATGTTTTGCTCTGAATTTCATGACGCACATATGTTTCTGTGAGGGTTAGGTTTAGGATTTGAGGCAAGTATCATTAGCCTGATGTAAAAGCAATGGAAGCCTATTAAATAATCACACTAAAGTGAAACAATTGTGTATTTGCACTTACTGTTTTTTACAGGGGTATAGACATTGGATCTTATACAAAATGTCCCACATATAAACAAAGTGTCGATTTGATCCAGATCTAAACCTAGATTGGATTTTGTGATCCAATCCAAATTCAGAATCAATTTTTTGGTTTTGAACAACCCATTTTGAAATTTTGCCGAAATCCAAATCGATTACTTTTCAACAACTGGCACCTGGGGATAATGTATAGCAACACGTAAATCTCTAACACTTTTGTCATTTGAATGAACAAAAAAAGTTTGCCTGATGGACCAAATCTGGTTACCCATATTCAACATTGTCACATTTACCTTCCTATAGGTTTACTTCCTGTCTGTCATTCTACTCTATATTGAACGAGTTGAATGACTACGCAGGTCAGCGGGAGGTTGTCGCAGAGGAGATGGGACATAAAGTGTATGGGGAGCTGATGAGATACTCACAGGACCTGAAGGCAGAGAGGAAACATGTGAGTATATACACCTGAGCCTCACTGCAGAGATGTGGTTAGCTTGTAAGATTGTGTTTTTAATCTGTTCTTGTGTCTGTACAACAGCACCTCCAGGAGGGAAGAAAGGCCCAGCAGTATCTAGACCAGTGCTGGAAACACATGGACAATGTGAGTATTGGGGGTTTAGGGACAACACTGTATCCGCACTTCACTACTACTAGTGAACTCAGTTTAATGTATTAGTATTACACAATACAGACGTAACTTAAGACCTGCACATTGTGTTGTACCTTGTCATGTTGCTGTTCATATTGAAGGATATTAGGATCTGTGTTTTTTAATTACAACCTTGTGCATGCTTAAATTCTGATTTGAGAGTACAGACATGAATCTGTGTTGTATTATAATTTTTTTATCCTTTTACTATTACTTACTAACTTTTATATAATTTTTTTTTTATGCATTTGCTAACACTAACAATGAACAACAGTTTTTCTATATTTTTTATCTTTGTTAGTTAGTGTCAATACAATTGTTCATATTAGTTCATTCATTGTGCATTAAATAACTTTCACTGCAGTGGTGGATCCGCTACTTTTTTAATCTTTCCTGAATTTTTGAATGTCCTGTAAATATACTTTTAAAGCTGTGCAGACATATGATTGCGGAAGGCTGAAGTGGTAAGAAAGTACACTGTACCTCTTTTGTCTGCTATGTCCCGGGCTTTAACGAAACATGCTTGCGGTCTGATGAGGCAATGCTTGTCATTGTTTGCAATGCCTGACAAGAAATGGACAGACCTTTCTTTACATCCAACATTACACAAAAGGAAAATGTTTGGTGCATTTCTGTCATTTTATTTGCTGATTAATGAAACCATGTCAAAAAAAAAACTTCCATTTGAAAATGAATTATAATGAGTTTTAAAAATGACCAAATTCCACAATTTGCCAAAATTCCGTGTTGTACGGTAAATTCCATTTTTATGCCAGGATTCTGTAATTCAGTCCGTGTTTTCCACATCGCGGAGATCATACGGCCCTATTATTGGAACAGGACATTTTGTGTCACTTTTATTCATTTTAACACAACATCGACACAAAATGACACATAGAATTTATTATATTTAAAGGGGACATATCATGAAAATCTGACTTTTTTCATGTTTAAGTGCTATAATTGGGTCCCCAAATATGAAAAAGAATAACCCAGTAACTTAGTTTTGGTAAACCATTCTCTGGAAGCATGTGAAAAAATAGGTCATTGAAATATGGCTCCCCTTGTGATGTCAGAAGGGGATAATACCGCCTCTTAATCTGCACTGTCCAACCACGGCACTGCCATTTAGTGCAGAGATCAGCTCATTTGTTAAAGGACACACCCAAAAACGCCAAATTTTTGCTCACATCCAAAGTGGCAATGTTAACATGATGTAATAAATGATCTATATGGTATTTTGAGCTAAAACATCAAATATGTACTCTGGGGACACCAAAGATTTATTTGACATCTTAAAAAAGTCTTGTAAAATGTCCCCTTTAACACATGTTAAATACAACATGTTAACACAAAAGTGAATGCATCCTTTCTTAGTGATATCAAAATTTTAGATTTTTTTACTATGTATATATGAATACACACACACGTATACATTTAGGAAAAAATCATTTATATAATTTTTATATATAATATAATTTATATCAAAATCATATATATATATATATATATATATATATGCACACACACATATACACACATACACATATACATATATAAATGTTTCTAAAATACATGCATTTATGTGTATATATTTATATATACAAAATAATTACACACAGCGCACACAAATACATTATGCAAACATAAACTTTTATTTTGTATGTGATTAATTATGATTAATCTTTTGACAGCCCTATATGTATCAATTACTGAAATTGTGGTATGATACAATACGGCAGTGTTTTTTTTTGCGTATATTAGTTGTATTGTCGGGTTGTTGGCTGAGTGCGAGTGTGGGTGACCGATTCACAACCTCTCCTCCAGCTGTGACCTGGTATCCAGATGTCTGATGGTGTGTGCACGAGCACAAAACAGTGGAAAAGCGACAAAGCTGTTATGTTATCAAGCTCCCTTTTTCCATTCAATTTTTTCCTTTTTCTCGGATTTGTACCCTCCGCAGCATTCCTGCATCTTGTACATTTCCTGCCTGTCAGTGCGTCTCGTAGAGGCCGGAGTGTTTTTGCAGTTTTATGGTTGCTGCGGACCGAAGCCAGCAACAGCTGAATCTGGCGTTCAGAACGGCTATGTCGTAATCGCGCAGCTATTTCTTGTCTTGCAGTGTCACGAAATGAAACACAGATGCTTTGGAAGCCACAACGCAAATTTCATTAGCGCCTTAGCTCCTCTTCCTCTTCTTGTGGATGTTTGTTTTGTACTCCCTTTATCTGTTGCTACTAAATCAAATGGTTTATGGCAGTGTTCTTCAACCCTGGTCCTCGAGGACCTCCTTCCAGAATGTTTTAGATCTTTCCTTAATTAACACACCTGATTTAACTCATTAGCTTGATAGGGAGACATTCTGGAAGGAGGCTGATGAGTTGGTTCAGGTGTTTTAAATAAGGAGACATCTAAAACTTTCTGGATGGGGGTCCTTGAGGACCAGGGTTGAAGAACACTGGTTTATGGCATTATCTCGTGAAGTAAGATGCACATGCAATATCGCAGAAAATGCACCTTCTCTGTTTCCAAAGCTTGACATGTGTCATCATTTCTTTACCCTTTCAGAGTAAAAAGAAGTTTGAACGAGAATGCAAAGAGGCCGAGAAATCACAGATGATGTACGAGAGGTTAGACAGTGACATCAACGCCACAAAGTCAGATGTGGAAAAGGTAGTTAATATCTTCCTGTTATATTATTGTCTGAATGTAATTCATTTTAAAACAATTCGGTGTTTGGACCCAAAACTGGGCTTTTTCTGAAGTCTAAACTTTACTCTGATCACTCATTTTATCTTAGGCAAAGTCCCAGCTGTATCTTAAACAACACATGGCGGAGGAGAGCAAGAACGAGTATGCGGCCCAGTTGCAAAACTTCAACACTGAGCAGTGGAAGCACTTTAACGTCTCCATCCCTCAGATATTCAAGGTAAACCCACTGTTGTCTAAATTTTTTTGTTGAAAGTATATAATTGTGATGAAATTAAAACCATATTTGATTTTTTTTAATTGCCCATCGCTTATCAGTGGGAAATGAATGGGAGGGGCATTCTCATTCTACAGAGCTTTTGATTGGACAAAACTCTTTGTATTGCGCAATGAGTCGTCAATATTTTATATGCACATTTCATCTCTTTCATATAAAAACTTTATACAGGATTCCCATGGGTCCTTGAAATCCTTGAAAGTTTGTGAATCTGGGGGAAAATATTCAAGGGCATGGGAAGTTTTTAAAATATACATACACAGGGTTTCCGCGGGGTTGTAAAAGGTAGTAAAAGGTAGTAAATTAAATTATGCCAAATTAAGGCCAGTAAAAAGTAGTAAAAAGTAGTAAGCGTCATCTGACGAGGTAGTAAATTTTCGATTGCCTTTTGTAATGTTATGATGCCTGCCTGGAAATTAGTTCAAATCACCTGCATATCTGGGCAAATAATCAAAGATCTTTCGTCTCTGGGATGTGATCAAAGCCTGGAGTGGAGCCAAATCACGTTCCTCTCTCCGCTGTAAGCGTTCTGTAATCACTACGGACCGGATCCACTTCGGGTTTTTTTGACTGTATCCCGTTAAGCTGAGGTAAAACTTTTTCAGCTAGCATGGACAAACTTATAATGCAGGAAGGCTCCGATGTTTTGAAGATCGATAAAGGTGTAAAAGACGATTGACTTGGCTTAGCGAAATAATGAAGATTGGCAAGCCTTTCAGTTCGTGGGATAAGACAACCAAACAGGTAATTGTGTGTCTTTGCACAGTATGACTAACGTAAGGGGTCCTGTATTTTGGGGGTAAATGATTTCTCACGTTACTGATCATCCGCGGCACGCTTTTTAATGCTATGCTGATATAGCCAGTGGCTGGTACAACGGGTTTGTTTAACTCATGGGTAAACTTCATGTGGATCCACAAGAACCAAGAGGCAGATGACATCCAAATCCTGTTAGAGCGATTGACGAGGATAAGAGGAGACTAGGGGTGTAACGGTACGTGTATTCGAACCGGACCGTTTCGGTTCAGGGCTTTCGGCACGGTGCACGCGTGCACCGAAAGGCCAAATGCATTTTGTGTGCGCCCGTGCGGAACATAATACGTGCGTTTCCGCACGAACATATTAAGTGGCGGAAGTCTCCGCGTTCAGCACAAGTCTTCTGTCAAACATATAACATAATTCGGCCCGCAGAAAGATTTTTATTTACTTAGATGTATATCCGTTTGATTATTGATGTAAACGTTTACGTGTCGTATCTAAAAGCGCATGTTAAACGCGTGTCAACGCGCTGCTTTGTTCTTTCAAAAGTGCGTGAGAGTAGCGCGCCTTTCGTTGGTACGCATTCATGAGACGCACTTTCTGTGACAGCGAGAATAAGGAATGCGTGATCAGATTTTTCATCTGCACATCACGTCAATCATATCATTGTGCCAATGCGATCAGCTGGTCGGGACAGAGAAGAGCTGTAACCCGGGCTTACTCAGCTGTCACTCAGCTGCGGAGGGGTTCGTTACAGCTTACATTGACGACACAAGCAAAGATTAGGAGAAACATGCAAAAGATCAAAGATGGCTAGGTATGCAACTCACTAATCTCAAAATGAGTGTATAATAAGTATATCATCATGTTGCTTGCTATGCAGTTACACATAGAGCAGTAATATTATTTTTATACAGAGATGGTACATAGCCAATTCAATACTGTGAGTTAAACAATCCAAAATAAATCAAAACAGAAAATTTTTGGTGGCAAAAATGTAGGCTAATAGTTCATAAATGTATTCAGGAATTGAATTTGTTAGTTCAAGGTTTTAGTAGAAAAAGTTTAAGAGAAGGTTAAGAAAAGAGTTACCTTCTGTTATAAAATAATGTAAAAAAGAACTTTGCAGTAGTATTTTATTTATTATTTTTTCATTTTATATATATTTTATATGTTATATTTTAATAAAAAGTGTTTAAAAAAGTGTAAACAAATTGTAAAAAAAAGTTTATAGTAATAAACAACCTGCAGTTTATTGTTTGCATTTCTCCCTTACTGTACCGAAAATGAACCGAACCGTGGCTTCAAAACCGGGGTTCGCACCGAACCGTGATTTTTGCGTACCGTTACACCCCTAGAGGAGACTGCTTCCGAAATGCTCTCGCGGGACTTTGATGTCATCCACCTGTCGGTTCTTGCAGTTGCATTTGCAAATATCCTCATATAAACACGACCATTTAGGTCTTAGGAGAAAGTAAACAGCAGAAACATTGCGCATAAACTAGCACATCAGCGCTGCCTCTATTGTAACATAATATTTTGTTGATAAAGGTACAGTCATTCAATTAACAACTGTCACTATGGTTACAGACATCCTGTGCGAATTCTACACGAGTTTGACTCGAGTTACGCGTTCAGGGTTTATATTCATACATAACGTTACTGTATTAGAGCTGTGACTGTAAGCTGTTGTGTGAACAGAACAGACCCTGGATTATTCGTTTATGGGTACTGAATAATATGATATGAAAAAGTTGTATTTGTTCACATTAGTAAATGCATTATATAACATAAACAAACAATGAAAAATATAGAGTATATAATCATTAATTAATTCTTGTTTATGTCATTACAGTAATTGGCGGTGGTTCACGGTGTATTCACTAATGTTAACAGTTTCAACTTTGATTAAAAAATGATTAGTAAATGCTAAAATAAATACACTTACAATTAATAAATAATTAATAAAAGATTCATTAAAGGTGGTGATATTCATGTTTTCTTTTTATACAGTATAGTGAGTTATTTAGCTGTTTCGCCTTAATCTGAAATGCCCTGCAAACTACAGCTATATGCCACATGAGACTTCAATATGGAATTTATTAAAATCTCCCCTTAAAATGCTATTGGTCTCGCCTACATAGTGTTAGGTAAAGGAATATGACTTGGCCTGAAAAATATTTCAGTCAGAAGAATTTTTTCACTTTAATTCTTTTTTTGTATGTTATATATGTCAAAATCTGTGTAAATAATAGAAAGGTCGCTGATTAACACTTGCAATTCAGTGTCGTGATGGTTTTAAAAAATATTCTGAAGGTAGTAAAAAAGGTAGTATAAAGTAGTAAATTTAACTTAAGGATTTCTGTATAAACCCTGATACATAGATACAGGTCATTAAAAGTCTTTAAATCTACTTTATGCAAGAGGTTTTTTGGAAAAAATCCATATTATTCCCTGTGTAGTGTTGGATAATATCATAGAAAGTCTAGACTTTTTAAGCACACGTGCTAAAGGTTCGCTTTAAATGCTTATATCTTCTGTATGCGAATGTTGATTTCTACCAAAATGCTTTTTTGCATAGTTGTGTTTGACACATGAGAACGTCTCGGGTTACGTATGTAACTGTTGTTCCCTGAGAAGGGAACGAGACACTGCGTCTCCCTTGCCATACTTCCTGCGTCCCTGTAACGCCGTCTTTGACAATATTTCAGATAGCAATATACGTCCTGGCTCCCACTTCACCCTGTCTTTGTCATTAAGCCTCACCATTGGTTGAATTTGATGTACACATTCAGATGCACTTACCCCTGGAGGCGTCCCCATAGTGTCACCTTCCTCAAAAAGGAACTGTAACAATGTATCTTAAAAGGTAACACAATGTAACCTTGCCCTCACTTGAAATGTGCCCCACATTTAGTCCTTGAATTTTAGGGAATTGGACCTGGAAAGTCCTTGAAAGGTCCTTGAATTTGAAATTAATTAAGGTATTTGAACCCTGTTATATCATGTAGTGAAACGTTCGTGTCCTTCTGTTTGTAGAATCTGCAGGACATGGATGAACGTCGGACAGTCAAGCTGGGGGAGACGTACCGAAGTTTTGCTGAGGTGGAACGAAGAGTCATTCCCATAATCTCGAAATGCTTGGAGGGCATGGTGACCGCCGCCAAGAATGTGGACGAGCGTAAGGTAAGTGCAAACAAATTTAGCAGCGTTACTAACTAAAGGGAATGTACCGTGCTTCAGCCTGAGGTTGTTTTGAACCTACAGGACATTTTTCAGTAGAAAGAGTCCAGTACTGGAAATAGGGAGTATCAGAGACGGCGAGAGAGTTTGGGGGAAGCAGACAGAGGAAGGAAGAGAGAGATTTATTTGTGCATTGCTGCTGTTGATATTAATGCATATATGGGTGGTTTCCCAGACAGGGTTTAGATTAATCCAGGACTAGGCCTTAGTTATATTAGGACATTTAAGTAGTTTTAAAAACATACCTTACAAAAACAATGGGGAGACAGGGCTTATCCTAGTCCAAGACTAAAATGCATATTTGAGCTGCCTTAATTTGAAAGCACTGACATATCATAACATATATCAGTGCCATTGTTGTGTCTCAAGATGCACACCAGTATTGTTTATTAAAACGACTTAAATGTCTTAATATATAACTGAGCCCTAGTCTTGCATTAATCTAAAAAGGGGTGCTCCAATAAATGCTGATATGCACTAATAATACAGGGCCGAAACTATTCTGAATCGCACGGCCGATATTATTCACAGCTATTTTATGTACTATGGCTTTGATCAGTAAGTCCTTATCAATCTGAAATCACTGCTAGTTTAAATCGATTATAACATGCATTTGAAAAAGCAACACTCGTCAAACATAATCATTATACATATTCTTTATTATCATGAAAATACCTGAAAAGGTTTGAAGTACAGCAATATAAATATATGCTTAAGCCATTTCCTGAGCTGCGTGTGTATGGTTCTTCGTCTCCAGCGCATTTTGAGTTTCTGCACGAGAGCGCTCTCTGGCTTTTGAATGTAGCGGCATTTCACCATAATTCATTGCGAAACATAGCAAGCACCATTGGCCAATCGATCGGAGCATCTCTAAATCTAAACCCTGTCCAGGAAACCACTCTATAAAGAGGCTGCATGTGTGGCTGGCTGCACACCTGTTTATTTTCTTTTAAGAGATCATCAGGGACATTTTAAGGAAAAATAACTATGCATAAAGGAACGATTAATAAATAATAATCCTATCATTTTCATTATTTACTTAACTTTGTGTCATTCCAAACTTGTAGAACACAGACAGACTTTTTGGGAGTTTTCTGTGCATGTTTTTATTATTCAGTGCCAATGAGGGAATAAAACAAGTAAAATTGAAACTAAACCGCTTGTGATCACAATGCAATTGTGTAAGATGGAGAAGAACAGCTTTGTCTTCATTTTGAATAATCAAAAACACTGATTTCATTATTAGTTTGCCTCTATTTCATTTAATTTAGTTGAGTTTATTTATGTGCTCATTTTGAGTTGTCCTGGGATTTCCTAACGCCGTCTATTCGGGTCAATGAGGCTGTTAAAGTGGTGACATGAAGCTCTTTTGTAATGAGCACCACACCCTCGACAAACACACTCATCTCAGACCATCCTGTATCAGTTTGTAAACACTGCTAGTATTGTGATATGAATGTCCATAAAGTCTGTTTTGTTCAGTCATATCACGGCACTCTTCATTAAATAACTCCCCTCATGTCATTCCAAACTCGTAAGACCTCCGTTCATCTTTTGAAACACAGTTTAAGATGTTTTATATTTAGTCCAAGAGCTTTTTGACCCTCCATTGAAAATCTATGTACGGTATACTGTCCATGTCCAGAAAGGTAATAAACACATCATCAAAGTAGTCCATGTGACATCAGTGGGTCAGTTAGAATTTGTTGAGGCATCGAAAATACATTTTGGGCCAAAAATAGCAAACATAAAAAATTTATTGTTTATTAAGCATTGTCTTCTCTCCTGCGTCTGTTGCGAATGCGCGTGCACAGTAACGCTGCGGACGTACGATTCTGCACACGTGTCATCCTCAGACATGTTTGCGAAGATTTTTTTATCAAAGTTACAGTGTGCGTCTCCCTCAGACTGTAAACGAAGCTCGGGCACAAAAAAAGCAGGGGCGCACCAGATAACACGTCAGCAGTGTCACTGCAGTATCGCGGTTCACAACAGACCCGGAAGAGAAGACAATGCTTAATAAAGTCGTATTTTTTGTTATTTTTGGACCTAAATTTATTTTCGGTGCTTCAACACATTCTAACTGACCCAATGATGTAGCATGGACTACTTTGATGATGTTTTTGTTACATTTCTGAACATGGACAGTATACCATACATTGATTTTCAATGGAGGGTCAGAAAGCTCTCGGACTAAATAGAAAACATCTTAAACTGTGTTTCAAAAGATGAACGGAGGTCTTACGAGTTTGGAACGACACGAGGGTGAGTCATTATTGACATTTTCATTTTTGGGTGAACTATCCCTTTAAAGCTACAAACTGGTAACCAAAAGGTTGCTGCCGGTTCGATCCCCTCAACACATGAGTATTACGGAGTATGCAATAAGTGAGCAGCGGAAAAGATCATTGATTCGATTAATAATGACTAAAAAATGTATACCTTGTAATGCAATAGAAGTCACTGTAGATAAAAGCGTTAAACCTGATGTTTCTCCTCTCCTAAAGGATTCTGCAATTGTAGTGGAGTCATTTAAATCAGGATTTGAGCCGCCTGGTGAGTTCCCATTTGAGGACTTCAGTCAGAATATTCAGCGAACGGGGTCAGACAGCACCATTGGGACCCCCAAAAATGATGGAGGCAAACCAGACCCCAAACATGCTATCGGCAGAACCAAAAACAAGCTTTGGCTCTTTGGAAAGAAACCCAAGGTGAGGTTTAAAACATGCATTTCATTGTTAAACAACTTCTCTTTTCTAAAGGCTCATTTGCTAATAATCGGTGATAAATTAAAAACATACGTCAGTGCTAGACTCTCTTCTTTGGCTTGTGTGAACAGTAAAAGATGCCAAGTCTGGGTAAAACTTTAACTTTGGCTTTCACGCCTTCACTGTTATTACTTAGAACCTACATGACCTTTTCATTTTTTTTAAGAACATGACCTCATGCTTTTTGTTCCTTTGAAAGTAAAATTTAAAGGAATAGTTCACCCAAAATTGAAAGTTCTGTCATCATTTACTCACTCTCATGTTGTTACAAACCTGTATAAAAAATTCTATTGAACACAAAGGAAGATATTTTAAGGAATGTTTGTAACCGAACCGTTCGTGAGCCCTATTCACTTCCATAGTAGGAAAAATAATACTATGGAAGTTAATGGGGCTCACATTAACGAACATCTTCCTTCGTGTTCATCATGACAAAAAAAATTATACAGGTTTGTAACAACATGAGAGTGAATAAATGATGACAGAATTTTCATTTTTAGGTAACTATCCCTTTAAGATAGCTTTGCTAGAAAGCTATGCCTCTTATATATTGTGGCCACTAAACTGGTTCATAAATAATCATAGTTTTTTTTTTGTTTAATTGTTCACATGTTTGGTCATGAGCTCACCCAAAAATCTTTGTTGTCCCAGATTCCCCCAACCAATCCTCCCCCTCCCCGCCCAAGTTTTCCCTCTGGCAATTTCCAGTCTTCTAAATTCCCTACTGAGCGGATAACAAACCGCCTTTCTGAAATGAGAATCCCAAAATCTAAGATCCCGTCCTTCCGGACTGTGAGACGAGGGGTAAGAGTCAACCTTAGACCAGCGTGTGTGAGTTTGCAGTGACTATGCAGTTGGCGCTTTTTCGCTTGGGCCAGTTTCTTTCACCCAAGTTTAGCTCATTCCTGCACATGAGAAAATTGGCCGGACGAAAAATAAAGGAATGAAGCTTTATCTGGGTCCGAAGAGCTGCGCCGCTGATTTTAGCTGTGGGGTTTAAATAAGACATTGTAAAGCAATAGAACATGGTGGAGGGGCGTGTTGGTGGATGTTTATTTTTTTATTTTATTTTTTTTATGTTAAAAAGCTAATGCTTACCGACAAAGACAGCAAAGTATTTATTTACTGCTTTAAACTACTGTCAGAACCCCTCAAAAAACAGTCTTGAGGACGGACAAGAACAGATCAACAGACTGGATCAGACGCTTGTCTGAATGTCCATCTGAGTTTAGTCTGGAAATTTCAACAATATTCTTTTGAAGGTCTATTAAATCCTAAACTAAGCTTAAACTGTTTTGGGGGAAAAATTTGTTTGTTTATCACATGCCAAACTGATTTTGTTTACCAGAAATGTTTAACACCCAGCTGTGAATCTCTTTGAAGTGAAATGCTCATCAAAGTAATATTTAACTATCTACCGGCCTGATGTTTCCTACAACTGAACGAATGATGATGGTTTACGACGTTTATAAATATTTAACAATTGAAGAGTTTGGTTCCAAAACGCGATAAACGCCATTTAAAAAAAATGAGTTGCTGCCAAAATCAGTATTGCATCAGGTCAGTATTCAAAAATAAATTCTTAATTTTATGCGAAATCCAATAACCGCCATATTATTTTGTCATCTTTTCTCCCTTTTTTCCCAAAACGCGACAAACGCCAGTCCTCCTTCTCTGCAGAATGCAATAAATCCGCTTAAACAATCACAGCGCACCATTCCACTCATTGTAAACAACAATGGCGGCGCGTTGAATCTGAGTCTTCCTCATCTACTGTGTATTTCGTGATCAACAAACAAAACAAAAACAAAATAATACTTTGATGGCATTGATAAACATGTGCTGGTTTTCTGTGACGGGAAAGAAATGTAAGCCATCAAAATCGAATAATTTACACGAGAGGCACTTGGGAGACGGAAAAATGCCGGCTGTTGCTTGTTCTCCCGACAGCATCAAGCTTCTGTCATGCTAACACATTGACCCCAGGGGATCTTATGAAAAACTTTTCATTATTTTACTCGAAGTCAGCTAAAATTGAGCTGGACCAAAACATTTTACAGCCGATCACTGTCAAAAAATGTCAGCGACGATGTCACAATGATGACAGTAGCAATGACAGCGTTTTTATTATGACAAATGAGAAAATGAGGAATAATAAAGTAAGTGTTTTGATTAATGCCATTAATGTTTAATCGGTGTATACCACTAGTCAGCTAAATGAATATAACATGGCAAAGATGAATGCACATTTATATATTAATTCAATAATTTATAGCATTTTGAAAAAAAAAGTCATGGATTTATTGCATTTTGTGGAAAATAATCAGTTTTTATAATAAATCTTTGAAAATCAAATTATGGATTTGAATTTTTTTATGTTTTTATAACCTTAAGATGCTATGTGAAAGTTTGTAACAGTAAATAGTGGTTTTCATCTTGTCACTTTTTCGGTATAGAAAACACGTTTTTACCTTTAGTCAAAATGGATTTATTGCGTTTTGGAACCAAACTCTTTATTTGTAAAAGCTGGTTTTAACCGACAGCTTAAAACAAGCATCCACTTTCTTCTCATCAACATTTTCTCAGTTTACATAACCAGGTGTCAGGTTGTGCACTCACTAAATGTTTGCATATTGAGCAGGTTAGCAACGAGCATCTTTTGAGATGATTAACAGTTTTATTAATAATAATAGATGACCTTTTCCGAGTAGTTTACGTTAACTGATGTGAAAGCAGAGTCTGGGTTTACTTCTGTAAAACAAGATTCCACTAAACAGTAAAAGAAGAACCACAGCAGTCGGCAAACTGGTTTAGATGCAAATGGTGAAGTTGTTGTGAGGTTTGCTGGTTCAGGTTCTTACTACATTGTGGTATTAACCATAACAAACTCACATGAATCGCATGGAAACAACACAAATTCGCCTGATTGAAGAGGTTCACAGCATAAAGTCTTTAGAAAATGTCAAAGAGTTTAGCTTGAAGCAGTTTGCCAACTTCAGAGACCTTTGTGAATGATGGTTACACACTGGCCCCTAAACGTGACGCGGCTCAATGCAAAACATGATTGGTTGCTTTACGTGTCAGTCATACGGACTCTTGGGCGGTCCTTGGCCATTTAAGCGGCTTGGTTTTCAGACCTTCACTATAAGCGCTAAAAGTCCTGGCTTATTGCTTTGGTGCATATCTGTGTTGAACGTAACTAAAACAATCAGTGAAAATGCCCTTAAATGACTGATGTTGATTTGTCTTTATTCTTTTTGAAATGGCATGACAATACCGTACCACTCAGTGGTCATTAAAGCTGGTAAGTTTTTGGAGATGTGTGTTTTAAGTGCCATAATATGAGAAAAAAATGTGTGTGTCTAGTTATAGGGTTGCTTTCTCAGTTCCCAAGTGTAGAAGATGCTTTGACTGCCACAGTTTCCCCTCCTTCCTCATTTCGTCCAGCTTTAAGATGTCTATCTTATGGTGCGGGTTCATGTTTACAAACTTTAATTGGACTGTATGCAAACAAATGGGCTCGTTAAGCTTTGGGAAAGACATCTTTAAGAGCGACTGATGTGACCGAAGACTCGTTTGGCTCCTCGAAACATTTTTGCCTCGAATTATTAACCTGTTTTTGTACAGGCACCTACACTAGAGGATCTGAGCCACCTTCCTCCTGAACAGAGACGCAAAAAACTGCAGCAAAGAATCGATGAGCTAAACAAAGAACTGCAGAAAGAAATGGACCAAAGGTGGATTTTTTTGTTTACTTTATCCATATTATCTAGAAGTAATAACATTTTTAAAAACTCATCATATTTGTCCATATAGAGATGCTCTCAACAAAATGAAGGACGTCTACGAGAAGAATCCACAGATGGGCGATCCCGGAAGCCTCCAGCCCAAGATTTCGGAGACCATATGCAACATGGAGAAACTCCGATCTGAGATCCATAAAAATGAGGTAAGCTTCCCAAAGGAACGGCTCATTGCAGTCTTATAAGGAAGCACAGCCTCCGGAATCTACAGCTGGACAGCACTGTGTGCCAGCGACCCCTAGTGGAAGTATGAACACAGCGCAGCTTCAGCTTTCATAAAATGCGGTATAAACCTTCCACATTTGTGGAACCTTTAATTTAAGACATCACTGTTTTCCCTCTCAGACTTGGCTAGCAGAGGTAGAAGGGAAGCATGGTTCCCGCGGTGAGCGGCGGTCCAGTGCGGATGTGAACCATCACGCTCCTCACGGCAGAGAAAGGTCTGTGTTTCCTGATTACATTATCTGCATTCTTAAGACAGAGGGGGAATAAGATGTCTGCTATAAAGTCGTCTCCTTTATGGGAGCATGAACTGTTTGTGAAGCCAAAGCTTATTGTGCCATCCCTTCTGTTTTGCAAGCTTTTGTCATTTGAAATCGAGTAAAAGGCACAGCAGAGGTATTAACAAGACTGATGGGGTGTTGGTTATGTCTTTAATAGGGTGTTCGATGATACTCGTAAACAAAGCTTTTTAGAATGTGTTTATTGTTAGCTCTTAAAATATAAAATGCTCTCTTTTTGTCATTTGCTTCGAATAAAAGTGTTTTGTAAATAAGAAAATGTTATAGTCGGCAAATTTCAATGTGACATAAAATAAAGCTTTCTTGAGATCAATTGGTAAAACATAGCATTACTAGCATAGATTCATGGGTTTGATTTTCAAAGAACACCATACTGATAAAATGTATAGCTTGAATTCACTGCAAGTCACTTTGTATTAAAGCATCTGTGACCCTGGACCACAAAACCAGTCATAAGGGTCAATTGAATAAATGGGTGATTCTCACGAAAACTTGGTTTTAAAAATGTCAAGCATGAAAATGTAAAAATTGCTTAAATTTACTTTTTTCCCCACCAGACATTGAAAAACAAAGTCTGGAGTAAATGGGAACATTAATTTAAAAACTTTTACTTATCATTTAACACTTTTGTAACATAATTAAAAAAAATTGTCCTAAAAAATCTCATTACCGCAACAGTCAGAAAACATCAACACTGACATATTTTCAAAATGACATGACAAACCTGAAAGAACATAATTTGGAGATTCTGCACATGCATTTAAAATCAAAGTATTATGCTTCTATTAATTAAATTAACATTTAATAAGCATCTGTTGTGGTAATGATAATCAAAATGTCGTGTAAGCATTCTGACAAGACAATATTTCAAATTAACTGTAAAAAAATGATCTTAGCTGGTAGTCATCGTGAAGTAACTGGTCCATGTGCTTGGTCACTCAAAATCAAACTTTATTAAAATTCTGTATGTGTGCTTAAACTGTTCTCAAAAAGTGTTGCGGAGGATGAGAACATAAGGCATGGTCACAACATTTTCCTAATTTTTCTTCATTATTATTATACATAAATATTCAGTAAATATTTTTTCTGTCATCTAAAGTAGTCTAGCAAAACATCAATTTATTTTTTTTCTTAATATTTTTGTGTTAATTTGATTAAATTACAACATAACGCATGTTCAAACACAACCGGACACATTGCGGTAATGAGAATTTCAGCAGAAAATGAGATAAAATTTACAATTATAAATTCTTATGTTGAAATCACACATTGTGCAAGGTAGAACACAGTATTGTGTTAATTCTGATGCTTTTTAATGTTACTATATTACACATTTTAAAGCTAAAATCATTAGTGCCGTGGTGTTTCAATGGTTTCGTGAGAATCGCCCAAATAAGCTTTCCATTGATGTATGGTTCATTAGGATAGGTCAGTAATGATAAATAAATATGGTATATTTATGGTAAGAAATTTAAATTAACATGATCTTTACTTAATATCCTAATGATTTTTGGCATTAAAAAAATCTATAATTTTGACCCATGCAATGTATTGTTGGCCACTGCTACAAATATACTTGGGCTACTTAAGATTGGTTTTGTGGTCCATGAACACAAATGGATGTAAAAATGTCACTACATCTTCATAAAATTTTTTTTTCTCTTTTTCAATGGTAGTCCTGAAGGCAGTTATACAGACGATCAGAACCAAGAGCATCGGTCTCCACCTCAGCCTGATCCACATGAGTTTGATGATGAGTTTGATGATGATGACCCTCTTCCTGCTGTCGGCCACTGCAAAGCTCTTTACTCCTTTGATGGTACAAAAACAGCTCAACTGAATCATTTTACACCTTTAAATCAAAAGACAAAAATAAGAAATATTTTTTCTTCATAACAAGAAAATGAAGCCTGGTTGAAAGGTGCAGTGTGTAATTTTTAGAAGGATCTCTTTTGACAAAAATGCAAAATAATATACAAAACTAAATCATCAGGGGTGTTTAAAGACCTTTCATAATGAACCGTTATGTGTTTATTGCCTTAGAATGGGACGTTTTATCTACATTGCGGGTCCCCTTACATGGAAGCCGCCATTTTGTGCAGGCATGTTTCTACAGAAGCCCTTAAAGGACAAACTTTTTTATTAAGTTGTCTCCAACAATGACATGTTTGTCCGGTAGCGGCTACCGTAGCTTCTCTATTTGTTTCAAAAACAAGAGGTGAGCAGTGGACTGAGCCGTTGGTAGCAATTCGCAAACTCACCACTAGATGCCGCTAAAATTTACACACTGCACCTTTAAAGAAATTTAAGACATTAAATCTTTTGATTTTGTGTTGTTATTTAAAAAAAATCAAGCACATATTCACATTTTTTTTTAAGTTGCCAGCCAGCAGCCAGTTTTTTCTAATTTTAACAAAAGTTTAATGCATTCCAAACAATGTTCTTCTTTTAATATATTTAAGCAATATTGCTCGAGTAGGAGTGTGATATAAACATATATCAAATCAAAGAACAGACCTTCTGCTTTCAAACAACAACAAAAGTTTCATCTTACCTTCATTTGTTCTATTTTATCACCTCTAAAATATGGGTAGGTTTCTTCAAAGATACAAAATTTTGAGCAAAAAGCAGAGGCTTTTGCATGACTTTTGTTAGAGATCAGATTCAGAACGATCATCAAACATACACAATTTTTTTATTGTCTTTGAATCAGTGTATGCGTCAGTGTTTTATAAGTTGGGTAAGAGCGCCCCTAGTGGGTACTAGCGGAAATATGGATTGCCGTAAAATCTCTCATCAATGACAGGGAAAGTTAAAATCTTATTTACGGTAAAAAAGGAAATTATGAATTATTCATACACTGGTAATATTGGTGCTCTTATTGATTTAAAATATAGAGATTGTTCACTTGAAACACAATGACTTTTTTAAGAATTTTAAATGTAAAACATTCAGATGCATTATTATGATGAGAAGTTTTGGAAGAAAATAATTCAATAATTTAATTCACAAATGGTTAGTTCCAGTCCTTGATTCTAATTGGTTAATATATGTGCTTTATTTATGATTTAAAACAGCTATGACCAAGCTGCACCCAATGATTCTGTGTGGCATTCAGTCAGGGACTATTTTTTCCAGCTTTTAGTGATTTACTTAAAGGATTACTCCATTTTCTTAAAAAAAATCCAGGTAATTTACTTCCCCCCATTTTTTTGAGTAAAACATTTCAGAATTTTTCTCAGTTTAATCGACTTTATTGGACCGCAACACTTCACAGTTTCAACGCAGCTTCAAAGGACTCTAAACGATCCCAAAACGAGGCATAAGGGCAGGGTTCCCACAGGTCCTTGAAAGTTTGTGAATCTGGGGGGGGGGGAAATCTGGGAAGTTTTTGAAAATATACATGCATAGATACAGGTAATTGAAACTGTATCTGTATTGAAAATTTTATGCAAGAAGTTTTCTGGAAAAAATCCATATTATTCCCTGTGTAGTGTAGGATAATATCATACAATTATGTGAGGTCGCCCCTAGAATTTTTATCACGTAAGCACTTCGAAAGGCACCCATGACGTATGCGAAACTACGCCCCAGTGTTTACAAGTGTGGAGAAAGAGGACCGTTCAGACGTTGTTGTATGTGGAATGATACTAATAAATATCTTTGTGTCAGTGTATTGTTTAAAATGGTCCACAAATGTGCATTTCACACATATGACGTGTGACCTTTCGACGTCATTGCGCAATTACGTGAAGTCGCGCTTGCGCCTCACACAACTGGTGTAAGGCGAGAAGTTGTGGTTTAAAAGTGCATATTTTTTATTTTTCTTGTCAAAAATGACAATCGTTTCGCTAGATAAGACCCTTATGCCTCGTTTGAGATCGTTTAGAGTCTTTTGAAACTGCGTTGAAACTGCAATTTTAAACTGCATTAAAACTGTAAGCTGTTGGGGTCCAATAAAATCTATTAAAATAAAAAAAAAAACTTAAATTCTTCTCGACTGAACAAAAAAAGACATAAACATTTTGGATGACATGAGGGTGAGTAAATTATTTTTGTAATTATTTTAATAATTATTTGGATTATTTGGAGTAAAATTGCATGTTTTTTTGCTTTAATATTTCTGTGGTAACCATTTTATAAAACCAATAAGGTACTCGAGGCTAGTGCTGTATTGTGAACAAGTCACGCTTGATGCTTCGCATCATGCCTAACAACACCCTTCAGTCGTGACTTATTTCACTATACAACACAGCATCTCATGCCTTATTGCTTACTTAAATGTGTCTGATTCAAAAAACTTGTTGTATGGTAATATGCTTAATTTACTTGAAGGAATAGTCTACTCATTTTCAATATTGAAATGTTATTACCTTAACTTTTGGGAGTACTTCGACTCGGCGCAGTAACACCCTCCCTCTCCCATTATGAGAGTGAGAAGGGGAGCGGACTTTTCAGGCGAATCGAAGTACTCCCAAAAGTGCCACCACGCCACAAAATATAGTCACTCCCCCAAATCCGCCCAGAAAAGCGCTACATTTTATTTTGTACCACCAAACTTGCTCGCACAACCACTCGTCCCAAACAGGAAAAACCCTGATGTGTTTGGTCACTTCTAACTTTATCTCTGATTGGTACCATTGAATGAATGGGGCTAAGCTAAATGCTATCGAAGCGTCGCAGCGCGCTCCAGCGCTTACGTGCACGCACACAGATGATAGAGGGATGTATCAACAATTCTTAGTTAAGGTAATAACATATTTTAATATTGAAAATGAGTAGACTATTCCTTTAATAATTTTCATGTCATTGTGTGATAATTCTTCGATAAGCACTTTAACATAGCGTCACTCATAGACGTCCATCATCCTCTTGAATCTGGAGTGTTAAAACTGAAGTGTGTGTTTCTCATAGGCTCCAACGAGGGAACATTGGTAATGAAAGAGAACGAGGTGATGTACGTCATAGAGGAAGACAAAGGCGACGGATGGACGCGAGTTCGAAAACAGGGCGGAGAGGAGGGATACGTCCCAACGTCGTACGTGGAGATCACACTGGAGAAAAACAGCAAAGGTGCGGTCACCTACATATGACATCAGCCAAGGCAGCCCCGCCCGGTTATGACATCACACATGGGAAGCATGTGTAAGATTTATCGTGACTCATTAAGTGCAGCTTGGCTGACTTCCATATGCTTTTGTTCACTGTGTGAGCCCAAGGACAAACACACGCAAACACGCTTTTTAAGGTGACACTTCCTCTGCACTGCGACGATGCTGCAGTGGATAAATCTTGAGCTGAAGCAACTTTTTATTGTAGAGTTGTAGAGATTTTTAAAGGTTTTTTTATTATTAGTGTTAAGTGCACTATTCTGAATCAGTTTTATATCTTTAACCTGAAAAAAACAAAGTATCATCAAAGAGATGATTTTCCCAAATCTTTTTTGAGATTCATGTACACCCTATCATCCTGTCATTTGCTGTATTCACTGTGTACGCAAGGGTGAATGCTGTGCTTCTGATCTTTCAGTCCATCCAGGTTCCAGTTTTTCAACCTGAAGTGTCATTTATATTATCCGTAACGTAGCATCCGTTTCAACTTTCCCTGGAGGTCCCACTTTGCAGGGGCACAGCCATAACTTCTTTTTATTTGTAACTGAGGCATTAAATAAAAATCAATAATACTGGCGCCCTCTATGTTTGTGAAGCAGAATTACCTCAATCTTTTTCTGTCTCTTGTTCTGTCAATGACTCTGTCCTTTCCTCTCTCTGTGGCTACAGGTTCCTGATTGGATGAATGGGGTTCTGTGGTGTTTGGTGGATGGGACTCACTGCTGTGGGTCTGTTAGTGGGGCGGTGGGGGGACTTTAAGATTTTGAGAGCTGTGCTGGGGCAGGATGCATGTTTGCATGCTGTTTGTGTCATGGCCATTAACATCATTCCATTACAGCAGACATTTCAGGAATAACAGGGTGTGCAGGGTGGGGGTCACAACTGGGGACGGGAAGAGACGCCTGTGAGGTGACGTTAGATACCCGAAGGACTAACATTTGCGCATATGTCATCTTGTGTTCATTCTGCCAAGTACCTGCATGATCCATAGCTGTTCGTTTACCAGTCTGACCGATTTGTCCCGTAATAGGATTTAACCACTTAGTTTGCCTCTAATAATACCTTGTTTGTGTATGTCTTTAAATGTCTCATTGATGCATTCCGTCATGAATGTTATGTTAACCAAACGCATGACCAATCAGAGTAGAGGAAAGACTACAGTTCCCACAGCAACGTGCACCCAATTGCCCCGCCCCTGCATAGCTTGATGGACAGATGGAGCATGATGCAGTTGTACTCTTCTTGACCAGCAGAGGGAGCCAAACACCATACAAAACAAGCAGAGAGACACGAACAAGGACCACCACATCACCAACATCATTCCAGCACATACCAGCATCTCTGCCTTAATTTCAGACCTCTGTATGGTAACAGGATGCCTACAGGGGTGTATATATATATACAGTATAGATATATATGTTCTGCCCTTCTATGCCCAAAAAAAACACTGTTCTTGGGCTGCCAGCTCTCTGTGGTGGTTTCTGCATTATCCTCATCAGCTCCTGCTATTATATGTGCTAGAAGAACATGCTTTGGCCCCATCACCGCCTCCCAGCATGGGACCACATGTCTCCAAACTCCGATGTATTTGTGAATGTGATTCCTGCATATCAAACTGTGTATGCATATGGATGCATTTATGCATATGTAGATACTTAGTTAGTTTTTATCCTTAAACTGTATGTATTAACATCTTTACTTTCAGAATGAATGTGTTTTTAATGGGGGGTTAACCAAGCGAGTGACTTACAGCGTGCGCTTGTATCGTGACGATATCTCTTTGTAACCAGTTCTTCTTGTTCGAACCCTATTCTCAGTGGGGCCATGGTCTTATCAATGCACTTTTTTACCCTGTTGCATTTGAATTGAAACATTAGTGCGCGAGTGACGTCGGATGCGAATGCTACCTTGTTTGAATGTGTTGTACAGTAGGACCACAATATGCTGGGGTTTGTGTTGGAGCAAGAGAAATAAAAGCTTATGTTTGTTTGTCTTATCTATTGCCCTGACTGATTTATTATTTGTGTGCGTTCATAATCTAATTTGTGGATGAATTTAATGACAGGTATGGGCATATATAACTTAAAATAGCATTATATAACAATAAAAGTAGCCAAAGTGCAATTTCTTTGTTTTTAGCCACAAGACATGTCATGTTAGTGTAGACGTCTTGATGTTTACTTGGCTTTGTGATGCTTTGATTATTGCTGTCTCCACAGATTATGCTCAAGATTATCTTACATGGAAGATTTGACTTGAAATAAACAACAGCCACACCCTCGTTTTAATTCTCTTGCCAGACACGCAACGCAAATTCGCACTCACCTGAAATGAACAATGCTAACAAAAGTATTTATGTACTGAAGCCGCACATAAAAATGTATGAAATTTGAACTGTGGTATCTGCAAAACAGATAAACATTTGGCATAAATGTCATTTTTAGTGGATGTATGAACAATGGATGTTTCATTAATATTTATCGACCACAATGTTTCACAATGCTTGTCTTAACATTAAAACATAGTACATATACACTCACCTAAAGGATTATTAGGAACACCATACTAATACTGTATTTGACCCCCTTTCGCCTTCAGAACTGCCTTAATTCTACGTGGCATTGATTCAACAAGGTGCTAAAAGCATTCTTTAGAAATGTTGGCCCATATTGATAGGATAGCATCTTGCAGTTGATGGAGATTTGTGGGATGCACATCCAGGGCACGAAGCTCCCGCTCCCACCACATCCCAAAGATGCTCTATTGGGTTGAGATCTGGTGACTGTGGGGGCCATTTTAGTACAGTGAACTCAGTGTCGTGTTAAAGAAACCAATTTGAATTGATTCGAGCTTTGTGACATGGTGCATTATCCTGCTGGAAGTAGCCATCAGAGGATGGGTACATGGTCAGAAACAATGCTCACTAGGCCGTGGCATTTAAACGATGTCCAATTGGCACTAAGGGGCCTAAAATGTGCCAAGAAAACATCCCCCACACCATTACACCACCACCACCAGCCTGCATAGTGGTAACAAGGCATGATGGATCCATGTTCTCATTCTGTTTACACCAAATTCTGACTCTACCATCTGATGTCCAAACAGAAATCGAGACTCATCAGACCAGGTAACATTTTTCCAGTTTTCAACTTTCCAATTTTGGTGAGCTTGTGCAAATTGTAGCCTCTTTTTCCTATTTGTAGTGGAAATGCGTGGTACCCGGTGGGGTCTTCTGCTGTTGTAGCCCATTCGCCTCAAGGTAGTGCGTGTTGTGGCTTAACCATTCGTTACAACCAAGGTATGAAGCAAAGCATTTGTGATTTCAGTCAAAGTTGCTCTTCTATCAGCTTGAATCAGTCGGCCCATTCTCCTCTGACCTCTAGCATCAACAAGGCATTTTCACCCACAGGACTGTCGCATACTGGATGTTTTTCCCTTTTCACACCATTCTTTGTAAACCCGAGAAATGGTTGGGAGTGAAAATCCCAGTAACTGAGCAGATTGTGAAATTCTCAGACCGGCCTGTCTGGCACCAACAACCGTGCCACGCTCAAAATTGCTTAGATCAACTTTCTTTCCCATTCTGATGTTGAGTTTGGAGTTCAGGACATTTTCTTGACCTGGACCACACCCCTAAATGCATTGAAGCAACTGCCATGTGATTGGTTGATTAGATTGAGAAATTGGACAGGTGTTCCTAATAATCCTTTAGATGAGTGTATATTGTAGAATTTAAAACCAAACACGTTTTAAAAGTTTTAAATCTATCCTTTTAATGAAAATTTGTTCAGTGTATGTAATGATACATTTAACATTTTTGCGACATCTAGTAGTAATATTGCGAATTGCAACCAGCATCTCACCCCTCAATTTTAAAACGCATATGGAAGCTGCCACAGGACAAACATGTTGTCGCCTGAGACAACGTAGGGACGAAATGCATTGTAGAACGGTTTGCCCGTACTGTAGAAACATGACTGCGACTTCCATGTAAGTGTACATGCAGTGTGTGTATATAAAGTGACTCATGCTAAGGTAATAAAACAATACAGTTCATTATGAATACACCACTGATAATTTAGTTATGTATATTATATTGCACATCTGTCAAGAGATCCTTCTAAAAGTTGCACACCTTTATCTGTGACTTAAGTCTTTAGAATTGTTTGGGTTCACTGTATGCAGTGCATCATATAAGAAATGGGTGACCCTTCACCACAAAACCAGTAATAAGTCGCACAGGTATATCTGTAGCATAGCCAACAATACATTGTATGGGTCAAAATTATCTATTTTTTTCTGCCAAAAATCATTTGGATGTTAAGTAAAGATCATGTTTTATGAAGATGTTTCGTAAATGTCCTACTGTAAATATATAAAAATGTGGTTAGAGACCCTTTTACTGTTTGTACACAATGAAGATGTGGCAATGTATGTGTGTGCATATTGGCAACGGAAGTACGGCTAGAATCAGCAGTGACAAGTTTTTTTTAAAAAAAAAAGTTCACTTTATCAACTTTTTCAACACAGCTACCAGATCCGTGTAGCCTACTATAGTGGAGTGGATAGAAGATGTTAGCAGATGGCCAAAAAATAAAGTTGCCAGATACATATATTAGTATATTATATAAGTGCAACCAAATGCAACAACCAGACATTTTGATGCTGGGAACCGTTTTGAATAACTTTCTGAGATGCCAGCACGTTAGAACCAATGGGGAATAACACCACTTCTGTTCCAAAATGCCCGTGCAAGCTATTTGATTATGTGAGCTGTAAAAGGGTCTATTAGCAATATGTGTTGCTAAGGCATTCGGTGGACAACTTTAAAGGCGATTTTCTCAATATTTTGATTTAATTGCACCCTCAGATACCAGATTTTCAAATGTTTTAACAGTTTTTAAACATTTGTTTGACACATCAAGTTTTATTCATTTACTGCCAGTGTTTTTTTTATTTACGCCTTACAAGTTTACGTTCGCCATTCTGGTACAAATACGTCTCGTGTGGGCGGAACTTAACGGCTGTTTACTCTCATTGGCTCATGAGATTTGGATTGACAGCTCCCTGATCAGGAAGTTACTGCAGCGGAGCGGATTCTGGACAGCGATCTGCAGTTATACAGGTGCTGGTCATATAAGTTATAATAATAATAGTTTGTCAAAACGTTGATTTATTTCACTGATTCCATTCAAAACGTGAAACTTGTATATTATATTAATTTATTACACACACAGACTGATATATTTCAAATGTTTATTTCTTTTCATTTTAATGATTATCCAAATCTTTGCCTTTGAGTTTATTGTTTTTATTTTCAGAGTTTTTCTTTATTCCATTTCATATCTTCGTTCGTTTCTTGAAAGTTTGCGCTCATTTTTATCGGCACAAAAAATGATCCCATAGTTTATTTAGTCAGATGTCAGATGATGATACATTTCAATGTCAGACTATTGACCTTAAAGTTTGTTTTGTAGTCCATGGTCACATAGAAATTGCATTTATCTATTTTTTAATGAAATGGAATTTAATATGAAATTCAAAAGGGGGAAATTATTTCAGTAACATAATTAAAAACATTTTATTAGATAATTATTTTTATTATTCAGAATATGACATTTAAAATTTCATGAGTGAATATTTACAGGTCAATAATACTTAATATAATATACTTAATATATTACACAAACTAGCCTTCACATGCTTACACTAATAATAACTGTACAGCATTTTCCATGTGGGACTTTTAAACTGATCAAGTGTGCATTGACCAGCAGGCTTCATGATAAAAGACAAAAACCGTTCTAAGACAGTGTATAAACTATACATTTCATACTTTCATAGCACACCATATCGGTCTTAAAGGTTTAGTACATCAAATCTCTTTCTTCATCTGTTACTTTACAGTTCACGTGATCGACCACATATATACATATCGTTGTAATGAAATATACACATCTTTCTTTGCACAATCTGCATTCATTTGGTGGCTGATATATTGGCAATTGAATGTCCATGTAGGTGAAAAAAGGCTTGTTTAAGGTAATAAAAACAATACAGTTCATTATGTAAGGTATTTATACACCACTAATAATATAGGTATGTATATTACATTGCATTTCTGTCAAGATATCCTTCTAAAAGTAACACAATGCACCTTTAAATGAATTAAAAGTCGTATGTACCTTTCCTTCTTTGATGTATTTTAAAGCAATTGTTACCTTCCTGTTTTAAATGTGTGAAGCACAAACACACATTTAAGTCTACAAGAACGTACAGTAACTGTCCATAGAGAGGTGCCAGATGCACTCATAAATGGCTTCCAAACTGGATCTTCAGAAGATCACGTCGTTGAAGAACATCATCTTTCGGGTGCAACCTTTCCGGTTCTTTTTTTTTTGACGTGGCTCCACATGCAGCAGATTCACAGATGGCTTTTATTTACACATTGAGTCTCATACTGAATTGAATATATGTAGAAAGTCTCTTTATTTCAGAGCTCTGTGTGTTTGACTGGAGGTTCGAGTTTTTTAGACAGTGCTGTAAGGATGAGTTTGAACTTGTCGTATCGTTCTGTCTGATTCACGGCCGCACCTCTACTACCCCACAGCAGACGCAACTGAAAATCAGTCCTCAGGATTTCCAACATGTCATCAATGGGTTGAAAATCTAGAGAGGAGGAAAACATTATTATATTATGGTTATGATGCGTATGTGTCTTTTAAAGAACAAATAACAACACAGTCTTAAAGGGATAGTTCACCCAAAACAGTTTCTCATCCTCATGCTGTTCTAAAAATTTATAAAAAATTCTGATGAACACAAAAGAAGACATTTTGATAACTTATGGTAAGCACAACAGCTGATTGTAAACATTGACTACCATAGTAGGAAAAACAAAAATGATGGTACATTCAACTGTGTGTTTACCATCATTTATCAAAATATTTTCATAATTTATTACAATACTTCCATAATATTTGTTTTCCTACTATGGAAGTCAATGGTTACAATCAGCTGTGTGCTCACAATCATCCATCCAAATATCTTCTTTTGTGTTCATCAGGAGAAAGAAATTCATACAGATTTAGAACAACATGAGGATGAGAAAATGATAACAGAATTTTCATTTTTGGGTAAACTATCCCTTTAAAAAAAATAGTTGCATGATGCCATTAAAGAACCAAAATTAACCCATTTAATAAAATTATCTTTAAAGTGGGACCCATGGCATAAAAATGCTAATTCTGTACTAAGCAGCTCTATGCCAAATCACAATTGAACTATTACACTGCAAAAAAATATTTTCAAGAAAAAAAATCTTAGTATTTTTGTCTTGTTTTCAGTAAAAATATCTAAAAATTCATCAAATTTAAGTGATTTTGTGCATAAAACAAGCAAAGAAATCTGCCAATGGGGTAAGCAAATATTTATTGAATTTAGTGTTTATGAAAAATGTTCAAGATTTTTTTTTTGCTTACCCCATTGGCATATTTTTTGCTTGTTTTATGCACAAAATCACTTAAATTTGATATTTTTGGTCTAAAAACTAGACTTACTTTCTTGTCGTTTTGCTCATCAAGAAATAGCATCTTAATTTAAGAATTTTTTAATATTTTTACTAAAAACAAGACAAAAACACCAAGAATCCTTCCTCTTGAAAATCATCTTTTGCAGTGTAGGAGGGTTTCCCGGACAAGGATCAGACTTGTCCTAGACTAAAATAAATGTAAGAGCTATCCAAACTGAAAACAATAAATCTTAAAATACATCAGTACCCTTTGTTTTGCCTCAAAATGCACATAAGTAATGTTTTTAGTAAGGCATGTTTGTTAAAACTAGTTATATTTCCTAATTAAACTGAGACCTAGTCCTGGCTTAAGCTAATCCCTGTCCGGGAAACCACCCTTTTAAGTCTTCTACCAAATGTATCTCTATATGGCTTCTCCTAAATGAATGGATGTTACTCCAAAAATAATGCACTTTTGACATACCCTGTAGTACCCGCTGTGCATTACAGGTGTACGTGTCTGCGTTGCGTGCAACAGCACGAGCTGCCTCTAGGTGGCGGAACATGATTTCACAGCCTTGATCATTATTTTCCCAGATGTCCATGCTGTCAAACGTAACCATCGATCTCTCCATCAGGGTGAGCAGGGGCATCAGCAGTGGTACGCTGGCATTGCTCAGGGGTATTTCGGCTGAAAAGACAAGAGCTAGAACTTTATTGCAAGCTACTTGTAAATGGCATTTTAGATTGGATGATTTCTTAATAACCCACCACTTCCGTCATACAGTCCTTTGTAAAACGGCTTCAAAGATTTTTCATAAATAATGGCCGTCTGTGTGTATTTCCTCCGCAAGGTGGTCCACGTGTGATCCAGTCTGGTGATCTGTTCGCACAAAAATATCAGATCGTGTTTATTTACAGCAGTCATCCACATGCATGCAAAATGTCTCAAATTAACACAAAATATTGTTCATTTTGCTGGGTTGTTGTTTCAACTTGGGTCAAATATTAACATTTTCTAGGTTAGTTTAAAGAGCACCTATTTCATTGCTAAAAAACAACGTTATTTTGTGTATTTGGTATAATGCAATGTGTTCACGTGGTTTATGGTTTTAAAAAACACATTATTTTCCACATACCGTACATTTTTGTAGGATTTCCCTGTCTTCCTGAAACGCACAGATTTTGTACAAAACTGTCCCTGATTGGGCAGCTAATCTGTACGTTGTGATTGGTCTGAATACCTCGGACGTCACCGGAGATGTGACCCTCCTTACCATGTTTGAAAGATTCAGTTGCTAACAGGAGTTAATTTACAGGCTGAGTCCAATCGGAATGAATTATGATAATGTCGGTCTTGTCTACATATCCTATTCCAGGAAGTAAACTGTTGCCTACAATTCGTGTGTTTGTTGTAGTCCAAGAAAAGAGATTTACGTTGGAGACGATAACTCATGTCATCGTTTATTTTGGGGTTTGTACCTTTTGCATATCGCTAACATGTACTAATACACACTTACAGATCAAAGGAAATGTAAAATCATGAATCAGACCATTGGTGCTCTTTAAACTAATAGCTGGGTTTGTCCATATTTTACCCAACCACTTATAGAGCGAGTGCACGTGTGTTAGATAGGAGGAGTGTTTTGGTACCTGAGGCATGTCCAGTGCTTTCATAATTGAGGAAAACGCATAAAGGTCTCCCATAGAGTCTTTGAGCTCCAGAGCGACCAGAATGATCCGGTTTAGGGTGGCTGCTCTCTCCTCTAGACTTCCTGTGCACCCTAGGATATCCACAGCAACGCCAATTGCCATGGTGTTATGCCTGTTTAAAAAGGACAAGTCATGCATGTTAAATGTAAAGCCTACTTGGCGTCAGACTCAGCATTAAATCAGATGTACAGCATTGTTGCCCAAACCATTTCATTTCGTTTACTTCTCAACAAGTACATTCTTTTAGTAGTATTTAAAGAGTTAAAGGAGTAGTTCACCAAAATATAACATTTCTTAAAATTACTTACATTTTACAACTAGTCAAGAGACAGGCAAGAACCAATGAATTTTAAAGGAACAGTATGTAAGAAATGTATATCAATTAATCATAAAATGGCCCTGATGTGTCACTAGACATTAAGAAATCATTTTCATTTCAAACACTTATATATCACTGACAACAGTGGTCTGGCCAGGATATTGTCATTTAAAAAGTGGAGTTGTAGCCCTCAACTGATGTTTATGTTGTCATGTTGTGTATTGGCCACCAGTTGTGTGATTGCAGTACCAGTTTTAGCCACAAGTTTTGTGATTGCAATACCAGTTTTGGCCACAATCCTACATACTGTTCCTTTAAAGTTACGGACATGCCGCCACATTGAGTTGTAGTTCTTCATGTACATTAAAACGTGACGTATCGATTGCTAAATATTTTGGAGTCTCAAAAACTTGAGCACAATTTAATGTCATTACAAAGCTAAGAAGAGCATGCATATAATTTAATATAACTCGGATTGTGTTTGGCTAAATAAAAAAGTCACATACTGTATATCAGTGGCGGCTCGTGACTTCTCCGAGGGGTCCAAATTCAAAATAACTGTTCGAATAACTTGTGTGTTGCTTGTGTTTTCAAAATATGTGTTTATTGCGTCATATGAACCATGTGCATCACGTGTTTTGTCAAAATAAGTGCCTGCTGCACACACATCAAAACAGTTTATGATAAAAGAGACGCTCACGTTCACAAAATACACGCAAGACACTCACTTAACAGTAAACTCTGATTATAAACTCTGAGTATCTGGCAAACGCGAGCGTCTCTTTTATCATAAACCCTTTAGACGTGTCTGCAGCAGGCACTTATTTTGAGAAGACACATGATGAACTCGACACGCAGAACACATATTTTGAAATTACGAACCACACACATGACAGGCTACATAAATGTTGTGACGAACTTCGCATCGAGCGCCCTCGAATAAAGAAGTCACCGGCCGCCACTGCTGTATTTCTAGGAGGGCATGAGGTTAAATTATGAAAATTTTCATTTTTTTAAATAAACTATTCCTTTAATAATTTCTTGTGAAAATTAGCTTTTTGCCCTGACTGTCAGTGAAATTCATGTATTGTGACAGCACCCGTTTACCTTTCCATGAGATCCTGACGCAGCTGTCTCCCATGAGGAAGGGTCACCAATTCCAGCCCGGAGGTCACACCCATCTGACCTTTCATCTCCTCGGACACATTCAGTATCCTGGCAACCTGTATGCACACACATACGACACTTGCATGAAATAAACCCATGCCAATGATCTACTAAGAAGCTAAGCTATGATTTAAAAATATTTGAAAGATCCGTGTTTGTTATTTGAAAGATAACAAACTTAACATTGAATTCCCAACCACCCAGACAAAAGCCTGGTGTCACTGTTACAGGCAGAGGGAAATGTAGAAAAGGGCAGTCATGAGTCTTTTTGAGTTATTTTTAATCAAATGTAAAATATGGTTCTTGCTCAATGGCACAGCTGTGGTTTGTTTTTAGGTTGGCAGGAATAACCAGTGTCCAATTTGAAGAGAAGGCTGACTCACATAATGAGATTTTAATTATAGATGTATGGTTCATGCTTGTATTCGGTGTCTGGGTGTGGATGGATATCTACTTTGATGATCTTTGTCATCGTACGTTTCGTTTTTATACCCTCCTGTATTTTGAAACTGAAACCTATAAACCTATAAAAAAGTCTTGTAGATTAGTCATCTATTGTGTTTAAAGTCGAAATAAAATGACATTGTTCACATTTGACATATTGATGCACTTGGCTTTATTTTAAAGCTATTTATAGTGCTTTCACACTTTTTAACAGTACGTGCTTCCTGGGAATTTAACCCATGACCTTTCGGCTGGTAACGCAGAGTTCTACGCTACAGAAACACTCAAACATTTAAAACCCATGTTAGTAAGATTATAAACTGGGGTGTAACAACCCATCAATATGGATGGATCGATGCATCAATTTCACATGAAAAATATCAATATGAGGTACCTTTATTTTGACACTTTCCACGTAACGTCTGTCCACACATTTCAGGCAAAGTGCCGATTATTTTATTTACTAACTTTACTGTCCGCCCATGCGTCAGATTGTGATGCAACAATAAAATGTTGGTAGCAGTGCAAAGACAGATGTAGAAAACTATAGCTGCCTTTTCATTAAATATTTGCGCAGAGCTTTAGCGTTATTTTTTAAACGTCAACAAAAAACTATTGCGAATATTCCATTTCAAAGTTATGCGACTAAAACTTGATTTTGCAATAAATCATTCCAAAAACGTCTAACGTGTGTTCGACATTATACGGTACCACAACATGCAGATAACATCAAAATACAGCAACAGTGACTCAAAAGCATACAGAGCAGTCGACTCCTTAATCCCTCTCGCGTTTTTTTGCTGTCATGCGCTTGATGGTTCTTGTGACGCCACATGAAGTCGAACACGCCTCTTCTGTCTTGTCCTCTGATCAAACATACTGTGCTATTTTAACTCTTTCACCGCCATTGATGAGATCTCTCGTCAATTAAGAGAAAACGCTTCTCCGCCAATGACGAGATTTTCCGTATTTCCGCAATACCGCTATTATCCACCCTTCCGCAACTTTTTAAACTCCGAAGTATTACCCTATTCCAAGCGGCTGCATGTCCGTGTCTGTTTTAAAGATCGCTCTGAATGGGAACTCTATGAAAAGTCCGTCACAAAAATGGAATTATCTCTGCTTTTTGCTCAAAATGTGGTGTTTTTGCAGAAACCTACCCATATTCAAAAGCTGATTACAAAAGAACTACTGAAGGTAGGATGAAAGGGTCTGTTCTTTCATTTGGTATATTGTATGTTAATATATTTAAAGAAGAACATTTTCTGGAAGGCATTAAACTTTGGTGAAAATCATGAAAAACGCTGGCGCTGGCTGGCAACTTTTTTTAAAAACGCTGGCGGTGACAGAGTTAAAAGAATGATCATGTGACTTTTAAGAATGTCAGGTTTTTCGATATATCCCTTTTTCGCATTGCCTGAAAAACCACCTCCCAGAGCGTAAAAACTTTTTGCGATATATGAGAGTTTTTGCGGATTTGCTGTGTTTTTCCATTGGGTATATTGCGCAATTCGTTATTTAAGTTTGCGCAATTTAAAGGGTAATGGAAATGCAGCTAGTGTCAGACTGTGATGTAACAATAAAGCATTGGTAGCAGTGCAAAGACAGATGTAGAAAACTATAGCTGCCTTTCCATTAAATATTTGCGGAAAACTTTAGCGTTATTTTTTTAGACGTCAACAAAAAATATTGCAAATATTGCATTTCGATTAACCGATGTTATGCGACTAAAACTTAATTTTGCGATAAATCATTCTAAAAACTATGCCGACGAGTGTGTTCGATTTTATACGATACCACAACATGAAGATAACATCAAAATACAGGAACAGCAACTCGTCTTGTCCTCTAATCAAACATACTGCGCCATTTTAAAAGAATGATCATGAGACTACTACGGACGTCAGGTAACCTGTAAATTGTCCATTGCA
This sequence comes from Misgurnus anguillicaudatus, assembly GCF_027580225.2. NCBI lineage: Eukaryota > Metazoa > Chordata > Actinopteri > Cypriniformes > Cobitidae > Misgurnus > Misgurnus anguillicaudatus. The sequence goes on along the minus strand of NC_073341.2, from coordinate 32,574,241 downwards.
GTTTTGCGATATAGCCCTTTTTCGCATTGCCCAAAAAACTACCTCACAGAGCGTAAAAACATTTTTGCAATATATGAGCGTTTATGCGGGTTTGCCGTGTTTTTCTATTGGGCGCATTGCGCAATTCGCTATTTAAGTTTGCACAATTTAAAGGGTAATGGAAACGCAGCTAGTGTCTGCCTGTGCATCAGATTGTAATGTAATAATAAAGCGTGGCTAGCAACAAAAAGACAGATGTACTGTAGAAAACTATAGCTGCCTTTCCATTAAATATTTGCGCAAAACTTTAGCGTTATTTTTTAAACATCAACAAAAAACTATTGCGAATATTTCATTTCAATGTTATGCGACTAAAACTTAATTATGCAATAAATCATTTCAAAAACTATGGCGGGGGTATGTTTGACTTTATACGGTACCACGCCATGCCGATACGTTTTTGTGGATTTGCCGTGTTTCTCCATTGAGCGCATTGCGCAATTCGCTATTTCAGTTTGCGCAATTTAAAGGGTAAAGGAAATGCTAGTGTTTGCCTGTGCGTCAGATTGCGATGTAATAATAAAGCGTTGGTAGCAACGAAAAGACAGATGCAGAAAACTTTGAGTCCGCTGTCAGACACTAAATTAATCTAAATACCCCTAAATTTAATAAAAATAAATGTACCACAGAACTGTACGAGAGAATCAGTATCGTATTGTGAATTACAAATCACTTCCTAATCTCATACCTGACAGTCTGCATGCAGGATATGTTTAGCAATAGTCTTTGGATCCTGACCAACGACGAGTTCCTTGGCTTTTTTCAATACTGTCATCTCCAGAGGCTTGTTCTCTGCCGGCAGAAGGCCAAAGTTTGCTTCTCCCGGTTGAAACGCGGATTCTGTTTCGACCACGGGTCTTCTAAAAGCTTTAGCTTTTTTGGTATCCTCTTCATCTGTGTTATCTTCCTCGCTGTCGTGGTCCAGGGCCTGGATGGCGTTATGGTAGGAACTGCGATCCAACTTATTACTGCTATCAGTTCTCTTTAAATCCGCTTCGCTCTTTAGCCGTTCCACATAGCCGTTGGTATGTAAGCTGTTCATATTTTCCCATTCAGCGGGGCTGCAGGGACTCAGTTCACAGTAGCTAAATTCTGGACTCGATAGACTACCTGATGGTTGCTGGGATATAGGATGCTGTTTTTGGGGCTTCGCTGGAGGTACCGGTGGGGCGCCGGATGTTCTCATAGAGGGCACCTTGCTCGGTTTAGGGGGTGGCCTGGGGCATAACTGGCTGTCGGATCCGCGGATGGCCTCGCCTGGCTGGGTGTCAAAAGTCATCCGGCGGGGTACTGTGGGGCTCAGGGCTGGCTCACTTCCGGTTCGGAAAACTGGCGATTTGGGGCACGGCTGACGCTCCATATGTGGCACCTGCGCCTGGGGTCTGCAGCCTGAAAGCAAATGAATAATTCAATGAAATAGCACTAAAGCCTCCAAAACTGAGGGTTTTACATTCTGCATCACAAAACAGAATCAGTGCTCTGGTTTTTGATGCGTTCGCATGTCGAGCCAACTGACACGAGCATAAATTATCTCCATATTTATTCTGCCCCATATTTATTCTGCTCCAAAGAGCTTTTATTTCGCATTGTAATCTAATGTCTCGTTTCACACATTTAACATTCAAAGTAAATCTCAGAGACCAGAAGGACATTTTGACTTTGAGAATTACTTTCGCTCCGGCACAAAGTGCACGTAGAGAAGATGACTGGTTTTCAAAACTGTCAGACGTGCGTATCGCTAGAGATTTGGAGGCGTGACAGAGTATCAAGGAAGATGAAAGCTGACAGACGCTCACCGATTGGGAGAAAACTTTCCGACTGATGGGTCTTCAGCGGCCGTCTCCTCTCCTGAACGTGGTTTAGACATGCCGGTTGACTTCCGCACTTATCCTTGTTACTGGAAGGAGAAAGACAGGTCACTAAGTTTCTTCCCTGAGTGTTTTCTAAACTACGATGACATGAATCACTCCCACGCTCACAAACACACCCTTTCAATTGCTATGAGTGCTTGATGTGGGCCGTTACACACTTATTATGAGCAATTTTAAAATAATGGCTTTTATTCTTGTGTACAAGCAGCACAGCCACATCTTAAAAATTATTTGTTTTCCAGAAACCTGGAAAACAAAAGACTTAATACAGTCACTTATTCTAGTAGTTCACCACCTATTGTAATAAATGACAATAATTATGTAATATTAATGTTTCTTTTCGTTGTAATTATTCTCCATTTTTAATGTGAGGAAAGATACATCTGTGTATAAGTTTTTTTATAGTTTGTTTAAAGAAGTATTTAAGACTAAATTATAATGAGTGCAATAATAAATCATTCTCACGTATGTGACTTTGTATCAAAAACTTTCCAATGATTCCCTCTTGGCCCTAAAGAGATTCTTAATGAACGATAGGAAAACAGCCCTAGGATAGTCTTTCCCTCACCTGAGGAGATTCCCACGGCCGAGGGTGTGATCCTGGGCGTGTCCGTTCACGATATTCAGACTCAACCGTTTGGAAGTCAGATTCTTCCTCTCGGAGTATCCCACCTCCGTGCGTGTACATCCGACTCTGTACTTCTCTTCCAAGTATCTGAGAGGCAGAGCTCTGTTGATTGGCTGAAATATAATGGCTCCCACAACCTCGGACACCGGCTCACGGTTGCCCACGTAGTATCGCACTAACGCCGGGATGCTGTCGAAGCCGTCCTTTTCAAACAAGTACTGAACCCGTGAATAGGCCTCGTTCAAGGCTACTACTTGTTTGTTGATTTTAAAGTGCTGGGCTGTGTTCTTCCACTGGCAGGTCAGGACGTAGTTTCCAGGGCTGGACAGTGAATCGCGAATCAGAAAGTCGCCGTCTCGCTGGACCAGGTTTTCTGCCACCTGAAATAAAGAAAAATCATTATGCTGTTCTATGGGTGTACATGTGTGCACAGAAAGAGAAAATATTCATTCTTATATATTGTATAAGATAAGTGTATCTTTGATAATAGTAAATAGAGTAAATATTTAAAGTCTTCTACTCATAAATCCATGTCTGGTTTTGTACTAATGACTTGCTCTATGATTATATTATGTACACACGCACAGTAAACATTACGAGAGTGACAGTGATACATAGCATGACCAAAACAGTTTCTTTGTGGATCTCCAGTGCATTCAAGCAGTTTAAAATAAAGCAATAACCCCAAGAAGCAGTGGGTTACCAGTGCGTTTTATAAAAGGTAAGGGGCATTGTTAAAACCCTCTTATCTGTTATAAAATGCACTGTCACACCACTGCTTCGCAGGGCTTATTGCTTTTATAAAACGGTTACTTCATATGCATAGCAGGATTTCATAAAATAAAACACAAATAAGTTGAAATTATAATAGTACAAATATTACTCTTCCGCCCAAACAAAGTAGTTCCTCAGAATCAAGTGTGGCTGCAACAGAGCGCAGTTCCCAACCAACACAAACGCAGCAAAGACACAATGAAAATATGATTAAAGACTGGGGTGTGAATTTTCATAAATCAGTACATAGCAACAGTGGCGCAGTGATACTTACGTAATGAGGTCTGAACCGTGGGGTTACCGGGGTATTTTATTATGGCTTAGAACGCTTTTCAACCAATCAGAATAAAGGATCAGAACTGCCCGTTTTATAATGATGGATCGTCTCTCCAAACTGTATTCTGGAAGTGATTCAGAATATTAATAAATCTCAATGGATAGTTCGGAAAGGCAGTCTAAACCAGTGGTTCCCAACCTTTTTTTTTGTGGCCTCCCTAAGTACATATTTGACAATCTGAGCACCCCAAACCTCTACATCTATCCTTCCATTTGATTTTGCCATTACAAGCACGCTGCGATGGACAGAGCAAAATTTAAATAATTATTTTACACAATAATACCTTGTTCACACTGTCAGTCCATATCCGATTTTTGTGCATATCCGATTTGACTCACTGTCCATATTGTGCGTCACAACTGTTCAGATCCGATCTCTGCGTCCTGTAGCGTTCTGCCGTATTACGGATTATCTGCTTTGCTATCTGCTGTTTCTATGGCAATGACGTCGTGCTGGCACGACAATCTGCCTTGATGTCTGACGTTGTAGTAACTATATTCCCCAATACATAAACTTTCCCAAACCCCATCATTTAGTTAGAAATGGTCTGTTCCAAAGTTCGCGCTGGGATTGCGTTTACGTGACGTGACAGCATGACATAACCAAAAAGCTACACAAATGCGAACAGAGTGAAATGGATTTCCGGAAATGCGATTTGAAGCAGATTTCAAACCACCTCTGGATGTAGCCTGAAACAGATTAGAAAAAAAACTGATTTTATGCGTTTTTTGGCCGTTCATGCGATCTAAATGTGATTGGAGTCGGATATGCACCAAAATCGGACTAGGACTGACAGTGTGAACAAGGTCTAAGAGTACATTACAACTACCTTATGTTACCATATGATTTTTAAAATGTTTTAATAAAATTTTTAGTGAAACATTTTATGCATCTTTATTTGACCTCAAAGCATATCGGATAGCCTAGCCCCATTCAATCCTTAGGATCCAAACTGGGATGAATTTAAAAGCCCCAAAACAGTTCCATGGTTTCCCTATTTATAGACTGTCCCATGAGTAGTTACACAAGTAAGTATGGTGGCACAAAATAAAATGTGGTGATTATTTTAAGGGGATAAAAAATGAGAACTATATTGTATGGTGGAAGAGCACTTAGTTTGCAGCACTTCGACCTCGGGCGCAATAATATTGATGGAAGCTTGAGCAAGAGGGGGAATAGTCAGGGGTGATGATGTTACTGCGCGCCACATTTTATTTTGTGCTACCATACTTACTCGTGTAACTACTCACGTCACAGTCTTTAAATAGTGGTTTCTAAAATCATCCCTGTTTGGATCCTAAGGAATGAATGGGGCTAGGCTAAATGCTAACACATTCACGATGCGCTGTACAAAGATTAAGTGCATTTTGAATAAAAATAGGTATGTATTCATTTGTCTAAGTTGAGGTAAGGACATAGTGGTGTTTTCCTTTAAATTAATCGTACAAACAAGTAAGAAAACTTGGTTCATGATTCAATTGTATTTGTCAGTTATTGTGTTTGTCAGAACTGCTTAACAATATGCTGTTTTTTTACTGCCTTGTGTCACAAATAATAAATTCCAGATCAGTAACACGTCTCAATCGTTCCACAGTGACAAATTCATCCACGGGTCATTTCACACAGAGTATATAGAGTTAGTGAATGACTGCTTTTCTCCGGTGTGCAGTTTGTTTGACATTAGTCAAACAGGTCAGACTCGCCCCACTGAAAGACGAAGAGTTGCGGGTAAACACAACCTGTATTGCGGCCCACGTGCTGCCAGGGGCTTTGTGAAACCCTGAATGCATAATAACAGGGTGTGTAAGGATTTGTGCATTACACAAAGAGATAAATAAGTGTCTACAGACTCACTGCTTACTTTTGTCTGTCCTTCAAGGGAAAGTTTGCAGAACGACTAAAAGGACATTTAGAAAATAAACATATTCTTTAAGGGCGAACACCACAGTTTTTTAAATGTTTTGCTGTGTTCTTGTCTCAACTTGGATGAATTGGTACATGCCTGTCTTTTTTCGATGCGTGCACTTTTAAGATTGTACAGCGCTTCTTGAATCTGTTAGCATTTAGCCTAGCCCCATTCATTCCTATGGCTCCAAACAAAAGTTTTCTTTTGTGCCACCATACTTACCCGTTTAACTAGTCATGTAACAGTCTTTAAATAGAAAAAACATGGAAGTGTTTGGTGGCTTCTAAATTCATCCCTGTTTGGATCCTAAGGAATGAATGGGGCTAGGCTAAATGCTAACACAAAGATTAAAAGTGCATGCATTAAAAAAAGACAGGTATGTACAGTATTAATTTGTGTAAGTTGAGGTAAAAAAACATAATAAAATATTGAAAAACTGTGTTTTCCTTTAAGTACCTATTTCTTGTAAATTGATTTTTAAAATACATTTTAAATGCTTACTAATGTAGTTTAACAAGCAAAGCAATGTTTTGACTCCACAACACAGTTTAAAGGGTTCAAAAGTCGAACCTTGATGAATGACTTTGTTCGCCAATATATTTATACTGTAAACAATAATATCCGCATGCTGGTAGTTCTGTTTCCATGTTGCATGAAATAAATACATATTGGGTCAAATAGCAGTCATGATTCATCAAGGGACTAAACTTGCTCTGACATAGATGTAGACAGACGAGTTGTCACTTTCAGGGGCAAATCCTGCAAAGGATTGGTGATAGGAGAGGAACTATAGCTGTCAACACTGTGATGAGAAACTGGTGATAGATTTTTCTGTATAAAGCTTACTGTTTATAAGCTGTATGATATTTAAAGGCTGGGCACCAGAGTTGTGTCGTCCAATTGCAAGCAAAGTAGATGTCATTCTTGCATAGTAGGTATCTCAAAAGGCTTACGATTTAGATTAGATTCATTATAATGTTTCATTTCGGTGACAGACAGGTCTGGGTGTGTATCTGGCCGTTCCAGTTTTGAGCAGGTTTGGTGCCTCTCAACCAGTTTAAAACAAGTATTGATCAACAAATGACTTCATTTCGTTTCAGGATTTGAGGAAAAGCATAGGTTTTAATAAAATGAAAAATGTATTGTTGAATTTATTACAACCATTGGGACTTGAAAATCAAATGCTAGCTTAAAACAGAAAATAATAAATGCCAAACAAATAATAAATGAATATAAATTGAACTTTTTTAAAATTGAGATATTGTGTTTACAGATTCATGGTTTGCAATAGTAAGAAAGGTGAATGCCATGCATAAAAAAATATAATCTTTTATGATTTTTAGGTGTTTAGCAGGTGTGATTTTACCATGTTTTTTTCTGAGCATGAATCATGGTAACACCATAGTATTCTTTTAACTAGCTGAAGTACTATACAAAACCACGATGAGGTAATCTAGTACATATCTTTATCTGTTATCATCGCTGTACCATAGTAACACTACAGTACTATTGTGTAACTTAGCAATAGCTGTGCAAGTTTTTGCAAGTATTTTCCTGTTGAAGCAAACATGGCCACATCTTTATTTCATTAACTTTTTCCATAAAGAGAATAAATGTTTGTGTCAAAGAAATGCCACAAAAAAAGGAGAGAGAGATTGAAGAAGTACCTGTCTAGGGATGGCTCCGTGATACCAGGCATGGCTTCGTGGTTCCTCGCTACTTAGTTTCAGTTCTTCCTCTAGTTCTCTCCGTAGCTTCTCTGGCGGTCCATCCATGATGTACTTGTCCCTCGAAAACTGCACATATATGGGAAAAGATGAGTCAGTTAGAGCCATGATGGCCCTGTGTCAGTCAGATAAATGTCTCTTATTTCCTGTCTCTCATTGATCTATCTTTGACTTTAACAATCTACTATATGTCTCATGGTTCATGTGCTACTCAATTTTGTGTGACAGTCTAAGCTCCGCCCTCTTCCGGTCTATGCACGCCTCCAGAGGCCGTGAGGCATCCCGCTCACCTTCACCTGTATACACAGACACACCTTGTTGCTAGGAATCATCGCATGCATTTACAGCTTCATTGGAAACCCCATATTATCTGAGAGTAATGGATTTCATAATGTGGGAAGTTTAGAAAGCTAATTACAAATCTTATCAATAGGCTGTTTCAAAGAAATTACTTCAGAGTTTGTGAAATACAAAATAAAGCACACTTATACTGAAATTTATTGCTTTTCCATGTTTAAGTAAATACTTTCAGTAAATAAAATCTCAGTTATGCACTGCAAAAAATGATTTTCAAGAAAAAAAATTCTTAGTATTTTTGTTTTGTTTTCAGTAAAAATATCTAAAAATTCTTAAATTAAGATGCATTTTCTTGATGAGTAAAACGACGCAAGAAAATGAGTCTAGTTTTAAGACCAAAAATATCAAATTGAAGTGATTTTGTGCATTAAACAAGCAAAAAAATCTACCAATGGAGTAAGCAAAGTTTTCTTGTTTTTTTTTTCTTGAATTTAGTGTTTAAGAAAAATGTTCAAGATTTGTTTTATTTGATATTTTTGATCTAACAACTAGACTTATTTTCTTGGGTCATTTTGCTCATCAAGAAAAAGCATCTTAATTTAAGAATTTTTAGATATTTTTACTGAAATCAAGAAAAAATACTAAGAATTTTTTTTCTTAAAAATAATTTTTTGCAGTGTGTGACCTTTAACTAGGGCTGCGCAAAACTATAGATACAGCTAACTATCTTGATAAATTTTTTCCACAATACTGTATCGATATTTCAATCTCCACCACTGCTGTAGTTGTCGCTGTCCAGTTGTCTGTCATATTCGGCCAATGTCTCAGAAGTTAGCGGAAGTGAGAAAATGGCAGAAAATTTTAAAATGCCTGCAGCTTTCAAAGCCGACGTGTGGAAGCACTTTGGCTTAAAAAAAGTAAAAAAAAGTCAGCTCTATTTTTTTACCTTTTTGATAAAAAACAAAGAAAAAAGTATTGCAATGTATCGCAACATGCAACGTATCGTATCGTGATACATTGTATAATTATTTTCAAGAAAAAAAATCTTAGTATTTTTGTTTTCAGTAAAAAATTCTAAAAAATCTTAAATTAAGATGCTTTTTCTTGATGAGTAAAATGACCAAGAAAACAAGTCTAGTTGTTAGATCAAAAATATCAAATTTAAGTGATTTTGTGCATAAAACAAGCAAAAAATCTGCCAATGGGGTAAGCAAAAAAAACATTTTTATTAAACACTAAATTCAAGAAAAATTCAAGAAAAATTTGCTTACCCCATTTGCTGATTTTTTTTTTTTTGCTTGTTTTACGCACAAAATCACTTAAATTTGATATTTTTCTTGAAAATCATTTTTGCAGTGTGCCCTACCTTTAAAATACTATTACTATTATTAAAATGTAGATAAGACATGGTTCTGTGGGAAACCAAAACTTGAACTTTATTTTTAAGAGTGTACTCTGTGTCCCCATGACTATAAAAGCTAGAAGTTTGTAACAGATGGCAGTATGTACATACAGATGGGAGATTATTTCAGTGTTTACTTCTTTTTAAGTGCTTGGAATGGCAGCTATGTGTGGTACCCAACCTCAGAGACCTAAAGTGGTACCTTTGTACTCCCACCGGTAGGCAGTGGGTACTCACTGTGGTGACACTGTTTATTCCTGAGCTAAAATCTGTGTGCGAGGGAAAGATTCACTGGAGGACTCATCTTTCAACTGTGTAGCTGAGATCTATTAAGTAATATGTCAAATAAAACCAACATTAGGGAAACGGAAATTGAAATCGATGAGTTACTGTTTGTGTTTGCATGCTCAGTAGTGGAAAATCAGATTGATATGGCACTGTTTGTCCCTGTACAGTTTTGATTAAATACACTGCGTCATTTAAACGCACTGCTAGCACAGAGCCAGTCACTCAGCTGTATGTTTTAATAACCAGTTCCACTGTGTGTAGCTTTCCAGATTGGAATAGCTTTTATGTCCTGATGAATGACCGTTTCGGGCCGCCTTAAACCTGCCAGGACATCCGAGTATGGCTGAGAGCCCACCTCTCATAGCTGCTGGTGATGTAACTGATCCACTGACATCAATACTCATAAAAAGTGATGTCATCAAGATCAAGTGTATGATGTTTAAAGGAAACTAAAACCCTATGGAGTACTGTGGATACTTTCATTATATCACACAGTATTTGGAACAACATTATAAATCTTACAATGCATAATTTGCTAAATTATTTATTCTACAGTAGCTACTGTATGTACAGTGAGGTCCAAACGTCTAAGAAATGACTCAAATTTATACTATTTTAAAATGAAAATACACAAAAGTTTAATTATTGTGTCTTATTTTGAACAAAGTAAAATAAACTTTTCTGGTTTTAGGTTACAAATCAAGTAACCTAATTTGTGACATTGTCTGAATATTACTGATATTACTTTGTGTATTTGTTAATCAAGCAGGAAGCAGAAGCACCATGAACTTCCATAGTAGGAAAAAAATAATACTACACTGCAAAAAATAATTTTCAAGAAAAAAATTCTTAGTATTTTTGTCTTGTTTTCAGTAAAAATATCTAAAAATTCTTAAATGAAGATGTTTTTTCTTGATGAGCAAAATTACCCAAGACAAAAAGTCTAGACCAAAAATTTCAAATTTAAGTGATTTTGTGCATAAAACAAGCAAAAAAATCTTGAACATTTTTCTTAAACACTAAATTAAAAAAAAAAAAAAAAAATTGCTTACCCCCATTGGCAGATTTTTTTGCTTGTTTTATGCACAAAATCACTTAAATTTGATATTTTTGGTCTAAAAACTAGGCTTATTTTCTTGGGTCGTTTTGCTCATCAAGAAAAAGCATCTTAATTTAAGAATATTTCGATATTTTTACTGAAAAAATACTAAGATTTTTTTTCTTGAAAATCATTTTTTTGCAGTGTATGGAAGTCAAAAGTGCTTAAGAACTTTATTGATACAAACATTGCTCAAAATACCTTATTTTTGTGTTCACCAAAACAACAAAATAAATACAGTTTTTGACAACTTGAGAATCAAATTAAAATTTTTGTATAAACTATTCCTTAAAGCAAAAAATGGGGATATGCTTAATTCTTAAAGTATATAAAGTATATAAAAAATTCTTAAATCAAGATGTATTTTCTGGATGAGCAAAATGAACTAAAAAACTAAATCTATTTTTGAACAACAAATATACAATTTAAGAGAATTTGTGCTTAAAACAAGCAAAAATATCTGCCAATGTGGTGAGAACATATTTCTTGAATTAAAGGTGCAGTGTGTAGATTTTAGCAGCATCTAGTGGTGAGGTTGCGTATTGCAACACTCCCTTTCAAATAGCATAGAGAAGCTATGGTACCCATCGCAGGACCAACATGTGATCGTCTGAGACGATGTAGTGACAAACGCGCTCTGTATAGCAGTTTGTCCGTTTAGGGCTACTGTAGAAACATGATGGAGCAAAATGGCGGCTTCCGTATGAGGGGACCCACGGTGTATATAAATAAAAACGTCTCATTCTTATGTAAGGTCTTTATACACTGATAATATATTTATGTATATTATATTGTATTGCTGTCAAAAGATCCTTCCAAAATTTACACAATGCACCTTTAGGTGTTTAAGAAAAAGTAAAAATGTTCAAGATTTTTTTCTTACCCCATTGGCAGATTTATTTGTTTGTTTTAAGCACAAAATTACTTAAATGTTATATTTTTGTCTAAAAACTATTTTATTTAAGGTCATTTTGCTCATCAAGAAAATGCATCTTAATTTGAGAATTTTAAAATATTTGTAAACAAGACAAAAATACTAAGTAAGAAAGTAATTTTTCCATCTAGACTCTGTACACTGTGTATTCATGTTTGATAGGTTGAAGGATGAGCTGCATCGGTTTTATTGTGATGTTGAAAAGATATTAAGCTGTCGGTTTCTTTTTCTCTTTGTCCACAGTGACTCATAGTCTCAGCAGTGGTCTGTCAATCTTTTTTAGCAGTTATTAGGCCTATATTGACCACATCAGATACTGTGGTCTACCACAAACCACTGAGCACAAGCCTGCGGGTGCTGGACATCTTAGAGCTAACCGAGATCTTAAAAGGACACAAAACATGTTTTATATAAAACTGAATAGTAGCCACTAAATGCTGGGAGATTTAAAAAGAAGTCATATGCTCTCTTAGCTTTCATCTTTGATGGTTAACTTATTTGGATATACTGTAGTTGTGATGGAAAACATGTTGGAGTTCAGTGTTCCTAGTCAGAAACTCAAACTAAGTTTGACGTTAAGATGAACCCCACTTATTTTAAGAAAAAATTGTAGAAGCATATTTTAGTAACTCTTTGGGCTTATTAAACTTAATTGAAGTCATGCCACACAATATACATGGTTATCCTTTATATGGAGACGCTTCCAAGAGTCTATGTATAGAGACCACAGCGAGTACTGAAATACCCACTGATGCCACTGGTATTGTAATGAGGGACGGGCGTCACACCCGCTTCTTTTAGACAACAGCGAGCTGAGCCAACACCCCACAAGCCACAAATTACAGTGACCAGATGATACAGTACATAGTTTTACACTGGCTGGGAATCTGTTCTTGTTCTGAACAATAAAATGCCTTTACTAAAAACTTTCATTTAAAACATGCACATCATTTGCTTTCTGATCCTGTGCTGGTTTACGACCTGCTTGCGATTGTATGCCAGCTGAGGTGATGTTTTTTCTGGCACGGCCGTCGCATTCATTCAGCACTACGACATTGCTTCATAACTCTGCTTTAAGAGAGAACACTGATCCATTTAAAGGTCCACTGCAGCCATAAATGTTTAAAAATAGCCAAAGCTCAATTGCTTGAGAGCAGTTCGGTATACTAGCAGAACGAGTGTGGATAAATTTGTCCGTCGAATCGATCACTTCAGCACCTCGGCTTGCAGCCCTTTATAGCTATTGTAAATTTTTATCTTCTCACATGATGGGACCATCTGATGGGCTGATGCCTGAGATTCTTTTTAAATGGTCCTGTAATGTGGGGCTGTCGATGGATTGTTTGAATGTATTGAGCTGAAGTCTCATTGGGTAAGTGCTGAATGCAGGTTGGCCATCTACAAGAAGACGGGGACATGTAATGACACGCGTATAACCCAGGCACTTTGCAATATTAAAAATAGTAATTGAATTTCTATAGGAGTGCTTAAAGGAAAAGTTCACCAAAAAGGCAAATTCAGACATTTGCTCACCAGCTAAACTGGCATAGTATTTTTTCCTATATGTGGTACACTGCAAAAAATGATTTTCAAGAAAAAAATTCTTGGTATTTTTGTCTTGTTTTCAGTAAAAATATAGAAAGGTTCTTGGATTGGGATGCTTTTTCTTGGTGAGCGAAACGACCCAAGAAAATAAGTCTAGTTTCAGACCAAAAATAATAAACTCACGTGACTTTGTGCACAAAACAAGCCAAAAAAAATCTGCCAATGGGGTAAGTGATTTTTTCTTGAATTTAGTGTTTAAGAAAAATTTTCAAGATTTTTTTGCTTACCTCATTGGCAAATTTTTTTGCTTGTTTTTTGCACAAAATCACTTAAATTTTATATTTTTGGTCTAAAAATTTGATTTATTTTCTTGGGGCATTTTGCTCATCAAGAAAAAGTATCTTAATTTAAGAATTTTTAGATGTTTTTACTGAAAACAAGACAAAAATACTAAGAATTTTTTTTTTGAAAATCATTTTTTGCAGTTTACACAAAGATGATTTTTTCACACTGCAAGAAAATGACTTTCTTAGTATTTTTGTCTTGTTTTTTAGTAAAAATATCTAAAAATTCTTAAATTAAGATGCATTCTTGATGAGCAAAATGACCTAGGAAAATAAGTCTAGTTTTTAGACAAAAAATATAGATTTTAAGTAAACAGTGTTTAAAACAATCTGCCAATAGAATAAGAAAAAAATTCTTGAAATAAGTTCACTTTTTCATAAACACTTAATTTAAGAAATGTTTTCCTATTCCATTGGCAGATTTTCTTGCTTGTTTTAAGCACAAATTCGCTAAAATTTTATATTTTTTGTCAAAAAACTAGACTTATTTTCTTAGCTCATTTTGCTCTTCAAAAAAATAAATTTTAATTTTAGAATTTGTAGATATTTTTACTGAAAACAAGACAAAAATTCTAAGTAAGAAAGTCATTTTTTTTTGTTATATTGCAGCTACACTGCAAAAAATTATTTTTAAGAAAAATATTTCTTAGTATTTTTGTCTTGTTTTCAGTAAAAATATATAAAAATTCTTAAATTAAGATCCTTTTTCTTGATGAGCAAAATGACCCAAGAAAATAAGTCTAGTTTCTGTACCAAAAATGATCAAATTTTATTGATTTTGTGCAGAAAACAAGCAAAAAAATCTGCCAATATGGTCAGCAAAATATTCTTGAATTTTAAGAAAAATGTCCAAGATTTTTTGCTTACCCCATTGGCAGATTTTTTTTCTTGTTTTAAGCACTAATTTACTTAAATTTGATATTTTTGGTCTAAAAACTATAGACTTATTTTCCTAGGTCATTTTGCTCATCAAGAAAATACATCTTAATTTAAGAATGTTTAGATATTTTTACTGAAAACAAGACAAAAATACTAAGAATTTTTTTCTTGATAATAATTTTTTGCAGTGTACACAAAAGATGATTTTTTCACACTGCAAAAAAATGACTTTCTTAGTATTTTTGTCTTGTTTTTTAGTAAAAATATCTACAAATTCTTAAATTAAGATGAATTTTCTTGATGAGCAAAATGACCTAGGAAAATAAGTCTAGTTTTTAGACAAAAAATATAGATTTTAAGTAAACAGTGTTTAAAACAAGCAAACAATCTGCCAATAGAATAAGAAAAAAATTCTTGAAATAAGTTCACTTTTACATAAACACTTAATTTAAGAAATGTTTTCCTATTCCATTGGCAGATTTTCTTGCTTGTTTTAAGCACAAATTCGCTAAAATTTTATATTTTTTGTCAAAAAACTAGACTTATTTTCTTAGCTCATTTTGCTCTTCAAAAAAATAAATTTTAATTTTAGAATTTGTAGATATTTTTACTGAAAACAAGACAAAAATTCTAAGTAAGAAAGTCATTTTTTTTTGTTATATTGCAGCTACACTGCAAAAAATTATTTTTAAGAAAAATATTTCTTAGTATTTTTGTCTTGTTTTCAGTAAAACTATATAAAAATTCTTAAATTAAGATCCTTTTTCTTGATGAGCAAAATGACCCAAGAAAATAAGTCTAGTTTCTGTACCAAAAATGATCAAATTTTATTGATTTTGTGCAGAAAACAAGCAAAAAAATCTGCCAATATGGTCAGCAAAATATTCTTGAATTTTAAGAAAAATGTCCAAGATTTTTTGCTTACCCCATTGGCAGATTTTTTTCTTGTTTTAAGCACTAATTTACTTAAATTTGATATTTTTGGTCTAAAAACTATAAACTTATTTTCCTAGGTCATTTTGCTCATCAAGAAAATACATCTTAATTTAAGAATGTTTAGATATTTTTACTTAAAACAAGACAAAAATACGAAGAAAGTCAGTGAGTATTGCAGCGAGTATATTATTTTAAATGTTTATCTCCTGCATCCATGGTAGAAAACAACTACCAAATATTTGAAATGACATGAAGATGAGTAAATGATGACTAATTTCTTCAAGATATCACAATGACTTCAGTACACATCAAATCACATAGCAGTGACTCGTACGGCCTGAATGATGCTACACAATAGGCTAAAGGTTGAATATGATCTCCCATGATAAGTGAGATCACATGCTGTTTTTAAACAATGATTGTAGGTGAGAAATCATCCTATCTGATCTCAGTGCACATCTAGGTTGGATTTGGAAATTGTGCAGATCATGGCAGAGTGCAGGGCTAAAGGTGGAGGTCGTGTACTTAGGGAGTGAGTTCAGATTTACTTTGCATGTCATTGTGATGAAAACCAGCAGTCAAACTAATCCCACAGCAGCTAGTTAGTGATAATAGTGTAGCCAAAAATCACTATTACTATTGGGCATACTGGGGTTATAGATTTGGCAGACATTAAGGAAGTTATGTTGAACTGAACTATATATAAAGACCAGGATAGATACTCTGGAATGGGCTTAGTAAATAACCAACCAGATACCAGAATATCCTTGAAACACCCTAGTAACTGCATAACTATGACTCTAGCAACCACCCACAAAGTCTTTGCAGCAACTTTTACCCATTTTGTATTTTCTGCATCAAATGTAAATATTGACTTATTTACTGCTTCCTGTGGGGGCTTGGAGAATGAAGAGCCCCCTGCAGGTTTATATTCCCAATAGATTGGGGGTTATTAGTAGCCACTCATGGGCAGGAGAATCGACCATGTCTGGGGTTTGGAGTCGGGTCACACCCTTCCTGGACAAGCGTTAACAAGAGTGCCATCAAAGTGTCCCATCAATCTCCTGGGACTTTAAACACAGGACCTCTTATCTTACCATCATCACACTGTCCATTTATTGTCCCTGGAGTGTCTGTCGTGTTTACTTGTTCCTGGACAGGGCACCACAAATCTCAGATTATAATAATGGATCGCTATAATTTTGTTTATACGTCTTTGGGACTTTAACACTGTAAATTATTCAGTACTGTTTAATGGTTTGAAACAATGCATATTGTGAAACACCCAATAAATCGGAGTATATAATGTGCATCTGGTAGGCACGTAGCATAACTATTTAGATAAACAGGCCAAATATCTCTTATTTACGGTATGCTTTCCCAGCTCAGCCCAGGGTTTGTACAGAATGCAGAAGGGAAGATGATGATGGCCTGGGGCTGCTGTGCTGGATTACTTTGAACTTGACCTTTATTTAATGTTAGAGAAAAAAGAGAAAAGATGGGAACATGATTGTCCCTTAAACTTAAAATGGCTTGAGGCCATCCTAAAGCCTTGAGCCAGGAAAATGCCTTGGCATGTAAAGGATCCAAAATAATGTCTGCAACATGAAAAAATACTGTAGTATACTTTAGCATTTACTATAGTAAACTGAAGTAAAATTCCTAGATACTATAATGAATTTATACCATACCATCGTAAATATAAAAATATACTACAGTTTATGAACTTATGAAAATGCTTTGCCGAGTAATGTCCCCTGATCCAAAACCATATTCTTCTGACGGGTAGTGAAATGAGACTCTGACAGTCTGTGTCAGCACCTCTCCTTTAACCTGTCAATCAAACAGACTTCATGCTGTCCCACTGCTCGGCTGAGTTATTATAGCTGTCACAGTCATGATGGTTCAGCAGTGTTGTGTTTCGAGGAAACAGAACAGAAAAGCATGAAAGTTCAACTGGTTTAATTAAATCTGTTTGATTATATGCTTTATTAATAATTTGTCAAATGCATTTATGATTAGGTTTTAAAGAGCACCTATTTTTTTAATTGCTAAAAACACATTTCATGTATTTGGTATTATACAATGTGTTTGCGTGGTTTATGGTTAAAAAACACATTTTCCACATACCGTACACTTTTGTAGCTCCAGATTTTACTCTCTTCCTGAAACACACGGATTTGAAAAGCTCTGCGTCCCTGACTGGCTATCTAATCTGTACGTTGTAATTGGCCTGAATACCCCTGAATACCGCTTCTTACCATGTTTGAAAGATTTGTGCACAATGCAATGCTAACAGGAGTAAACATAAAGGCTGTGAGTAAAAGCGGGAAGAAATTATGATAATGTCGGTCTTGTCTACATTACCAATCCCAGGAAGTAAACTGTTGCCTGCAATCCGTGTGTTTGTTGTAGTCCAAGAAAAGAGATTTATGCTGGAGACGATAACTAGCGTCATTGTTTACTTTAGGGTTTGTACTTTTGCATATCGTTAACATGTACTAATACAAACCAAAGGATATGTAAAATCGTGAATCGGACCATTGGTGCGCTTTAAATTTTAAAATTTGAGAAACTACACTCTAAAAATTTTCAACCCAGTGTTGGGTCAATAAGAGACAAACCCAGCCGTTGGGTTAAATCAGCTTACATTTGACCCAACAATGGGTTAAAACAACCCACTGGGTTGGGTTGGTCCCCTTTTGACCCAACACTGCATGGGTGAAAAAACAGCATTTTATAGTGTGCATCTGTATTTTGTTTATTATAGTCTAATAATTATAATAAAGCAGTTACATTTACAGTGAACTACTGTGAATTGTGCCAACTTTTACTGTATGCCTTACAGTAAATGTAGTTCAACCTAACCGACTCAAAAGAACGATTTATTCACTGCAAAAATGATTTTCAAGAAAAAAATGATTGGTATTTTCAGTAAAAAATATCAAAAAATTCTTAAATTAAGATGCTTTCCTTGATGAGCAAAATGACCCAAGAAAATAAGTCACATTTTTAGACCAAAAATATAAAATGTAAGTGATTTTGTGCATAAAATCTGCCAATGGGGTAAGCAAAAAATCTTTTTCTTAACATTTTTCTTAAACACTAAATTCAAGAAAAAAATCAAGAAAAATTTGCTTACCCTATTAGCAGATTTTTTTGCTTGTTTTATGCACACAATCACTTAAATTTGATGTTTTTGGTCTGAAAACTAGACTTATTTTCTTTTTGCTCATCAAGAAAAAGCATCTTGATTTGGGAGTTTTTTTATATTTTTACTGAGGGCCAGACAAAAATACTAAGATTTTTTTCTTGAAAATCATTTTTTGCAGTGTTCAATTGAGTCCACATCTGTCGAGTGTTAACATACACCTCTGCTAAACAAGTGAGCATGTTTATTAATGGCACCCGTCACGGTTTAAATTTCAGACTCTTTTAATGTCACAAAGATTCACGCACCGTCCACACACTGAGCTGCTCATCACAACCAAAATAAAAGTTGTTTCCGCATAGAGAAATTTGCTTAAAATTTTCCCCTTGCCAGATGGAGCTTTCCGTGACCAAAGCCTCTCCTCTGTGAGTGACTTCCTCTCAAAGTTTTCCAAAAAGAAAGAATCTATACAAGAAGCACCAACACTGCCCCTCTGTCCCTCTAACTCCCAGTGACCTCCAATACCATCTGAAAGACCGGAAGTCTCCATAGCAACCAGGCACTATTTTTTGAAACAAGTCCAAAAAATATGGACCAGAACCGCATATTTCCAAAAGGCGTGAGAACGAGGGTCCGCCGAGTTGGCCGGCCAGACGATAGAAATAACAACCATGCTGCTATTTCTGGCCAAATCACCAGAATCTTAATATAGAGACTGTGCAGATATCTGTGCCAACAATCTTTGTGCAATTAAAATTGCAGCATGACGTTCACATTCTTGCTGTTATATGAATTATTCAGTGTGTTGTGGAAAGATGAAAGAATGTTTAGGTTCAGATCAGAAGAATTTATTACAGCCAATTTTGTCCTTTCAACAGCTGAATTGTAGAGGTTCTCAAAACGTGCACACCTCAGTTGTGTTTCTAGGCTTTAATGGATCATAGATCAATAGTTTACGTGCCACTGGATAGCATCATGGGAGAACAAATTAGGGTAACCACACATGGCCACATCTGCAGATAAATATTACAATTCCATTAATGCATATTTCGTGCTATTAGTCAAAAACCTCTGTGTTCCTAATGTAATGTTAGTTTCTACACATAGACAAGTATTATAAATAATTTAATACTTAGCAATCAGGTTGTATTTGTTAACATTAGTAAATGCATTAGCTAACAGCGTTGGGCGTAACGCATTACAAGTAACGTGCATTACGTAATAATATTACTTTTCTTAAAGTAACGAGTAAAGTAACGCTTTACTTTATAAATGTACACATTAATATTTGAGTTACTTTATTAAAAAAGTAATGCGAGTTACTTTTCGGTTTAACCAATTTGATTTAAAAACAACACAACGTACTGAATTAAACTGAACGTAGTCACAGAATTACGCACTTGTGGGCCTGAGTAGGAATAGTTTTGTGTCCAAAACGAAGATGGCAGAACTTCTCAGTCCTAAAAACGTGTGCAAGGCCTAAAGGGGATCGCAAAACGCAAAAGTAACTTAAAAGTAACAGAAGCATTACTTTCCATGAAAAGTAACTAAGTAATGCAATAAGTTACTTTTTTGGGAAGTAACTTAATATTGTAATGCATTACTTTTAAAAGTAACTTTCCCCAACACTGTTAGCTAACATGAACTAACAATGTGCGATATAGTTTACATTTTATTAATGTTAGTTAATAATACCAATACAATAGTTCATGTTAGTTCATTGTGCATTAAAGGCGGAGTCCACGATGTTTGAAAAACGCGTTGGAAAAGGAGACGGGCCGACTACCAAAACACACTTATAGCCAATCAAATCAAATCAAATGCCGGGTTGCGTATGTGTGGGGCGGGTCTATCAACAGAAGGTCCAGATTCTATTGGGGTAGGGGCGTGTTTGTTTAGGGGATTTCAAATATCAACATTGGCTTTCGGACATCATGGACTCCGCCTTTAACTAATGTACTTAACACATACAACTTTTAATTTAAAAAAATGTATTAGATACTAAATTAACATGAGCTAATCTTAATAAATGCTGTAATATTGTTTATTATAGTTTTTGCAAGATAATACATTAAATAATGTTAACAAATACAACGTTATTATAAAGAGTAAATATAAGAATACATTTTACATTAGTCACACATCAGTTCTGTATAAACTCATAACAGCTACCAATTTAATATCTCCCCCTAAATTTACTCAACTCAATCTGAGTGCATCTCTCTCTCCTCCCTTACGACACCACATTAGATGAGTGAACTAAACAGCAAGTGTTCACACTTACAGTAGGATGCATTTAAGAGCTACATAAAAGAATTCAATCAATACTGTTTAAATGCATTTGAAAGACAACAAGGATTGTAAACCATACAACTGAATGGAAAAGGAAAGGAAACAGACACACTTCAGTGTATAGCATGTCTGCCTGGCGCCTTCACTTACTATAATGAGTAAAGACATATATCTAAAGATCCCAGACTGCCACAATAAAACTACCCATGGACCTGCTAACAATCCTGATCTTCTCCATCACATTTTCTATTTTCTATTTAATCTGTTTTCCTATTTCCATCTACATAACAAATGTTATAAAACAAACAAGAAATACATATATTTAGAAAGAACATACTAAAAGACTTTAGTACACTCAAAACAAAACTGACAACCAATCACACAATTGCGTTAATAACTTTCGCTCACCTTTGCTCCAATTACGGAGCTCTTCTGATAGAAACAGCACAAGGCTGCCGTGATGCTCCGTAAAATGTTGCATCTCTCCGACATTTCATTCGTTTCTGTACAACTCATCGCTCTGAATGCTCTCAGACACTTTGATCCCCGAAACTCACTGCCATGAATGAGAGCGAGTCAGCTGCCCTGTGAGACTATCCGTGTGCGTGTGTTTGTGTGCTCAGCGCTGCATATGCTGCTCCACGCTGTTACTCTCACCCCTGGGTAGCCCATGTAAGGAGCTGTGATAAACTCCATGTGATACGACTCTCCAACCAATCAGAGCGCAGACATCTACAGGAGCACTACACAGCCAACCCTTATAACAACCCCCTAAAACCCTTTACAAGCCCGGCAGAAAATACTGTAGACATGGAGATGATTAAGAAATAGGTTTTGTTAAACTAAATAAAAATCTTTAATTCAGTTCTGACATATACATTTTTAGTTGTATTAAAAAAGCTAGATTTGTCACACTAAAGACTGCTGTATTTTTAAACAACTGATGCTTATATAAAAATGTGTATGCATTATTCTATACACTCTAAAAAATACTGGGTTGTTTCAAATCATGCACTGCAAAAAATGATTTTCAAGAAAAAAAATTCTTAGTATTTTTGTCTTGTTTTCAGTAAAAATAAAAATTCTTAAATTAAGATGCTTTTTCTTGATGAGCAAAATGACCCAAGAAAATAACTCTAGTTTTTAGACCAAAAATATCAAATTTAAGTGATTTTGTGCATAAAACAAGCAAAAAAATCTGCCAATGGGGTAAGCACATTTTTCTTGAGTTTTTCTTGAATTTAGTGTTTAAGAAAAATGTTCAAGATTTTTTACTTACCCCATTGGCAGATTTTTTTTTTTTTTTTTTTTTTTTGCTTGTTTTATGCACAAAAACACTTAAATATAATAGTTTTCGTCTAAAAACTAGACTTATTTTCTTCGGACGTTTTGCTCATCAAGAAAAACCAACATATTAAAGAATATAGACATATTTTACTTAAAACAAGACAAAAATACTAATAATTATTTTCTTGAAAATAATTTTTTGCAGTGTGCTGGGTTGTTTTAGCCCATGGTTGGGTCAGATATAGACATTTTCTAACCTAACACCAGTGTGTAAGGTTTAAAATAATCCTTTAAACTTTGCCTGATCATTGGGTAAGAGTGCACCCCAAATTAATTTGATGATATTGTTTAACACAGCAGTTTTGGGGTCACCCAGAAGGTTCCAAAGGGTCCCCAGATTTTTTTTAATCTGTAGCCAATTATTTAAGTTTGTAAACAATTTGCTGTCTTTATAATATCACAATTGCTATTTATCTAATAATAATAATCATTTAAATGTAATAATAACCTTTAAATGTACATCTCAAAGTGCTGTACAGAAACAATTAAAACAACAAAGTTACAGCAAACAAGAAGATTAAAATTAAAAAGACAATACAATGTAAAATAAACATAAAAGACAATAAATCAATTAAAAGCTAACCTAAGAAAAATGAGTTTTTAGATGAGATTTAAAAATACCAAAAGATTAAGTTTGCCTAATCTTAATCTGTAGAGAATTTAAAAAAGCCCTCCCATTAATCTTAAAGGAGTTGAGGGAACAGCTAAAAGACCAGTTTCCGAAAAACGAAGATCACGTTTTGGAGTATATGGAGTTACGACGCGGAAAATGTGACCACTCTGCTTTCTCCTTCTTTGCAAAGATTTTTTGCTTGTGCTCCCGTAGCGTCTGCCATTGCTAAGCAACCATGAGCTGATACAGTGCAGACACAGCATTCCGAAAAGTTCAAGAATTTTAATCTCGCTGAAAAAAATTATTCATACAATTTACTCATTTTTTTAAAGGGAAGTGGTTGCAATCAATTTATTTAAGCTACATTTAAACAAAAAAATAGAAAAAACTAAATAAAAAAAATGTTTAAATGTAGCTTAAATAAATTGATTGCAACCCCTTACCTTAAAAAAAAAACGTAAATTGAATGAATATTTTTTTTCAGTGTACCCTTAAATAGTGCAGTCATTTTGTAGTGGTATCTGAAATTATAACGGACATTATCGAGTGCACTTATTCTATCCCAAAATGCACAGCAATTATGAGTGTACAACCCACCTTTACTGTGAGGCACATGCCAAAATAACCCCGCGTATCAACACAAGCTGGCGCCCGCAGTGCTTCCGGTTCTTATTATCCGTTTATCGGACTTTATTAGCAAACTAATAGTGAATAGTAAATGAGGGGGCTATTTCGGACACAGCTGCGAGCACATCGCTCCCTATTTGTGTAGGGCTGGGCAAACAAATCGATTTTTCGTTTAATCGTCGACGTGGTCGATTCAAAATCGATTCTCAAAGGCCACAAATCTATTTTTTATATTTATTTACGCAAACATTGATCATAAGATTAATATTAATCTAATTACTTCTTCACTTGATGTCACCGTCTTTTTTGCCTTGCGCGATGTAAGGAGCGAGAGTCAAGCTTGTCATTCATTCATTCAGTGCTTAAAATGACGGTTTCAGGTGCTTCGTCGACGTTGATGCCACCTTCACATAAAAAGTCAGAGGTATGGAAACATTTTAGATTTCGCAAGCAAGACGACGACAAACATGTGGCTTTTAGCGTTGTGGCTTTTAATGTCCTTTTATTAATTACCCACTTGTAAACTTCTGCTCACTGTTCTTTTTTTATAAATAAAGTATTTGTATTAAATCTATATTCTTGAGTTGAATTGAGAATCGAGTATAAAAATCTGCCTGAGAATCGGAATTGAATCAATTTGATAGCTTGTGAATCGAAATCGAATCGATCTGGAACATCTGAATCAATACCCAGCCCTATATTTGAGTGCACTTGTCGTGCGTCTATTTTAAAATTAACGAACTGGTATGCGCAAAAGATATGAAATGTGAACAGCATTACTTTATTTCGTTAGTCCACTTTAGACATTATAACTTCTTACCAACTACAAGTCATTAGAGTATTAGTAGACTATCTGCTATATATCTACTAACATATTGTTGATCCACCAACAGACATTCAACAGACAATCCCTAACTTTACCCCTAAAGTAATATAATATAGTTAAAAAGCAAAAACCAAAGCAGCGTATAGACCAAAGCTGACACACATTGTAAGCAAAATCTCCTTCTGTGTTCATGCTGAGCAACAATCTTGTATCAAGCGATTCAAAAAACAGTTGCTTCACTAATGACATATGAAATGAATCTTTCCAGACAAGAGAAAGAAAGAGAAAGAGATCTCCTTTGCAGGTCTTTTAGGAGCAAATGAGAGTTGAGGCTGTGTGACAGCTCTCCACCGAGGGACCAGGACTGTGTCATGTGGTACCATCTCAACATCACTCTAAACTCATGAACAACAGGGGGTTAATATAAAAGAGCATTCCCCCAGCAGGACGACTCTCTTCCCCAGCTGGGCCCATTCTGACCCCAAAAGGGCCTGAGGGCTCCCAGACGTCCAAATTCACTCAATTTTCCCACTGGGGTTTGAATAACAAGACTCCTCAGTCTTTTAGTCACACGCACACGGCACTTAGTCTTATTGCGGCTAGCTGGCCAACTAGAGGGGCTTTTGTTAAGGGGCTAACAGGGGCTTTCTCTAGATTAACCTGTTCATTAACAGCATTACGATTTCTGTCATTTTTACGGATGCGAACCCCCATCCAGTAGAAAAGGCGCATGGATAGAGTACAAAACACATTTGAAAACCAGTACGATTAGAAGACAGAGGAGAATTCAGGTTTGCAGGCCATTTGTGCATGTTGAACAAGAGCCCATATAGTGAGTTTGACCAAACATTAAGGTGTGAATGAACACACACACACCTTGTTCACACATGGCAGTTTGTGAGTTGTGTGTGTGTTTTATGTGTTTATGTTGTAAGGGTTATTTAGTTCAAGCATAAACCTTCAGCATTATATCAAATGCAAAATATGGTTATGCTCAATTGTATGAAGTCTGTTAACATTTAAGATAGCGTTCAAAAGTTATTGGTTTGGCTTTCGTTCAGTGATTGAATACACTTGAGTTGGCATGATTTAGGTTATGCCCTCATGATCAGTTCTTATGTTCTCTAATGAAAATAAGAAAACCTAACCTCATGTCAGGTGTTTACATGATCAAGATCACACATTTGACTGCATTTGTGACCTACACTGCAAAAAATGATAGTATTTTCTGTAAAAATATCTAAAAATTCTTAAATTAAGATGATTTTCTTGATGAGCAAAACGACCGAATAAAATAAGTCTAGTTTTTAGATTTAAAAAAATCAAATTTTTGCACATAAAACAAGCAAAAAATCATCTGCCAATGGGGTAAGCAAAAAATCTTGAAAATTTTTCTTAAACACTAAATTAAAAAAAATTCAAGAAAAATGTCCTTACCCCATTAGCAGATTTTTTTGCTTGTTTTATGCAAAAAAATCACTTAAATTTGATATTTTTGTCTAAAATCTAGACTTATTTTCTTGGGTAGTTTTGCTCATCTAAAATATACAAAAATACTAAGAATTTTTTTTCTTGAAAATCATTTTTTGCAGTGTACAAAGAGTCCAAAGATATTACGTATTTTTTGGACTATAAGTCACACTTTTTTCATAGTTTGGTTGGTGCTGCGACTTATAGTCAGGTGCGACTTATACGTCAAAATGAATTCATATAAACCAAGGGAAACTATTTCCGTCTACAGCTGCAAGAGTCCGCTCTATGTATGGTAACACTTTACAATAAGGTTCATTAGTTAACATTAGTTAACTACATTAATTAACATGAACTAATAATGAACTGCACTTATACAGCATTTATTCATCTTTGTTAATGTTAGTTTCAACAATTACTAATACTTTTATTAAAATTTTGTTAATGTTAGTTAATGCACTGTGAACTAACATGAACAAGTAAATAAAGCTTTATTTATATTAACTAACGTTAACAAAGATTAATAAATACTGTAACAAATGTATTGCTCATGGTTTGTTCATGTTAGTTAATACATTAACTAATATTAACTAATGAACCTTATTGTAAAGTGTTACCCTATGTATTTATGTAATTCAATGGATTCAGTGATGCGGACTTCGGGAACTTGGTGAACTTGATTTGGCCTGTCGTGTTAATTTTGCCTATTCAGCCTCCCAGGTATGTTCTGCATGCTATTGTGTTAGCTAAAAAATTTTAATGTACAAACACCTATTCAGTCTGCTGTTCTGTGCTATTGTTTAGTAGTTATTGTTTAGATGAATTCCCGTTCTTGGGCGTAGATTTTGTGAAATCACTTTCAGACGTATAGTCCAATGCGACTTATAATTTTTTTTTTCCTCTTCAAAACGCATTTTTGACTGATGCGACGTAAACTTCAGAGCGACTAGTCCGAAAAATACGATAACAAATCAATAGATGATAGTTTCTTTGTTTTAAACGGGACACTGCCTGTTTTCTTAAAATTATCCTACATATTGTAAAGAACATTTTGTGACAATATAACCTTGAGATCATAACTATTTCCCCCTAAACAAATGTTGCCAGCCAGGGCCATTTTTGTAAAGGACTTTTATTAGAAATCAGATTCAGAACAAAGACTAAAACATGAACAGAGTTTTTACTGTTTTTGAATTAGTGGATGCTTCAGTGTTTTATAAGTTATGTAAGAGTGCCACCTAGTGGATAATAGCGAACATTTGGATTTCCATAAAAACTCGTTATTGGCAGGGAATCGTTTTCTCTTAATTGACGAGATACCTCGTCAATGGCGGGGAAAGAGTTAATATTGAGTAAGGTCATATCAAAGATTGAAATCAATGTAAATGCTCTTAATTTCATATTTAGATTATAAGACATCAGCCTGGATTTCACAGACAGGGTCGCTAATAATCAAAAATCACCAAACTTTGTTTACTGTACATCCAAGTTCAAATTGAAATTTAGATTTCTGTATATTCAGTAAAAGTGTCAATTTTTTAATTGAGATCTATACATCAGCTGAATAAATAAGCTTTCCATTGATGGTTTGTTAGGACAATATTTAGCTGAGATACAACTATTTGAAAATATGGAATCTGAGGGTGCGAAAGAAACTATTGAGAAAATAGGCAGGCCCTAGGTGCATGCCTATTGCAGTGTTTCCCATACATCGATTTATTTGTGGTGGCCCACCACAGAATCAACACTGGCCCCCACAAATAGAATTTTCATGATTCCCATTTACATTTTTATTTCACCATTTAAAACATCTTAATTCGTCTTAAAATATAATTCGATATATAATACAGATCAAATACAGATACAGATCAAAGACTAGAAATGAAACATATTTCAGTTGCCAACACTAGATCAAACGCAAACACGACATGATGACGTCACATATATGCTAATTAGGGGGTGACATCATCACCACCACAGTCTCCTCAAAATCCTGTGGGAAACACTGCTATTGCATGTCTGTACTTTGTTTTATATCAAATATTTAATCAACCCTCATATACAACAGCACTCATGATCATTTTGAGCAAAGTATTTTTGGCTATTGCTACAAATATACCTGTGTGACTTATGACTGGGTTTGTGGTCCAGGGTCACATATGATATTTCTAAATGATCAACTTATCATAGTCTGCATGGGAAAACCTCTCTGTCGACAACTCTGTAAGGAAAATGAATGCTATTTTTAAAGTACTCCTGCAACATTTTTAATGCAAACAGTTTGATGTCTATCGAGACGATTTGTTATGTTTCTTCCAGATTGCTTTTAAGATGTAAACAAAGACATTGTGGTTGGCTGGCACACCCGTGGACCAACACAGGAATGTTCCCCTGAGACTGAGCTTCTAAACAACCTAATTACACACAATAAAAGCACCATGGCTCTGCGAGCAAAGCTTCTTATCCACAGTCTGCTAAAGAAACGGAGCCAGCCTGTTGTTTTAGTACATAAGAGCAAAAAGAGACCTCATAAAGTCACCTGACTTTACTTCTTCAAGAGGCTATAGACTGTTTTTAGCTAAATTATGGTATTCTGGGACACCTTAACGGTCATGAGTAAAAAATTTTTTAGCTCTACCTCATGCATATCTACTGTATAATAACAACATGTTATAGTTAGATTGTCATGTGATGGCTCATTTGTTGTCTAAAGTGTTAAATACACTCCTGATTATCCAAATTCTCCATTTCCAGATAAGCATTATAATGTTCCACACTTTCAAAAAAGTTTGTTTTGCTCATTTTTGGGTCTATTGATTTCCTGAAATTGTTGTAATGATTTTAGTAGAAGTTTGAGCAAGCAAACTCATCCATGTCAAATCTAATAACCAGTTTCTCTTTTACAGTACACATCATAATACATTCGAACCCATGCTTGGATCTAAAAATATGTATTTACTGTTTAGCATTAACAGACAAAACAGTAATTGAAATTTTATAGTTCAACCTCAGAAGACATGATTTTTCTTTAATGCTAAGAATACAGAATACTGTTATGTGTATGAATTAACACGAGAGGGCGCTGTGTCTCTTGTACTGTAGATGCCACAATAATCTCACCGCTTGCTTTAGTGGCTTTCTTTATATTTCTACATACAGATTGATGCTGATGTTTAAGATCCTTATCAGATCTTCCTCTTTGTTTGGGAACTTAGATACGCAAAATTTCTATATATACTTTATAGTACTCTCTAAAGTAAAGTTTAATCAATCAAAATTCGGGTACCATCTGTTAATTAAATGATGCCTGTGGGCTTTTTGGTGTATTTTAATGTTCATCAGCATGTAATTTATAGAGGAGTCCCTTTATATCTGATCTAAAAGCCTCTTGAGGTAAAGATCTTAAAGTGCAGCCTTTGATAGCCCTACATTAAAGTCTGGAACAGCAGCCAAAACATTATTATACAATAAGTCTTAAACCATAGGGGTGTGCCACATGCTTTTGCTTTAATTTTGATTTAATGAAAAACCTGAATGTATGTCAAGGTTATTAAAAACATGGTCGAATTCAGTAGGTTTGACCTGCAAGTGATTAAAAAAAGGTCCCATAAATAATTTAAACATTAATGAACATGATTACATAATGCAACATGTTTTCATTTATTGTTATATTTAATATAGTAAAGCATTATTTCATTTTAATTATATTTAAGGATTTTTTTACATTTTTGTACAACACTTAAAGTTGACTTTACTAAAATAACACAAGGATGCTTTATGGGCTCACTCTGTTCATTCTTCAGCAACACATAGTGGTTTTGCTTTGTTTAAGATGCATTAATCTAAAAGCAATATTGCATTCAGATATCTGTTGCAATAACAGTCTTGCGTCTGTCATGTTAATATTCAGTATATTCTGTATGTCAGTCAGTTGCATCTGATCTTCTTCCCATTTCTCGCATGGTTTGAGAACCGGAAACCCTCTGAAGTGTACTTCTGTATGTCTGTGTATGTTTTTTGGGTCTGTCTGTATTAAAGCCTGGCATAGATGTTCAGAGAGGCTGAAGATGTGCTGAAGAGGTCCTTTTGTGGGACTGGAGGGCAGCAGATCCCACAGGGGAACAGAGATTCATTGTTTCTGTAAAGCTCTTTCATGAGTGCTTAGCAGCTTATTGAGCAAAACTGTGTGTGTGTTCATCATAATGCCATCAGGGTACAGAACAAGTGTGTGTTATTTGTGTCTACATGTGAGAGACAGAAAAGTCCTAAGGTTCAGGTCCACTCTTATTATTATCACAAAACCTTTTTGCTCAATAACGTTTTTGTAATATAATGTATGGTTCCATTGAAGGTGCAGTGTGTGATTTTTGGAGGGATCTCTTGACAGAAATGCGGGGTGATATACAAACCTATATTATCAGGAGTATATAAAGGCCTTTCATAATGACCGTTATGTGTTTATTATCTTAGAATGAGACCTTTTTATCTGCATACAAAGAGGGTCCCTTTACATGGAAGTCGCCATTTTGTGCCGCAATTTTTCTACAGAAGCCCTTAACGGACAATTGTTTTACTAAGTTGTCTCAGATGATTACATGTTTGTCCGGTGGCAGCTACCTTAGCTTCTCTATGTGTTTCAAAAGCAAGGGGTGAGCAGTGGACTAAGCCATTGGTTGCAATTCGCAACCTCACCACTAGATGCCGCTAAAATTTACACACTGCACCTTTAAAGGAGCATTTCACCCATAGAAACATTCATCTTTATTGAAAGTGTGTCATATTTGTAGTCGAAATGTAACATACATTTAGAATTTGGTGTCTACTTGACCGATAAAAGGGGTGTTTGTAGTCTCACCCCTCAACAAAGATATTGGACTTCCTTCTTTCAGTGATGCAAAATGATGATTTTTACATAATTGAAAGAAGGAAGTGCAACACTGAAATCTGTATATCTCCTGTCTCAGCGGCAACTGAGGAAATAATGCATGACCATTCAAAAACATGACTGGGGTTCTAACTATACAAAGCTTAATGCAAATGGGTGAAGTGTCCCTTTAAGATGGATGTATTTGATGTAAAATTCATCAATATTTACTTTCTATTGTTTGTGCTGGTCCAAACTGGAATTTCCATTAAACAAAACAAGATTTTTTAAAGATTCTTCTTATACAGTATTTTATAGTGACCTTATTTGTAGTATAGTAATATAAAGCAGGGGTTTTCAAACTGCACCCCAGTGGGCCTCCAATAGGTTTTAGGGGTTCTCCAGAAAGTTTCTGAGAAAAAAGACAAAGAATATAATTTCTATATTTGCTTTGTATCTTTCTAGTTCCTTTCTATTCCCTTTATCTCACTCGCTATGAAATAAGATTTATTGCCGAGATTAAGATAAGATTTATAGTTTCTAGGGTAGAAATACAATTGAATATTTCTTCAGGTTTATACATGAAGCGACTCTAAGTGCAGCCAATTATATTTGTTATACATAAAAATATATAAATGGATATATTTTAGGTAGGGGGTCCCTCACAAAAGGTTCATAATATTTGGGACTTCATGGTATCATAAAGTTAAAAAACTTCTGGTATAGAGTACTTTTATTGTGCTTGTTTGTTTGTTTCAACTTTAACTTATATGGATATGAGCAATATAAATAAGAGCTGTCATATTACATAAACATTTCCTTGGACACTCCACTTTTTAAAAAAAATATGCTCATTTTCCAGGTCCCCTGGAGTTAAACATTTGATTTTGACAGTTTTGGAATCCATTAAGCTGATCTCTGGGTCTGGCGGTACCACTTTTAGCATAGCTTAGCATAATCCATTGAATCTGATTAGACCATTAGCATCACGCTAAAAAATAACCAAAGAGTTTTGATTTAAAACTTGACTCTTCTGTAGTTACATCATGTACTAAGACCGACAGGAAATTAAAAGTTGTGATTTTCTAGGCCGATATGGCTAAGAACTATACTCTCATTCTGCCGTAATATTCAAGGACTTTGCTGCTGTAACATGGCGGCAGCAGGCACAATGATATTATGAACTGCCCAAAAATGCACATTTTACGGCAGCAAAGTCTTTGATTTTTACGCCAGAATGAGATTATAATTCCTAGCCATATCGGCCTAGAAAATCACAACTTTTAATTTTCTGTCGGTATTAGTACACGATGTAACTACAGAAGATTCAAGTTTTAAATAGGAAAAATATTGAAACTCTTTGGTTATTTTTTTAGCGCGATGCTAATGGTCTAATCAGATTCAATGGATTATGCTAAGCAATCCTAAAAGTGGTACCGCCAGACCCGAAGATCGGCTAAATGGATTCCAAAATGATCAAAATCAAATGTTTAACTCTAGGGGAGCTGAAAAATTAGCATATTTAAAAAAAAAAGTGGACTGTCCCTTTAAATCACACACATAATTAAAGTTCTTTGTGGAAAAATGTTTGCCATTAAGCTGTAAGTGTTACCTTTATCATAAAGGCTACTGTATAATACAAAGCTGTTCAGTGATTGGCCAATAGGACTGAGACGTTGTTTAATACACAATTCATGACTAAACATGGCATTGGTGTTTTAATATGACACCATCCAAGTAATCCCCATTTATGAATCACAAAAACAAGTTAAGTCGTATTTCTAGTTTGTGATTCAGCTATTATATGTCCAGAACCCAGAGCAAAAAGATTTTTATCTCACCCTGTAAAAAAAGTGATAATTTTAAACATGAAGTCATCCAAATAGTTTTCACCCTCCAGATCGTCTTTGATGATAACAGCGACAATTTTGTTCCAAAATTAACCGATCTCTGCCTTACACGCAATGATGCTGGCCCAGCCAAATTATGACTAAAAGATAGAAGTATATACTTCTTATATTTATTGACAAAATCAGCCTAAATAAATTGGATTGGCCTAGCTACTACATTTACACATTTGGCTGATGATTTTATCCAAAGTGATTTACAGTGCAAGTGTATTACAAGGTATACATTTTTTATCAGTATGCGGGTTGCCTGTTTTGAACCCTTGACCTTTTGCACTGCTAACTCAGTGCTCTACCACTGAGCTATACGGGAGCTTCTGTAACTAGTAGTGCACTCTAAAAATGCTGGGTTATATTTAATCCATATTTGGGTCAAAAAGAGACAAACCAAACCGCTGGGTTAAATAAATGAATCATAAAAATGTCCATATTTGACCCAACCATGAGTTGAAACAATCCAGTATATTTGACTAAAACAACCCATCATTGAATAATTTATAACCCAACAATTGTATTATAAAGTTTTAACGGTGTAAGCTTTAGCAGAATGTCTAAAACTAAACCATAATGGAAACTATGATTGGTCTGATATAATCTAAAAACCAAACAGTTTTCACACACAATGCTAACCTCATCTGATTTAAGGAAGTGACATCAGCACATGAGGTCTTTGAAGTTAATTATCCCACATTTTTAATGACTGACTTCCTGTTAACGGAAATATTCCTTAAAAAACCACCACTCAAAATGTAGCTGAAGAAATGCCGATAGAAGTGAAACGAAAACACTGCGATAAAAGTGAAGTGCTTCTTATTATTGAATACTGATTTTAGACTTTAGTCAAGACAGATAAACTGTATTTAAATCTTACACATCACACGCAAACACACATTTGTGTTGAGTACAGTAGGTCAACATCTATTTTTAAATAGTAATTCAGCTGGTTTATTAAAGCTATAAACAGAAAAATGTCTTTGTATGGCACTGAAGATTCACTACAACTACTGATTCATGCTTGAAGAGTGAGTTCAAAAAGCTGCTTTTATACAGCAAT
The DNA here is from genome assembly GCF_027580225.2 of Misgurnus anguillicaudatus. Taxonomy (NCBI): domain Eukaryota; kingdom Metazoa; phylum Chordata; class Actinopteri; order Cypriniformes; family Cobitidae; genus Misgurnus; species Misgurnus anguillicaudatus. Next base: position 32,541,084 of record NC_073341.2, on the reverse strand, counting down.
ATAAAGACACAGTGTGTGAATGTCATCTAATCGAAACATTTCATGGCTATGTTATTTCCCTGAGGATATGTTGTGTCATCTCTTATCAAGTTCACTCGGACTAAAGAATGAATCTCGTGAAAACATGTCTGGTATTTTTACTCATTTTTGTGCCCTAATTACAAATCACATTTTATTAATGAAATATATTTATTTAAATATATTTGAGTTTTAATAATTTAACAATTGCAACAAACATTCTTAAAGGGATAGGTCACCCAAAAATGAAAATTCTGTCATCATTTACTCACCCTTAAGTTTTTACAGACCTGTATACATTTCTTTGTTATGCTAAACACGTAAGGAGATATTTTAAGCAATGTTTGTAAACAAAGCGTTTCTAAGCACCATTGACTTCCATATTTGTTTCTCCTACTTTGGGAGTCAATGGTGTTCCTGTTTTTTACTTCATTACAAATATCTTAAAGGGATAGTTCACCTTAAAATAAAAATTCTGTCATCATTGACTCATCCTCATGTTGTTGTAAACCTGTATGAATTTCTTTTTTCTGATGAACACAAATAAAGGTATTTTGAGAATTGATGGTAAACACACAACAGATAGTGACCATTGACTTCCATAGTAGGAAAAAATGTAGTATTGTGATAAATGATGAAGAAAATATTTTGATAAATGATGGTAAGCACACAGTTGATGCTACCCATTAAATTCCATCATATTTTTATTCCTACTATAGAAGTCAATGGTCACTATCTGCTGTGTGTTTACCATCATCTCTCAAAATATCTTCTTCCGTGTTCATCAAAAAAAAGAAAAAGAAATTCATACAGGTTTAGAACAACACGAGGACGAGCAAATGATGACAGAATTTTCATTCCATGGTGAACTATCCCTTTAATTTGTGTTCAGCAGAGCAAAGACATTTTTACAGATCTGTCACAACATGAGGGTAAGTAAATAATGACAGAATTTTCATTTTTGGGTAAACTATCCCTTTAATTATAGAAAAGGCGTTTTTAAAGTTTTTTGGAGGGTAAAATCTGGCCTCATGTTTTGTGAGGTTTATGGTTTGACTATGTTCAAATGAAAAAAGAGTGAGTGTACACTCACTATTTACAGTACTGTTTGCTTTCATTTTTGTGTGTGTGAGGTCAGCTTTACTGACGTTTGCTCTTCACAAAGACCTGCGAGACCCCAAGATGAGCCAAACTTCTCATCAAGTGAGAGAGATGGTTTGACAGAGGTGTGTGTGTAGTAACAGTACGCTGTGATGGCTCTCATCACTCAGGAGTTATCAAGGGGTTGCAGGTGATCACTGTGGACAATATCATTCAACCATACTGTACAACTAAGGTTCCTAAAATGTTCTTTGTCAGGCTGTATATTGGCGCTTTTCCATTGCATTGTACCCCACGTTTTGGGTCTGGTCAGCTTACTTTTGGGGGCTTTTCCACTGGGTGCGGTACGTAGTACCCAATACTTTTTTTAGTACCACCTCGCTTAGGGTTCCAAGCGAGCCGAGCTGATACCAAAATGTGACATGAAAACACTGATTGGTCTGAGAGAATCATCACTACCAGCGTCATCATCGCTATAATGTAAAAGATTAGCTTTACCTTCGTGCTAGCTTGCGCTGTCTCGAGCAAACATGTTGTCATCTGTGCTTTGCTGTAAGTTCCCAAACTCCCTTTTAGCGATAAAAACATCCCCAGGTTGAGAATCAGGAACACCATAACAGTTTTTTCCAGACTTGCAGTGGCGGCACATTCGCAACGCGCACGTCCGCATATATGCTAAAATGCAACTTAAATGAGGCTCAGTGGAGCGCATCGACTGCACCACAGTTGTTTGTACAGAAACTGTCACGTGAGACAGAGGTACTGTAGTGATAAATGCAATGTGCAAACATTTATTGTGGTGGTCAATTTTAATTTTGTGGCGGACTGAGAAATCAATAAATGTGTGGGCATGTATAGCATTCCAACAACGCTCTCACTTGTATGATGTCACAGCAGTAGGCAGTGCAAATATAACGACCAACTCTAATCCCTCCACCTCCGAAGTGATACTAAACTCGATGGAAAAGCTAACCAAGCCAAAGTGAGGTGAGCTGACCCGACCATGGGGTGCTATGCTTTGGAAAAGCGCCAAAAGTCAGGCACCATTAATATATAGCAATGGCTTAGTCCACAGCTCACCCCTCCCTTTCTTAATGCCAAACACGTAATCGTCTGAGACAACGTAGTGACAAAACACGCTCTATAAAAC